>NC_090270.1:329081645-329387716 GCF_040414725.1 Anabrus simplex
TAGTACCCACTATATGAGGAACACCACGGGATAGTACGAGTCCCTGTGGTTAGTACACTTAGGTGATGAAAACCATAAGTTTGCGTTGCCTGTCAATGGCGCTGCAATGTGCGAAACACCATAGGTCTGTATTACATGTGCAAATTTCATCACCTGTGAGTAGTACCATAATGTGTGGAATACCGCGAGTCTACGCTACTCTTGATTATTACTGCAACATGACAAATACCATGATTCTACTTTCCTAGGAATAATTACCATCATGAGAGGCCGATGACTTGGATTTTGGACCCCTTTAGAGTAAGAGCATCATCGATTCAATATTGTGCTTTAGAAGCAGTCCCTTGGTCAGTAATACTATAGTATTGTTTCATGTCAGTTTCTGTGAATGCAAGACATTGCGGGTCAGATCCACTGACCCACATATCCATCCATTCATTCTTCATCCTCACGTTTTGAATTCTGGTCAGTGGAGGATTTTGAACTTTTAATTTGTCATTCCATTTCGTCTCATTTCGTACCATAAGGGGCCGATGACCTCGATGTTAGGCCCCTTTAAACAACAAGCATTATCATCATCATCATCAAATATTCATTTATAGGAAGGGGAGTTAGGGAATGGAATAACTTACCAAGGGAGATATTCAATAAATTTCCAACTTCTTTGAAATCATTTAAGAAGAAACTAGGAAAACAACAGATAGGGAATCTGCCACCTGGGTGACTGCCCTAAATGCAGAGATTGATTGATTGATTGATTGATTGATTGATTGATTGATTGATTGATTGATTGATTGATTGATTGATTGATTGATTAATTGATTGATTGATTGATTGATTGATTGATTGATTGATTGATTGATTGATTGATTGATTGATTGATTGATTGATTGATTGATTGATTGATTGATTGATTGATTGAAGCCACAGCTTATCCACCTTAACTCTGTATTATATTAGGAATGTTTTCTAAAGCACCTCTTACCGATCTCGATGGCTGCAGTCGCTTAAATGCGGGCAGTATCCAGTATTCGGGAGATAGTGGGCCCAGTGTCGGCAGCTCTGAAGATGGTTTTCCGTGGTTTCCCATTTTCACACCAGGCTGTACCTTAGATAAGGCCAGGGCAGCTTCCTTCCCACTTCTACACTTTTCCTGTCCCATCGTCACCATAAGACCTAACTGTGTCTGTGCGACGTAAAAAAACTTGCAAAAAGAAAAGCACCTCTTAAAATGTAATCGTGAAAATTGTAATTCATTATGTAGGCCCTACATAATAAAAATATTTGATGTTGTAGGCCTAACTCTTTATTGTATCCAGACAAAATACATGAACTGCAATGAACATAAATACTTATTTCTTACAACGTAAATTGAAAATGATGTGGTTTTCTGTCCTCTTTCTTTCATTATTTTCTGCCTCCGTTTCAAACTCGCATATCGAGAGTGACTGAGAGAATTTTGCCCAACCTTCACGGCCTGTGACATAGCCACATCACTGTGTTTGAATAGCATACGCTGTGCTGGGCGCCCACAGGAATGGAATGCCCAGTGTGAGCACCTCTGGTCTAGTCCAATAACCAGTCATTTTAATCTGTCATCTCCCACCTCCCACCTTATCAAACGCCTTGGATAGGTCAATAGTGATACAGTCCATTTGACGTCCAGAATCTAAAATATCTGATATATCTTGCTGGAATCCTACAAGTTGAGCTTCACTGGAATATAGACCAAGTCATAGCAGGAAAAAAAAAAAATTGATTAACACTAGAACAGCTGAGAATCTCACATTCCTAGAACTGCGATAAGGGGTCAATTCAACACTTCATAAGAAATGCTTGGAAATGTTCAAAATAGAACACAATAAGAGATGTATTTTCTTCTACTGAGTTTCCACAAATTAATTTTATACACAAAGACCTGGCTTTAGTGTATGGACCTTTTATATTACTCATGGACACATGAATAATGAGAAACAGCTCCTCCTTGTTTCTGTTTCTCTAAGGAATTTTCATAAAATTAACCTTTTCTTAGTCAGTCGTCCACATTGCAACAATTATACAGTACATTTACATAAATATTTAAAGAAAATTAAAAACATCCTAAACACATTTTGCACACACAACTACTTTTCGTGCAGATTTTCCGCACACTGCTTTGAGATACTTGCTGTAGGCATCACTAAATTTGTTGCCTTTACACAGACCAACTTGGCATTTCTTCTGCTTTTCAGATGGACACAGTCCTACAACCTCCTCTTTTTGTTGTTGTTGTTGTCTTTGCTCATCCTGCCTTGTTATTTTACTTGCCAGCTGGAGGATGAAGTTCCTCCACTTTATATTCCCACTCGTTACTTGCTTGTAAATGACCCAAGCATTGACAGCTGGTAGGTCTATAATAATACATTATTAACTGTAATAGGATATTGTAAAAGACTACATTGGGCACCTCCTGCATGCAGCATTGGTGGTATATTTATGAGACATTTGGTCGACCACAACTACCCTGCGATTCGTGCCGTTGTAGAAAATTACAATTTCTGGCTTCTTCTTTCAGTCTGTGCTCATTGTTACTTGAGCATGCTGTGTGCTGAGAAGAAAGATGTTCTTCTTCCCTTGGTACACTGTCAAGGTGCACTGTATGTTCCCAGTCTGTCACAAAATGATTGTAGAGTATAATTAAGACTTGGCCTTCTTCATCTCAGTACCTAGGGATTTCCCAATGAATGGGGTTTGATTCTTCCCACCAATGAAGTCTTTTCCTCTTGGAGCTTCTTAGCAAGTTGGAGAGATGTAAAGACGCTGTCTATCATCCTGTTTCTCCCTTGGTTTAGAAACGGCTCCATGAAGCGAAGTATGGCGTACTCTCCCAGTGGCTACATATCAGAACCAAGGTATGGAAAGGCACTGAAGATGTATTTTGAGTCCACATCTGCAGCAATCCAGAATTTGAGTCAAAACTTGTCAGGCTTATTTGTCATAAATTGGGTAAATCAGCACCTGGTTTTGCTGGGAAGTAATTGTTCATCAACTGTAATATTGTCACTTGGGTGGTAACAGTGAAGGCAATTTTCCACAAATTTATCCCAGATTTCAAAGACAATAGCAAACCTGTTAGCTGGCAGGCTCTCAGCTTGGGTCGATTTCTCGTCAAAACAGAGGAACTCAAGAAGCTCTCGAAATCTATCTCTTGACATTGTGTTCTTCATGAATTGCTGTCCACAAGAACGTGACCATACACCATCCACAGACACACCTTACGAACACAAGATACCACGGGTATACATGATAGCAATCATAGCCCCCAACTCCTTGAGTGATACAGTCCGGTCTGTGTTATTGGGTTCTTTCTGAGTGTTTGATTCTGTGTGTCGTTTCATTAGACGAAGCATTGATTCATCAAAGAGGAGACGAAAGGCACTAATGAAAGAGTCATCAACTCTGTGGTAAGCATATATGGTAGCATCTCCTCAGTCTTTCAGAATGTTCATTGCAGCCCGCCTTTCAGATGAACAGTTCAAATCCAAGACCTCCACTCTGTTCTATCTCGGGTGACCATTTCGCTGAGACAGACATTTGGGGCGAGTTTGGAGGCAGATTAGCACTTTTGATTTCTCCTCTGTCTCATTACGATCTTCATCCTCACTAGTCTCGCTTGTCTCAAGCAAGAAATCAGCATCAGAATCGGATAGTTCATTTTCGGATTCAACATCTGAATTTTCTAGCATACAGGACACCTCCTCAGTAGAAAGATGATTGTAACATGACATGTCTGTAAGAACACATTCTAAATGATGAGATGTATACAATAATCCCTCTCTAAAGAACCAGAGAAACAAGGAAATGCCATTTGGTCTTTGTTTCAATGACGGTGAAATCCTGACATTCACCTCCCCGCGGTAGAGAGGGGGCAACGACTGCATATGAAAATAATATTTTATTGCAGGCGGCTAACGAATGTAGGGACCGATTATCTCCCGGTATAAGGAGATCCCCTATACCAAGTGCCAACAGTCTCTTTGATAGTGGATGAGCGGGTATGGGTAAGGGCACTCTATTGTCCTGGGGACAAGAAATTGTTCCCAAAGGCGGAGGAACCAGTTTGGTCAACGGCATTAGGATGCAGAAGGCAACGGGAAACCACTGTATTAAAGATCCTGAGAGATATTCCAATAAATCTACATGGCATGGCTGCAACGTCAAGATCGGAGCTGGCCGTGTGGATCGTCTACCTCCGTTTGGAGACGACGGCTTAAGAAGAAGACACAATAATCGTGCTAACTGGAACACTCATCTGACAGTAAGAGATCAATGATACTAATAATCCAGGTCAGATACACACTGTTGTTTGACAATGCAAACTGCCATGTTGTAATAAGGAATTGTACAGGTGTCAAAATGATCCAGGGTATGTGATAACAAAAAATCTATGAAAAGGTAAACATTTTGCTGGGTGCGATACATCACTGTAAACAGGACAAAAAACGATGAAAAGTCAAGATATTTGAACAGAAATTATACAAAAATGTTACACATTATTAAAGAAAAATTGAAGGCGAGTGCCATCTTGATCCCTTCCACTGTTCTAGTGTAAAATCAGAACATTAAAAGCAATACAGAATACACAAAATGAATTGAAGTCATGTTTATGGATGAGTGACATTGTTCATAGATATCACAGAACATTCCTGAATATTTATATATTCTGTCATTCATGTTCTCCAATCACATACAGAAAGTCCGGCTCCATGGCTAAATGGTTAACATGCTGGCCTTTAACCCACAGGATTGCAGGTTTGATTCCCAGCTGGTACGGTGATTTTAACCTTCATTAGTTAATTCCAATGTCTCAGGGGTTGGGTGTGTGCACTGTCTTAGATTTCATCATAGGTAGGGCCCCAATGCCCAGAGATGCACTGGAAGCCTATAAGGAGTGGTGGTGGTGGAGATTATTGTTTTAAGAGGAAGTACAACTGGGCAACCATCCTCAATATAACACTAATCAGAGAGAAAAAATGGAAAGGGTCCGACACTTCGAAAATTAAGGTATGGCCAAAGGAAGACAAGGGCCACGAAAGGCGTGAAAACGAAAGACCCCCTAGGCCTCCATACATAATACCATCGGGGTCGGAAAGGAACAAGAGTTGACCAAGAGAGGTCGGATAGCATAGATGAAGTTGAGGAACCTCGCACAAGTAAGTGGAAGCAACGCCAGGACTCGGCTAAGGGCCCTGTGGTCGCCAATCCACGCTCCAAAGTTCAAAGCCTCTGGGGCCCCTTGCAGTTGCCTCTTACGACAGGTAGAGGATACCGTCGGTATTATTCTACTGTCCCCATCCACAGGGGGAGCCTATAAGGACTCAGCTCAAAAGATCTGCACCAGACCTCTTTGGAAGCCACACGCCAATTATTTATTTTACTTACAGGTAAATGATGTTCAATGAAATGTTTTTAGCATCTTGGTAGGACCCCTAATACATTGCAGAGCTGCTTGGGCAAACTCTGAGTAACTGAGCTTAACAACCAACAGAATATTCAGACATTCCAAGAGTGCACAAGATCCACAGTTCAAGTTTCCAGGAGAGAATATTAAATATATTTTTATTTGAAAAATCCAGAGTAAATTTAACATTTAATCACATTTTTAAAACATATTAAAAATTTGTTTACAGGTCATGAAAAATAAAATACAAAGGTTGAACAAATATAAACGGGACTTTTGTTCTTGAACATCGACAGTCGGTAGGACTGGCCCTGCACTTCTGCTATGCTTAGGCAGGACAGTTAGGAGTGGGGAGAGCATGCTGTTAGATATTTCCCACCATTTTGTCAGTAATGCTCACGATGTCGGAGCAACAGATGCACCTCTCCACTGTGCAGCGCATAATTATAAAATTTCTTGCTCATTAAGGAGTTACAGTGGTGGCAATTTGCCAGAGATTCACTGCACAGTTCAGTGATCAAACATTGTCGAGGACGCGTGTGTTTGCCTGGTATAAAGAGTTCAAGGAAGGATGAGAACATGTGGAAAATAAGCAGCACGATTGCCATCCTCGGACCAGCATTACAGATGAAAACATTCTTGCAGTTAAAGACATTATTGTGATACAGATGTTGATTCCCATAGGGAACATGAAATATTTGTCCTGAATGAGTAAATTTATAATACCAATATAATGGTCCGTTATTGGACATTATAAATTTTCCAGCTAACTCATTCTTGGTTGCCTGCATTTCGCTCTCATGTGCTAAGTTGGGCTCATCAGTTGGTACTTAGCACACCTACCAAGATCCAAGACTAGTGCACACCGTGGAGGCCACTGCATAGGCTACCAGCAGTGCCAGTCACTTCAAGTAGCCTATGCAATGACCTACACAGTATGCACTAGCCTTGCGTCTTGGTAGGTGTGCTAAGTACCAACTGATGACAATTAAAATTGAAATAATTGATAAGGAGATTCCACCTATTCAATACCAAAGAATAAGAAATGTAGTGAATTACATTCTCATTTAATAATAATTAGAAATGGTACCGGTTTCGACCCTAGTCCAGGTCATCATCAGCCGATTAAGAAATGGAAAACAATGCATAGGATCAGTAGAAGAGGCAATATGAAAAGGAAATGAACGGGGGTAGACACTGTAAAACTTAGAAGAAGTAAAATACAAGTCATTCAAAAGAATTCTATAGGAATTCTAAGAATTCTATAGGAGCACAATTACTTACTCAATTATATTGAATTGTATTATATTTATCTATATACTTACTTTCCCGCAACCAAGGAAAATAACTGGAACATCAAGCTATTCTCCATTTTACTTTGGCATTTGAAACCACAGTGCCTGATATTGAATGTGTCGCGCTGATCACCGGGAGCTGGCAAGTTGCTTCAATGAATCTGCTCGTCTTCAACTCCTACACGAATATGGACCTTCGTATGTGTTCGATTGTGATGTGTCTTTATGCCTGACAGTGTTTAAATAACTGGCTTTGAATAGTTCTCCGCTATTTGTAATCATTGTGGGACTTTGCCTAGCGCTGCGTGTGCCTTGCTGCTGCTAAGAGAATTGCGCACTGTTTATCTTTTGAATAACTTGTATTTTACTTCTTCTAAGTTTTACAGTGTCTACCCCCATTCAGTTCCTTTTCATATTGCCTCTTCTACTGATCCTATGCATTGTTTTCCATTTCTTAATCGGCTGATGATGACCTGGACTAGGGTCGAAACCGGTACCATTTCTAATTATTATTAAATGAGAATGTAATTCACTACATTTCTTATTCTTTGGTATTGAATAGGTGGAATCTCATTATCAATTATTTCAATTTTAATTGTCATATTCTTCAATACGGAACAATGAAATTTTTAACTTTAAATACCAACTTAGCACACAAGGGCAAAACACAGGCAACCAAGAATGAGTTAGCTGGAAAATTTATAATGTCCAATAACGGACCATTATATTGGTATTATAAAGATATTATTGACGACGATTGATGGGTGAGAGTATCAGAAATTGCAGAACAAGTCGGAATCAGTTATGGGAGCTATTAAGCAATCATCACAAACGACCTACAGTTCCATAAAGTGTGCTCCAGATGGGTCCCTCGCCTTTTGACCGAAAATCTGAAGTTGAGACATTTGGAGGTCTGTCAGAGGCTTACAGCAAGCTTTGCAGAAGAAGGTGATACATTTTTTTAGTTGGATCATCACCTGCGATGAAATATAGGTTCCACCACTACACTCCTGAATCCAAAGAAGCCAGTAAGGAGTGACGGAAGAAAGGAGAGGCAGCACCAGTGAAAGCCAAGACTCAATTGTCAGCTAGCAAGGTTCTTGCAACCGTTTTTTCGATCATTTTGCTGATTGATTTTTTGCATGAGCAACGCACAACCAATGATGCTTACTACTGCAAGCTGTTGAACAAGGCGAGGGTTGCATATCGCTGCAAAAGACAAGACCAACCTATTTGATAGGTCATCCTCCTCCACGAACGCAGCTCTGTCTCCAAGATACAGGAAATGCAATGGGCTACACTTGATCATCCTCCTGACACCCGGGACTTATAGCCCTGTGATTTCCATTTGATTGGACCGCTTAAAGAAGCTCTAGGAGGGCAATGATTTCAAGATGACGAGAGTGTGGAAGAGTTTGTGCACAACTGGCTGGTGACACGACCCTGTTCTTTTTTACCATGAGAACATCAGAAAGCTGCTCATACGCTGGGACAAATGCATTTCCAAAGCAGGAAACTATGTGAAAAAATAAATTGTAATTGCCTTGTGTGTTTCAATAAATGAATGTAAATAAATAATAAAATCCTGTTTATATTTGATCCACCCTTGTTCCATACTAAAGTACAAGCCACTATAAACATTTTGTATAGTATCGCCATTGTAAAAAATAACCATCCCTAGTTATAATTAACAGTAATCTCTGGCCATTTTATTACACGCGCCTTGATTTTTTACAACTCATTGCCTTCCAAGGACTATCTTTCTAATACAGCTCAGTTTTGTTACATTGGACTGAATAGTGTTAGAGAGTATTATTGTGTAAAATCAATATATTTGTTGTGTGCAATGAACAAATGCCAGAAGAGCAGTTGTGTTTCAATTGTGTTTTATGTAATATCTAGTATTTCACATCACATGTTTGAAGTATTTCTGGTTTATTTCTCATTCAAGCCTTAACTGATATCGACTACCAAGACTGAGTGTTTTGTAGAAAGTAATGCATAGAACTGAACGACCTGCACAAGCAGAAATGTATAAGGAAGAAGAAGAAGAATGAGCCAAACAAGTGATTTGACACCTTGCAAGATTTCAGTGATGAAAGCTTTGATTGATACTAAAATTTATTCAAATTAGGGAATATCTAGATGACTGAATATATCTGAATTATCTGTGAGGTGAATTGAGAAGGAAACTGATTTTGGTGGGGAGAAAAATGAAATGGCGTATGGCTTTTAGTGCCGGGAGTGTCCGAGGACAAATATTGTTTTTGCTATTTTTAAGTCGCACTGACAAAGAAAGGTCTTGTGGCGACAATGGGATACCAATATAAATGGTCCGTTATTGGACATTATAAATTTTCCAGCTAACACATTCCTGGTTGCCAGCATTTCGCCCTCTTGTGCTAGGCTGGGCTCATCAGTTGGTACCTAGCACACCTACCTATGGGAATCAACATCTATATCAGACGATGGGATAGTAAAGGCCTAGGAGTGGAAAGTAAATGGCTGTGGCCTTAATTAAGGTACAGCCCCAGCATTTGTCTTGTGTGAAAATGGGAAACCAGGGAAAACCATCTTCAGGGCTGCCGACAGTGGGATTCGAACCTACTACCTCCTGGATGCAAGCTCACAGCTGCGCAACACTAATCGCACGGCCAACTGAGGACAAGTTCAGCTCACCAGTTGCAGGTCTTTTGATTTGACGCCCTTAGGCGACCTGTGCATCGTGATGAGGATGAAATGATGATGAAGACAACACATACACCCAGCCCCCATGCCAGCGAAATTAACCAATTATGGTTAAAATTCCTGACCCTGCAGGAATTGAACCCGGGACCCCTGTGACCAAAGGCCAACATGCTAACCATTTAGCTATGGAGCCGGACTTTGGTGGGGATGTAACCCCTCAAAGAAAGAATAGATTTGGCTGAAAACCAACATCTACACCAAGGTCCAAATGCTGCTTGAAGAGCATATGCCATGAGAAATTATTTGCTTGCACAAGAGAAATTAAATTCCAAACTGAACGCAGTGTCCTCCCTGCATTAGAAATTATTGTAAGGCACAAACTTTCGCAAATGAAGTCAAAGGCCGCAGATCCATCTGAAAGCCAAAATTAACTGTTGTTATGACTGCAAAATATTTTGTATGGGCAAAAGGAACACAAGAATCAAGATTGGGACTTCTGGAGTTCAGTGAGTACTGTAGTTGAATGTCTTTTTGAGTTGAAGTTGGATTTCAAAGCAAATGCTAATAACTTTTCCATTTTATATCAGGTTTGCTTTAATGAGGGGCCGGCCCCATGGTGTAGGGGTAGCATGCCTGCCTCTCACCCGGAGGCCCCGGGTTTGATTCCCGGCCAGATCAGGGAGTTTTCTCTTGACCTGAGGGATGTTTCGAGTTCCACTCAGCCTACGTGATTAGAATTGAGGAGCTATCTGACAGTGAGATGGCGGCCCCAGTCTCGAAAGCCCAGAATAACAGCCAAGAGAATGACTCGTGCTGACCACACGACACCTCGTAATCTGCAGGCCTTCGGGCTGAGCAGTAGTCGCTGGGCAGGCCAAGGCCCTTGCAAGGGCATTAAGTGCTGTGTTGTTTTTTTTTAATGATGAGTCCACACTGGAAATCTTGGCAAACAAATCTCAGTTTGTGCAAAGGCATTCAGGTGAAAAGTACCTTACCGATTTTGTTGTGCAGTCTGTGAATCATCCCACCAAAGTCTGTGTTTAGTAAAAAAAGCACTGGACATCTGTACGTGGTTGGAAGAACAATGCATCAGGACCAGTACAAGGAGGTGCTGAGGGAAAGGTTACTACCTCAACTAAGAGAATAGTTTCCAACTGGAGAACCCTTTGCTCTTATGCAAGATGGAGCACCTTACCATTCAGCCCAATAAGTAAAAGCTCTTTGCATGAAGAAAATGCCCTTATGTTACCATGGCCAGGTAATTCACTCACATGAACACAATTGAAAAAGTTTTGTAGCTGGTGAAGAGAGAAGTGGGAAAGGAAGTGATCATCACAAAAATTCACCTACTGGAGAAGATAATTGAAGCCTGATATCCTCACCAACACATGCAGAAGACAATACAAGTATGTACGGTATTAAGGTGAGTCAAAGCATTAATAACCACTAAAGGTAGTTTGACAAAGTATCAAGGTGTTTCATCTAGCTGCAACTATTGTGAATAATTGAAAAATATATTTAATACATAATTATGAATACTACACTACTCTGCAAAACTTAAGGATGACAGTAACTTTTGCTTGTGGTGTCACTGCCAGGTAACATAGCTCAACGAAACTTAAACCATACATAGGAAGAAGTGCTACAGTATGGTACGGTAGGCAAATGACATCACAAAAGAAGGGACATGGTTCTTAAAAGGGTGTTGGATCACTACAGACAGTGATGCATGCTCTGCAACGTGTTCCCATGCTGGCTACAAGATTGGTAAGAAGTTCTTGTGGTAGGCCGATCCATTCCTCCACCAGCTCAGTTGACAACTGCTGGATGGTCGTTGACGCATGTTGACATGCTGCAATACATCTGCCCGACATGTCCCACACGTGCGCGATGGGATCTAAGTCGGGGGGAGCGGACAGGCCAGTCCATTTGCTGAATATCCTCTCATTCCAAGAGCTCCTCCACCTGCGCTGTTCGATGCAGTCGTGCGTTGTCATCCACAAGAATTTAGTCAGGGCTGAATTCACTCCTGAAAAGAAGCACATGAGGAAGGAGTACACTGTCACAATAAGTTGACCGGTGAGTGTACCCTGTTCAAAGATTTGGAGGTTGGTACGCCTGTGCAACATTATGCCTCCCCACACCGTCACACTTGGACTATCAAAATGATCATGTTCAACAATGTGGGTTTTTTTTGGTTTTTTTTTGCTAGTTGCTTTACGTCGCACCGACACAGATAGGTCTTATGGCGACGATGGGACAGGGAAGGGCTAGGAGTGGGAAGAAAGTGGCCGTGGCCTTAATTAAGGTACAGACCCAGCATTTGCCTGGTGTGAAAATGGGAAACCATGGAAAACCATTTTCAGGGCTGCCGACAGTGGGGTTCGAACCTACTATCTCCTGAATACTGGATACTGGCCGCACTTAAGCGACTACAGCTATCGAGCTCGGTAACAATGTTTCTGGGTGCATTATATGTTCCCACCTCTCGTCAGATGAGGGTACGTCTAAAATCACTACTCAGACTGAATCTGCTCTCATCTAAGAAGAGTACGCGACCCTATTCCTTGGCGGTCCAGAGTTGATGCTCTTGGCACCATCGTAAACGGTGCCGCAAATGCGCGGGTGTCAACAGAACACAATGTAATGTTCGCTGGGCAAACAGACTACCCCCAGGCAGTCACCATGCCACTGTGGAGCATGAGGCTGGGTGCCTTGTAGGCCTGTTAAATGTGGTTGCAATTCCACCCACTGTTTGAAGTACCTTCTTGCCTGTTGCACAATGTAGTGGTCATCTGCTGCTGTAGTTGACCGTGGTTGACCCCCTCCTCTCCTTTAGGCAGCAGTGCTTGTGCTTCAGAATGCACTCCATGCACATTAAACAATGCTGTGAGCAATATCAAACTCCTGAGCTATACTCCTCACACTTCGTCCTTCTTCCAGTTTCCTGATGATTCTTCCCAGTGTGAAGTCATCCAAATGTTGCCTCCGGGCCATGTTGTAATTAATAACGCTGGGCTGAGTGGCTCAGACGGTTGAGGTGCTCGCCTTCTGACCCCAATGTGGCAGGTTCGATCCTGGCTCAGTCCGGTGGTATTTGAAGGTGCTCAAATACGTCAACCTCGTGTCGGTAGATTTACTGGCACGTAAAAGAACTCCTGCGGGACTAAATTCCGGCACCTCGGCGTCTCCGAAAACCATAAAAGAGTAATTAATGGGACGTAAAACAAATAACATTATTATTATTGTAATTAATAACACCACCACAGTGCACCGTAACAGTTCACTGATTGACTCACACTGTCTTGTCCGTTTCCTGAACTGCCTCATTTTGTGGGGCCAGACTCATTTGGCGCTATAGTCATGCTGACCTCATGCCAGGTTTCTATGCATGTGTGGGAGACTTCTGGCAACATGTTACCACACTTTCATTCAATTCCACGGAGTGGTTGAGATGTTATGTTGCTTTATCTATCTCATCCTTAAGTTTTGCACAGCAGTGTATAATAGGGTGTATTATAATATATTAACATTTGCTGATACCCAAAGAAAATACATACCTTCATTTAAGTAGATGAAAATGAAATTAGTAGTGTTTTGAGCTGGCTTAACATGTATTACAAAGCATGCTTCTTAAGTACCAGTAAGTACTGTTTTTAAATATGGCCACTTCAGCTTTTCGGTCATGCATAGGGTATAAACTTCTTGGTTCTGATCCGTATTGAATTGTAATTACAATATAATTATTTAATGTTGTAATGGTCCACCTTTCAATACTACAATATGCAATATTCTAAATTACATTAATTAGGGACTAGTTTCGGCTGGGGCTGGCCATCTTCAGCCTTAATGTAAAACATGTAACAATTGAACAAATGTACATGCACACAATTGACATAAAACAAATGAAACAAATATATACAAATTTACATTATAAACTGGGATGAAATTATGAGTACTATTTATTTATTTATTTATTTATTTATTTATTTATTTATTTATTTATTTATTTATTTATTTATTTATTTATTTATTTATTTATTTACTCATAATTTCAACCCAGTTTTTAATGTCAATTTGTCTATATTTGTTTTATTTGTTGTATGTCAATTGTGTGCATGTACATTTGTTTAGTTATTGGTTGTTTTACATTAAGGCTGAAGATGGCCAGCCCCAGCCAAAACTAGTCCCTAATTAATGTAATTTAGAATATTGCATATTATAGTATTGAAAGGTGGACCATTATGACATCAAATGAATAAGTATATTTTTCGGTCATTGTTGAGGGTATGTGCGCTCAGTATGTACATCTGTAGGCTAGCCACAAACGCCATTACAGAAGCATTCACCCGTCTGTTTGTTTGTTTGTTTGTTTGTTTGTTTGTTTGTTTGTTTGTTTGTTTGTTTGTTTGTTTGTTTGTTTGTTTGTTTGTTTGTTTGTTTGTTTGTTTGTTTTTGTTTGTTTGTTTGTTTGTTTGTTTGTTTGTTTGTTTGTTTGTTTGTTTGTTTGTTTGTTTGTTTGTTTGTTTGTTTGTTTGTTTGTTTGTTTGTTTGTTTGTTCATATTGAAATTGCCTCTGACAATTAATAGTCCCACTGAGTGTGAAGTACGGGCTGTGATTCATTTTCGAAATGCAAAGACGTGAAAGTTGTCGAAATTCATCAGCAGATTAGTGAAGTTGATGAAGATGTTGATTCCCAAAAGAAACCTGAAATATTTGTTTCGAATGAGTAAATTTATAATACCAATATAGTTGGTCCGTTATTGGACATTATATTTCCGGCTAACTCGTTCCTGGTTGCCAGCATTTCACCCCCGTGTGCTAAGTTGGGCTCATCAGTTGGTACATAGCACAGCCACCAAGATCCATGGCTAGTGCATACCATGGAGGCCTCTCATAGTGCATTGGCACTGCCGGTGGCACTAGCCATGCGTCTTGGTGGGTGTGCTATTTACCAACTGATGAGCCCAACTTAGCACACTGGGGTGAAACGCTGGCTACCAGGAATAAGTTCGCTGGAAAATTTATAATGTCCAATAACGGACCAACTAGATTAGTGAAATGTATGGAGAACACACTATGAGCAAAGGAATTGTAAGAAAATGGCTTAGAGCATTTAAAGAAGGCTGTATTAATGTCCATGACGAGAAGCGTAGTGGACGACCGTCGGTTATTACTGAAGACTTGGTGCAAAGAGTTGATGCAAAAGTTAAAGATAACGGACTCTTTATGTTTTCATCATTAATTTATGAGTTGCCTGAAATTTCAGGTAGTATTCTTTATGAAATTGTGTCAACACACTTAGATTATCAGAAATTGTGTTCACGCTGGGTACCGAGGATGCTGACAGGGGTGCACAAAACTAAGCACGTAGGCAGCGCTTTGACTTTACTTGAGCGGTACAGTAACGAAGCTGATCCTTTCCTAAGCTGAATTGTCACCAGCGATGAATCACGGGTGGTTTATGTTATGCCAGAATGAAAACAGCAATCCATGGAATGGAGACACTCAACATCACCCAAGAAAGTGAAATGCAAGCAAACAATATCAGCCCACACACTGCTGTGCTCTGTGTTTTTGGATAGGCAGGGTGTGCTGTTTGTGGAATTTTCGCACCAGGGTGACACAATAAATGACAAGACTTATTGTGAGACCTTATGTAAACTCTGTCCTGCAATCCAACACAACTTTTCAAAGTGCTTTACTATTAAACGTAAGGAACTTCATCTTTTTGTCCGTATTGAACTGTGATCACAATTAAATTAGAATCTAGCGGGTTCCACCTTTTCAATACAAAATACAATGTTGTTGGATGGTATTTACAACATTATTCATTACAGAACATGTTTCGGTGTTCAATTTTTGACACCATCATCAGCTGCCCAGAAAGTGCGAAAAAAAAACTTGGCGATCCAAACATTAAACAACATATTGTCATACTTAACTCCTTAATATACATATATACAGACAATAGAATATTGCACTAGTTAAATCCTAAACATCTATATTATGCTATATTAAAACTCTAATATGTAACAAGAGAATTCTTGTAAGTCATAAATATAAAATTTCTCTCCTGTTTGATGAGTTGTCTTCACATTCCTTAATGTCTGTGATTCTATACTCTCGTACTGTTGAACTCAAATGCGAACTTAAAATTGAGGAATTAAAATTGCATGCAGTCCATTTGATGTTAAAATGTTCATTTCATGTATATAATAACCACTTTGTTGGATTAAAAGTTCGTTATATACAATATGATTGTTAAAACTGAGCCGTCTTCTTAAAGTTATTAAGTACAAAAACTTTGTATTTTTAATGCTGAATGCGTGGTTGGAACTGTAATTTAATTTGTCCTACAATTGTTAGGCGGACATATCTTCTCAGTTCACTGGAACCCTGCAATGATGAAACCCAATGTTAAGAGAAAAGCGAGAATATTGATAAAGGAAAAAAGTAGTTGAATCTAACTGTTGATACGGCTGACTCACCTCTAAAGCTGTGTACTTCGCGTGACGGCTGCAGCGCGACGAGTGTGTCTGCTAGTATCTTGTGCTGTGTGATGAAGTGCCAGGGAAGGAGAAGTACAGTTCCAACCACGCATACGGCATTAAAAATACGAAGTTTTTGTACTTAATAAATTTAAGAAGACTGCTCAGTTTTAACAATCATATTGTATATAACGAACTTTTAATCCACAAAGTGGTTATTATATACATGAAATGAACATTTTAACATCAAATGGACTGCATGCTATTCTAATTCCTCAATTTTAAGTTCGCATTTGAGTTCAACAGTACGAGAGTATAGAATCACAGACATTAAGGAATGTGAAGACAACTCATCAAACAGGAGAGAAATTTTAAATTTATGACTTACAAGAATTCTCTTGTTACATATTAGAGTTTTAATATAGCATAATATAGATGTTTAGGATTTAACTAGTGCAATATTCTATTGTCTGTATATATGTATATTAAGGAGTTAAGTATGACAATATGTTGTTTAATGTTTAGATCGCCAAGTTTTTTCGCACTTTCTGAGCAGCTGATGATGGTGTCAAAAATTGAACACCGAAACATGTTCTGTAATGAATAATGTTGTAAATACCATCCAACAACATTGTATTTTGTATTGAAAAGGTGGAACCCACCAGATTCTAATTTAAAAGTGCTTTACGTCGCACTGACACAGATAGGTTTTATGGCGACGATGGGACCGGAAAGGGTCAGGAGTGGGAAGGTAGCAGCCGTGGCCTTAATTAAGGTACAGCCCCAGCATTTGCCTGGTGTGAAAATGGGAAACCATAGAAAACCATCTTCAGGGCTGCTGACAGTGGATACTGGCCACACTTAAGCGACTACAGCTATCGAGCTTGGTAAATCCAAAACAAACGGCATGGCATGGCACAAGGGGGATTCTTTTGCTTCATGACACTGCGTGACCTCACATGGTTAATCGAACCCGAGACCACATTGCTTCATTTGGTTGGGAACAACTTGATCATCCTCCGTATGGTCCTGGCCTAGTGTCTAGTGACTACCACTTGTTCCTGCACTTGAAAAAACATTTTGGAGTTCAGCGCCACGATGAAGATGATGACCTAAAAAGACCGTGCTGCAGTGGCTGGCCAGTCAGGTGGTGGTTCTATGAAGAAGAAATCAGAAGCTGGCTTCACAATATGACAAGTGCCTTAACATGCTTGGAATTATGTTTAGAAGTAATTTAACACTAGAACGGCCAGAGCGGTCATTTTGACCGTTAGCGAATTTCAAGGTATTTCCACGCTCGTACTTTTTAATGCACGAAGTTGTGCTTTTGAGACTTTTAATCTTTTAGGGTTATGTACATTTATGCCAAAAATTACATCCGTAGTTGATAAGGGAACACCGATATTGTCCCTTATATAACTTGCATAAATTGCTCGTCAAGTGACTAAATAGGCTTGTAAACAAATTGAGACTCTTATTTTTATCATTTTTCATAAAGGAATTCAATAGCAAATCCGTCAAAATATTTCATTGTTACCTATTAGAAGTGAGAGAATATGAACAATTATTAATACTTAACAATGGATTGATCTGTATACAATAAATCCCAATTGTTAACTATGTTGCTTTAAAATTAATTATTAAACATTCGCATGTTTCCCAGATCCTGGATGCTAGATATATGTCAGTAAGTGGCAGCGGTCAAAATGACCGGCTGTGGCCTTTACAGGTGTGAGGAAAGTTCGGCCGTTCTAGTGTTAAGGTACAGGCTTACATGTAAAAAGAGAATTGTTGAAGAAATTGCATTATTTTTTTCTATATTAAAAAGGTACTTACTTAATGATAAAACATGCCTCTTATAATAAAATCTCAAGGTGTATCTAATAATATTGCCATGGGCTGTATATGTTATACTTGAACATACTGTTAGACTAAGAGTTAGCAATCTGTCACTCATCATCATCATCATCATCATTTCCCTTTATCCAGCTGTAGCCGGGTAGGGGCAAATATGGTTCCTCTCCACTTTCTTCGGTCTTTTCACCACTCCTCCTCCAACACTGTGTCCCAGTCCAGGTTTCTTTCTATAATGCTGCGTTGGATGGTATCCTTCCATCTCAATCGTGGTCGTCCACGGCCTCTCCTTCCTTGGATTTGCATTTCCATCACCTTTTTTGGCATTCTTTCGTCGCTCATTCGCTTTATGTGCCCAAACCATCTTAGTCGGCTCTTCTCTATTCTATCATTCATTTTTTCCACTCCAATTTCTTCCCGGATTTTCTCGTTCCTTATTTTGTCTCGTCTACTCTTCTGTATCATACTCCTCAAGAATTTCATTTCGGCTGCCTGTATTCGACTCTCATCCTTCTTTGTCATTGTCCAAGTTTCTGCTCCGTAAGTTGTTATGGGTACGTAATACATCTTATACATAGTATCCTTTGCTTCCATTGGCACATCTTTGTCCCATAACATATTTCTTACACTATGATAGAAACAACTTCCAGCTTGAATCCTTTTACTAATCTCAGCATCCAGTCGAGCATTCTCCATTAATTCACTCCCCAGGTATTTAAACGTTTCCACTACTTCCAGGGGCTTGTCTGCAAGTCTAATCTGACCTTTCCCTTCTTTCTCCCCTCTCGTCATAACAAGAGTTTTACTCTTTTCTACACTTATTTTCAATCCACATTCTTCAATCTTCCCATTCACCACATTCAACTGTTCTTGAACCTTCCTATCGTCTTCTCCCCAAATCACAATATCATCTGCAAATAACATCATGTTCATTTCTCTTCCTCTATATGCTGCTTTTGCTGTTCTCATGATGTCATCCATTACTATTGTAAACAGGATTGGTGATAGAACACTTCCCTGTCTCAGCCCACTAGTTATTTTGAACCAACTATAAATATAAAAATAAAAAAACTAAACTAAAAACTAATAAAACTAATAAAACTAAAAAAAAAACTAATAAAAACTATAAATATAAAAATAATTTTTAAGTGATACTCATTATCACATACTGTATTTTTTAGGTCATGAAACATCACATTGACAGAAATTTTCCATTTACACAATTTAATATTTCTTAAAATGATCCATTGTATGAGTAGTACCCTTCACATGTTCGATCTTCCTCATTAAAAGTTGATTGTTACGTTCAATACTCCTCTGCCTTTTCCGTCTATTCACTGCTGCACTTGCTAGTGGTAGCCGATAGTCATTACGCGTGAATATGGGAATTTTTGGAGGACCTTGAAGAGATTTAAGCTTTCTCGCTAAAATAATATTTTCTTCCTCTATTCTCCTGATTGTTTGTTTATTTAATGAAGAGTGTCTTATATGCCTACAGTTTTTATCTGGCATATTCCTGCCATCCAAATATTTCTGCTCAAGCTCCAAATGCTGAATGACTTGTCTCAATAATTGCAGCGACCCTGAGCGTTGGCCACGATCAGTATTGTCAAATTCAGATGTGTCACTACGATTTTCAGCATTTGTACCCTCAGTGGCACATGTTAACTGGTTTTCAGATGATTCCTTGTCTGGCACTGAGTTTGGTAAGTCATTACTAGCTTTTTCAGTATTAATCACATCACCATTTGGTTTATCAGAGTTAACCGATACACAATCATGTGTGTCGTTTGCTCCTTCCCCATCAGAAACTGAAGACTCAAAATCATCACTGTAATTGGCCAAGTCACCATTGTCTGAGTCAGTATCAGACTTTAATTCTTGCATTTTTGGTTCAGGTATGCCCTCCTCATTAACTGATGCCTCAGAAGTCATACTGCTGCACTAATAATAATAACTATCCAAATGATCACGAACAAGCAATTTATATTTAGAAACACAACTTCAGTTGGCAGATAGCCTATTCATCAGTTGACAACTGTTCACTCAAAGTTCTACACATAACACTTCCTTTTGTATGAAGTTCTAAAATGTAAGAATACCAGTACATCACAAGTCAATTCTGTACTAGTTTATACAGCACTTTCATATGTCAGGACTGAGAATCACATTTAGAAGGAAATTTTCTGCACCACAAAATAGAAACATCTAACCAGTAAAATTAATACTTATTCTTCTTGTATTTCTCAACTATTGAAGGTTAAGCAAGGACTACAAACAGACATCTCAGTTGCTAAGCTTTGGTCTCAACAATACCAAATAATATCAAAGCCATCTGTAAATAGGGAGTTCAAACAATTATACTCATACTGACAGTCATTATAAATATAAAAATCATTTATGACGTTCATTCAATCAGTACTGATCTACATTTAGGGCAGTCGCCCATGTGGCAGATTTCCTATCTGATGTTTTCCTAGCCTTTTCTTAAATTATTTCAAAGAAATCGGAAATTTATTGAACATCTCCCTTGGTAATTTATTTCAATCCCTAACTCCCCTTCCTATAACAGAATATTTGCTCCAATTTTTCCTCTTGAATTCCAACTTGCAAATTGCAATCTTTTCTACTTTTAAAGACACCGCTCAAACTTATTCGTCTACTAATGTCATTCCACGCCACTCTCCACTGACAGCTCGGAACATACCACTTATGATATAGATGTTGACTTCCATAGGGAACCTGAAATATATGTTCTGAATGAGTAAATTTATAATACCAATATAGTTGGTCCGTTGTTGGACATTATAAATTTTCCAGCTAACTCATTCCTGGTTGCCAGTGTTTCGCCCCAGTGTGCTAAGTCAGGCTCATCAGTCGGTAAGTAGTACACCTACCAAGATGCATGGCTAGTGCATACCGTGGAGGTGATCGATAAAAATTTTCATTCCCTAGAGGCCACTGCGTAGGCTACTTGGAACCACCGGCAGTGCCAATGCACTATGAGAGACTTTGTCCCACTTTCAAAAATTGATGCCTGCCTGGCCATCAGAGGATATAGATGTTGATTCCGATAGCGAACCTGAAATATATGTCCTGAATGAGTAAATTTATAATACCAATATACAGGGTCTTTATTTATACTTGGCGGGGTCTTTCTCACTCGACCTTGGCCGTCAGTGATGGTTCAGTTGGCGGCTACTGCGCATGCATATGTACGGCAGAATATGGTGCTCAAAATCATTATCATGCATTTTACTCACCATTTTTACAGTTTATGCTGAAAATGTTCCCCATGCACTGCCAAAATAATCGGCATCTCCTAATTAAGTTTTTGGTTACTCTGCGAAGTTCTTCAGCACTGATGGAAGCAATTGCAACTCTTATATTGTCTTTAAGTTTATCTAGTGTGTGAAGGTTGTTCCCATAAACTACATTTTTTAACATTCCCTGCAAATAAAATTCACGTGCCATTAAATCTGGGCTACGAGGGGGCCACAGGTTTTTACTTATAATCCTCGTATCAAACACGCTTCAGTAAGGAGATAACGACCTTTACGTCTATTTTTATTATTCACTGAACCTGTAGGTTTGAATCTCTTGGCCATTTGTTTTATTGTCCGATTGACAGGAATGGGTCTGCCTGGAAATTTCGCTCGAAACTTTTGTCTTGTCCTAGTGCACGATTTTCTGCACTTAATGTAAGTATTGTGCAGATATACATGTTCTCGTAGCTCAGCTCTCAGCAACTGCAGAAGTGCAGGAAACAGCGCGCACCAGCTGCCGGTAGTGACCTGTCATCAGCGGCCAAGTTCGAGCGATAAAGTCCCTGCCAAGCATAAATAAAGACCCTGTAGTTGGTCCGTTATTGGACATTATAAATTTCCAAGTAGCTATGAACTAACCATGCGTCTTGGTGGAGGTGCTATTTACCAAATGATGAGCCCAACTTAGCACACTTGGGCAAAACGCTGGCAACCAGAAATGAGTTAGCTGGAAAATTTATTATGTCCAACAACGGACCATTTATATTGGTATTATAAATTTACTCATTCGGGACAAATATTTTATATTCCTCATGGAAGTCAACATCTACAACCTATGACAATAAAGTTCGATGAATAGTCCTGTACTGTCAACATAGATGAATAATGCATGAGAGTGATCTTACTGTCCTTCGAAATAGTCCCCTCCAATAGGCCTAACTGTGCACTGCTGAGATCGGCGATACATGTCTTGGAAACTTTGCAAGAAGGCTTCCTTTGGGATGGTGTTCAAAAGCCTCGTCACGTTTCGTTGGATGTCAGGAATATCATCAAATCTCTTTCCTTTCAAAGCAAGTTTGATGCATGACTTTTTGGCTCTGACCTTTTTCCAACGAGGGGATCCCGGAGAACACCATTCCATGCTTTGCCATTTTACTTCAGGGTCATACCTGAGACACCAAGTTTCATCCTCAGTTACGATACAGTTCAAGAAATTTGGTGTCGCATCCACGCTTTGACAAAATCCTGTGAAGCCTGTAAACGTACCTGCTTCTGATCATCAGTCAAGTGATGTGGCACAAGACGAGAACACGTTTTCCTCTTCCCTAACTTCTGCATAACGATTTGTCGCATGGATTCATGGTTAATCTGCAGTTCATCCGCTATCATGCGCACAGTTAATCGCCAATTGTTCATGATTAATGTCCTCACCTTCTCAATGTTTTTGTCACTGACGGCGGTTGCCGGTCTTCCGCTACGGCGGTTGCCGGTCTTCCGCTACGGCGGTTGT
Source organism: Anabrus simplex (assembly GCF_040414725.1). Taxonomy (NCBI): domain Eukaryota; kingdom Metazoa; phylum Arthropoda; class Insecta; order Orthoptera; family Tettigoniidae; genus Anabrus; species Anabrus simplex. The sequence goes on from NC_090270.1 coordinate 329,104,191, forward strand.
CAGAAACACTTTTCTGGCCTCCTCAAAACAGGCAAACCACTCATCCACACATTTCAAGGACAGTGCTTGATCTTCATAAACACGTACCAGCATCACATGCGTTTCTTTCGGTATCTTGCCAAGCTTAAAACAAAACTGTACATTTATTTTTTGGTCGTTCATGTTCCTGTTTGCAGTTCAGGACCAACGCACTAAACACGCACTGTGTCTTACAGGTCTTACACGGCACACACACGATGCTCAACTGAACAACGTTGGGAACAGGTGGTCTAAACCTGCTGCTACGCAGGTGCAGCATTGTGTATCGCCAGTGTTGCCGGATCGACCGTTCTGACTTCATTCACCGAACTTTATTGTCACAGGTTGTATATCATCAGATGGCTAGTTAGGCATCAATTTTTGGTAATGAGACCAAGTCTCTCACAGTGCATTGGCACTGCTGGTGGCTTTGAATAGCCTACACAGTGGCCTCCATGGTATGCTCTAGCCATGCATCTTGGTGGGTGTGCTATTTACCAACTGATGAGCCTGACTTAGCACACTGGGGCAAAACGCTGGCAACCAGGGATGCATTAGCTGGAAAATTTATAATGTCCAATAACAGACTAATTATATTGGTATTACAAATTTACTCATTCGGGACAAATATTTCAGGTTCCCTATGGGAGTCAACATCTATATCATCTGATGGTCAGGCAGGCATCAATTTTTTATAATGGGACAAAGTCTCTTAAGTACAGAACAAAAATGGCCAACCGGACACCAGTCGGATCCGAACTCACAACTGACGCCTCTCACAGTGCATTGGCACTGCCGGTGGCTCCAAATAGCCTACGCAATGGCCTCCATGGTATGCAATAGCCATGCATCTTGGTGGGTGTGCTATTTATCAACTGATGAGCCCAATTTTTAGCACACTAGGACAAAACGCTGGCAACCAGGAAAGAGTAAGCTGGAAAATTTATAATGTCCAATAATGGACCATTTATATTGGTATTATAAATTTACTCGTTCAGGACAAATATTTCATGTTCCCTATGGGAGTCAACATCTATGATCATAAGTGGTTATGTTCCGAGCTGTCAGTGGTGAAATGACGTGGAATGACATCAGTAGACGAATAAGTTTGAATGGTGTCTTTAAACGTAGGAAAGATCACAATATGAAGATAAAGTTGGAATTCAAGAGCACAAATTGAGGCAAATATTATTTTATAGGAAGGGGAGTTAGGGATTGGAATACCTCACCAAGGGAGATGTTCAATAAATTTCCAATTTCTTTGCAATCATTTAAGAAAAGGCTAGGAAAACATCAGATAGGGAATCTGCCACCTGGGTGACTGCCCTAAATGTTGATCAGTATTGATTGATTGATTGATTGATTGATTGATTGATTGATTGATTGATTGCCTCGTGGGGACAGGAACGGTTTCTTCTTCTTCTTCTTCTTCTTCTTCTTCTTCTTCTTCTTCTTCTTCTTCTTCTTCTCATCATAAGAAATCACTTTTTGTAACAGGAATTTTAACCATCGTCGGTTAATTTCTCTGGCACGTGGACTGGGTGTAGTTGTTGTCTTCATCATCACTTCATCCTCATCTTGACGCGCAGGTCTCCTACTTGTGTGAGAAATACTTGCACCTGGCGAGCCAAGCATTTCCTCGGACACTCCCAGCACTAAAAGCCATATGCCATTTCATTTCACTTTTTGTAACACTCCGTCAATTGTTCCAGGAACATCATCGTGGACTTCCAACACATCGAAGTCACTAGAAGTCACTGACAATTCACTGCGAAGGATTCCAGGGAGACATCTCAATTCCTCTATGTGAGATGTTTCTTCGTGCTCAGTTGACAAATCCTGCATTATGGAAACATTTCACAATTGTTTCTTAGACATGTCCATCCAAGCACCATGGATCGAGCAAATTGCGTCAAGAACAGACACACTCCATGTAAATTCTGTGGCATTATTACACTTATCTGCTGCGTTGTTGAGAGCCTGCATTAACTCTTTCCTGGACGGTAGTTTTACAGCTTGAATGATTCCTTTGTCTAGTGGTTGCATTTCAGTCGTTAAGTTGGGAGGCATAAATTTCATAGATTTTGGCCCACATGGCTTGTAGCAGTATCGACGAACAACAGTATTTTACACTTAGCCTTCTTTATATTCAGATTGATTTCTCTTAGCTAGTCACCGAAAACATCACCTGTCATCCAAGGTTTTCTATTGTGACACCAAAATACAGGAAGACTGTCTGCCTTTAACATTTTTGTTTTTAAATGCTCTTGAACATGCAGCAGTTCCAATGACAAGGGGTTTTAGCTTTTCTCCTTGTGCACTGCAACAAAACCGGACAGTAATCCTTTCTTTAGATTTCTTTCCACCTTTACATGAGCCGCCTTTTTCAATTAATGAACGAGTTGGCAGCTGTCTATAATAAAATCCAGTCTCATCAGCATTGAAGACATCTTCTTTTGCATACTCAGAGACAATATCGGGGCGTTTTCTATTCCAGTCTTCTGCCACCTGAAGGTCAGCACTAGCTGATTCACCACAGAGAACGTTAAATGTTATGTTATTCCACTTCCTGAAACAATCTAACCATCCATTGCTACCTATGAATGACTCTATTTTTTAACTTAGAAGTAATTTCCCTTGCCTTTTCCTGAAGTAGAGTACCACCGACAGGAATATTCTTAATTTGATAGTAGTGAAAAAGATCAAACACTTCATCATTAAATTTATCATGAGGGCTTCAACAAACTGTATTTGTTAGGACACTACAATTTTTTTCCCAGGCTTTTATAATGGCAGTTCTGTTGTTATTTATATTAGATACAGTAGATTTAAAAATTCCATACACTTCAGCCAGTTTCCCGCAGCTTTCTCTAGTCACAGACGGTCAAGAACTTCTTTTTCCTTCTCAGTTGTTAATTCCACAAACTTGCATTTACTCATGTTGAAGAAAACTTTAACTATAGAATCGATACAATAACTAGCAAACACTATGCCAGATCTTGACTAAACTGTAAAGTGATCTACACTTCTGGAAACTCATTAAAGGCTTGGAATTTACAGTTTACTTGACTAACCTTGAACTTCTCCTACTTCATGCACATGCCTCCCCCCACCTCTTCATTGAAAACATGTCAATACTGCACTTGTTACTCAACCCTTCTTAAGCAGGTAACAAAGGAAAATCCCACTCTTTTGTTTCTATTGCCCACTGAATGATAAAATTGCTTGCACTAAACCATTACAAAACAGAAAAACAAAATAGGGTTTTGAAACTGTCCAAACTACTATTCAAGGGCTGTCCTAAGTCCAGAGTGGAGGGATGTCCAATGTAGCCTACAGAGGATTTTGAACATGTAAAAGTATAGGGAAATAAATGGTGCAATCAATGTGAATCCAGTTAAAAGGGATGTCCAGGATATAGGGGTGTCCAAAGTGAGGGGTTTAACTTTATTATGTTTCCCTATTTAGTATCTACTCTTCATGAGTATGGAAATCTATGTCATTTTTAAGAACTTTTATTTTCATCCTCAATCTTCTACTCCATCATTGTTGATGTCTGAAATCCTCACGACATTTGAAAGTTGCACAGGATATACTGAGCTAGCTAGCATTGTGAGTAGTGGACACGTTTGTTCATGACTCAAAGGAACACAACCGGCTATCGTAGCAGTATTCACTCTCATACTCATAGGCATACTCATTCTCTTTGGCTGAGTGACTCAGACGGTTGAGGCGCTGGCCTTCTGGCACCAACTTGGCAGGTTCGATCCTCGCTCAGCCCAGTGGTATTTGAAGGTGCTCAAATACATCAGCCTCGTGTTGGTAGATTTACTGACACATAAAAAAGGACTCCTGTGAAACAAAATTCCGGCACCTCTGCATCGCCGAAAACCATAAAAGTAGTAAGTAAAGCAAATAACATTATTATTTTCTCTTTGGCAGTATTGTTTGTAGAGCTTAGTTGTGTAGTTGCTTACTACACGATACTACCTTCCATTACCACGGACACTAATTCTGAGCTTCTGCTGCCTAAACATGTGACCTCATAATCTTTTGGAACCTACCCTGACAGGACGTATGTACAAACCTTCATCTCCATACTCAAGCTGGAATGTAAGTACATGAACTTAAAATTTTAATTTTGTTAGATTCTTTGATCATTTGGACGCATTAAGACATCAAAAGTGAATTAGCATGCAATATATATTTTATTTGGAAATCATGCTAATTGCATCTTCTGCAAGGTCATTCAATTTTTATTTTTCATTTTTTTTGTGGGGGGGGGGGGGGGGGCAGTTTGGTCTAATAGAACTGATATGAGATTAGTGTTGTTTTCAATCTATCTAGACTGTTGTTTGTCCAACCCTTGTCCCGTTTCCTACGGGGTCGGGTATGAGGTGAGATAAATCTGTCGTGGCTGGTTTTTATGACCAGATGCCCTTCCTGAAGTCAACCTCATTGGAGGAGTTAATGAGATGAAATAAATGTCGTGACATATGACAGTAGGGAGAGGGTGAAACGCAATGCCGGCACATAGCCTACTCCTGTCGAATAGCACCAAGGGGTCTGCTCAAGGCTTAACGTCCCCATCCGATGGACGAATCACCATCAACAGCGTCATATGCCCTCACTCCATGTGAGCACTGCGGAGAGGTTTGGTATTTAATCCAGGCTTTTGGCACGCAATCTAGTGATTAGAAATTATACACCACCTCCCCTACCCTGCCGGCCAACATTCTGATGGTGTACATTTTTTCGACCAAGGGGACTCGAACCGGCTAACCTCGGTGTCAGACCATTTAGATTTCAGCTCCTTAACGATCATGTTAGCTAAAAAGTTGAGAAACCTCCAAGGCTAAATGGTTAGCGTGCTGGCCTTTGGTTCAGGAATTTTAACCGTAATTTTAACCATAATTGGTTAATTTCGCTGGCATGGGGGCTGGGTGTATGTGCCGTCTTCAGCATCATTTCATCCTCATCACGCCACGCAGGTCACCTACGGGTGTCAAATCAAAAGACCTGCTTATGGCGAGCCGAACTTATCCTCGGACATTCCCGGCTCTAAAAGCCATACGACATTTCTTTCATTTCAGTTGAGAAACATTTAAACAAATTGCAAATATTTTCAACTTTCTGTGGTTGGAATATCTGACATTTAAAATAATGTAATGAATTATGAAACTTATTACTAGAACTATAGGACAATATGAATCTCAAGTTTGTTTTATATTTGAAGTACCGGTATCTTAACAAACTATTTTACTCAATAACATCATAGGAAAAATAAGTATATCAGTCTACCATGCATTTCAGATGTTTATTTCACAATGCATTTTCCTCTAGGTCATTTATCATAACTTCCTGGTAATTTTCTTATATTTTTGCTACTGTATACCCTAGCTGGTATCACTTGTTTCTTCTAAATTTAATATTTTATTCATGTTTTCTCAATTTTCCTTGAAGTTTAAGTAGCATTAGGAAAGTATGAAGCCTGGTGAGTCAATTTTAGATAATTATGAAGATGCTTGTGTAGGTTCAAGAAAGTGAATTATGTACTGTATTTTATTTGTGACCATAGTTTGTGCTGTGTTCATTTCTTGTGCTAAAGTTTTCTCCCTTATTTTTGATGTACACTTTCTTGTTACTATGTCATCTGTGTATGATGTTTCTTATCCCCGTTGTGGGTTGTGGGTTTGCGTTTTTATACGTGAATAGTAATATGATTTTTTTTCCGGTATTCATTGCTAGGCTTGTTTCTTTCAATTCTATCGCTCTTCTTCTTCCGCTTCTTGGTTTTTGTGATCTTCTTTGTTTTATTTTCTGGTCTGTGTAAATGTAATTCTTTCATGACTGTATTCTCTTATCCTTTCATGAGTCTTATAAGTTTTTTTTTTAGAGACACTTTTAGTAATATCCAGGCAATGAAATCTAATTTGAATAAGATATTATTAAACTTTCAACTATGGAAATTGAAAACTAATTATTTCCTTGGTTCACAATTTCCTTTTCCATAACCTTGCTTGCTTTAATGATATAATTATTTTGTTTTTATCGCCACCCCCATTGCCAGTGGCTGTGTTTTGTTTTTTGATGGATATTGTTATGGGGGATTTGCCTTGATGTGGCTTGGACATTAGCTTCTGTTCTGAAATTATTCTACATTTTATATGTTTAATCTGGGATTGTTATCAATTCTTTCATGTATTAATGTTGAATTTTATTGGATAATGATATGAATCTGAATTTAATTATCATCAATATTTTGGGAAGTCAGTCATTTACCAGTACCTTATTCAGCTTCCACAGCTGTTGTTATTAATTCTTTTCAAATGTATTGAAAACTGATTTCATCGCAGTCTCTTTGTATCAGTAAGTAGCTATTGCTACATGGACTTTCTAATTATCTCATTCAATCAAATCAATCAATCAATACTGATCTGCATTTAGGGCAGTAGCCCAGGTGGCAGATTCCCTATCCATTGTTTTCCTAGCCTTTTCTTAAATAATTTCAAAGAAATTGGAAATTTATTGAACATATCTCTTGGTAAGTTATTCCAATCCCTAACTCTGCTTCCTATAAATGAATATTTGCCCCAATTTGTCCTCTTGAATTCCAACTTTATCTTCATATTGTGATCTTTCCTACTTTTATAAATGCCACTCAAACATATTCATCTACTAATGTCATTCCACGCAATCTCTCTGCTGACAGCTCGGAACATACCACTTATTGCAGGTTATAAACTTCATTTTCCTTGTCCGTATTGAAGATCTACTTGTGATACAATTCCTTTACTTTTGCCAATTGCCACCTTTTCAATACAATAAAAATATATTATAAACTTACATATTTATTATGATGTTTACATGGTACATGTTTCGCTCCTTTTCGTGAGCATCATCAGCCAAACTATCATTAATCTAAGATTGTGTAAGATCATAAAACAATTCTTTTGGTTCAAGATTACTCCTATAAAACTAATTGACAATCTTATAACATTTTAAAAGTCACACAACAATAAAATTATGTCTTAAGTTAACACTTTTTGTCTAAAATCTTCTTCAGTCCAAACATTTTATCGCCGAAACTCATCCGGTGAACATCTTTTAAAATTGTTTAAAAATAAGAATAAAATAAAAAACTTTGAAATCTGGCTAGTTATGTTGGTTCCCGTTGCTTAACTTGTATAATTGTCATTAAAACTTCATAACAGTATTGAATATTTTCTGCAGTTGATAATTGTCATTATGGTCGATAGACTTGTTCTCGTTGCTGGAGTAACATTTATAGAATGTATTGGTATTAATTTATTTTATCAATGGGGTAAAATTGTTCGTGAACAAACTTGTTGATGAAACATTTTTTGATGTGATATTGGATTTAAAATGTTCTCGAACGTTCCATAATGGCTCGTTGGTGTATCTGTAATGAAAGATAAAAATTATATGTTTATGGTTTTGATTGTGTTTCTGTATAACATCTTATTGGAAGAATTGTCACTTACTTTTCTTTCTGCTGCTTAATTGTTTGGTGTTACTCCTAGCCTCTTGAGAACTACTTGTTATCCTGTTTGCACTTCTTGTGTTGTATGAGTGAGTGTGGATGAGTTTACGTTTTGGCGGGGAGGGGGGAGGGGGAAATTAAGGTAGGCGGTGCATTGGTAGCTGCAGTAGACTATCCCCTCCACGAACAATTTTACCCCATTGATAATATAAATTAATACTAATACATTTTAAAAATGTTACTCCAGCAACGAGAACAAGTCTATCGACCATAATGACAATTATCAACTACAGAAAATATTCAATACTGTTATGAAGTTTTAATGACAATTATACAAGTTAAGTAACGGGAACCAACATAACTAGCCAGATTTCAAAGTTTTTTATTTTATTCTTATTTTTAAACAATTTAAAAGATGTTCACCGGATGAGTTTCGGCGATAAAATGTTTGGACTGAAGAAGATTTTAGACAAAAAGTGTTAACTTAAGACATAATTTTATTGTTGTGTGACTTTTAAAATGTTATAAGATTGTCAATTAGTTTTATAGGAGTAATCTTGAACCAAAAGAATTGTTTTATGATCTTACACAATCTTAGATTAATGATAGTTTGGCTGATGATGCTCACGAAAAGGAGCGAAACATGTACCATGTAAACATCATAATAAATATGTAAGTTTATAATATATTTTTATTGTATTGAAGAGGTGGCAATTGGCAAAACTAAAGGAATTGTATCACATACCACTTAGTCGAGCAGCTCTTCTTCTTTCTCTCAATTCTTCCCTGCCCAAACTTTGCAACATTTTTGTAACGCTACTCTTTTGTCGGAAATCACCCAGAACAAATCGAGCTGCTTTTCTTTGGATTTTTTCCAGTTCCTGAATCAGGTAATTCTGGTGAGGGTCCCATACACTGGAACCATACTGTAGTTGGGATCTTACCAGAGACGTATACGCCCTCTCCTTTACATCCTTACTACAACCCCTAAACACCCTCATAACCAAGTGCAGAGATCTGATCTGTACCCTTTATTTACAATCCCATTTATGTGATTACCCCAATAAAGATTTTTCCTTATATTAACCCCTAGATACTTACAATGATCCCCAAAAGGAACTTTCACCCCATCAACGCAGTAATTAAAACTGAGAGGACTTTCCTATTTGTGAAACTCACAACCTGACTTTTAACCGCGTTTATCAACATACCATTGCCTGCTGTCCATCTCATAACATTTTCGAGGTCACGTTGCAGTTGCTCACAATCTTGTAACTTATTTATTACTCTACAGAGAATAACATCATCCACAAAAAGCCTTACCTCTGATTCCACTCCTTTACTCATATCATATATATCTATATATATATATATAAGAAAACATAAAGGTCCGATAATACTGCCTTGAGGAATTCCCTCTTAATTATTACAGGGTCAGATAAAGCTTCACCTACTCTAATTCTCTGAGATCTATTTTCTAGAACCCATTCAGTCACGCTTTTGTCTAGTCCAATTGCACTCATTTTTGCCAGTAGTCTCCTGTGATCCACCCTATCAAATTCTTTAGACAGGTCAATCGCGATAAAGTCCATTTGACCTCCTGAATCCAAAATATCTGCTATATTTTGCTGGAATCCTACAAGTTGAACTTCAGTGGAATAACATTTCCTAAAACCGAACTGCCTTCTATCGAACCAGTTATTAATTTCACAAACATGTCTAGTATAATCAGAAAGAATGCTTTCCCAAAGCTTACATACAATGCATGTCAAACTTACTGGCCTGTAATTTTCAGCTTTATGTCTATCACCCTTTCCTTTATATGCAGGGGCCACTATAGCAACTCTCCATTCATTTGGTAAAGTTCCTTCAACCAAACAATAATCAAATAAGTACTTCAGATATGGTACTATATCCCAACCCATTGTCTTTAGTATATCCCCCGAAACCTTATCAATTCCAGCTGCTTTTCTAGTTTTCAACTTTTGTATTTTATTGTAAATGTCATTGCTGTCATAGGTAAAATTTAATACTTCTTTAGTATTAGTCACCTCCTCTATCTGGACATTATCCTTGTAACCAACAATCTTTACATACTGCTGACTGAATACTTCTGCCTTTTGAAGATCCTCGCATACACACTTCCCTTGTTCATTAATGATTCCTGGAATGTCCTCTTGGAACCTGTTTCTGCTTTAAAGTACCTATACATACTCCTCCATTTTTCACTAAAATTAGTATGACCACCAATTATGCTTGCCATCATGTTATCCTTGGCTGACTTCTTTGCTAGATTCAATTTCCTAGTAAGTTCCTTCAATTTCTCCTTACTTCCACAGCCATTTCTAACTCTTTCTTTCCAACCTGAACCTTCTTCTTAGTCTCTTTAGTTCCCTGTTATAATATAGTGGATCTTTACCATTCCTTACCACCTTTAAAGGTACAAACCTATTTTCACATTCCTCAGCAATTGCTATAAACCCATCCCAGTGTGTTTACATTTTTATTTACCGTTTTCTACTGATCACAGTTACTTATTAAAAACTCCCTCATGCCTGTTTTATCAGCCATATGGTACCTACTGCCTAATAGTCCTAATTTTAATATCTTCCTTTCTTTCACATTTATTTTTAATTACCACCAAAACAGCTTCATGATCACTAATACCGTCTATTACTTCGGTTTCTCTATAGAGCTCATCTGGTTTTACCAGCACCACATCTAGAATATTTTTCCCTCTGGTTGGTTCCATCACTTTCTGAATCAACCGTCCTTCCCATATTAACTTATTTGCCATTTGTTGGTCATGCTTCCTGTTGTTCGCATTTCCTTCCCAATTGACATCTGGTAAATTCAGATCTCCCACTACAATCACATTTCTTTCCATGTCGTTTCCTACATAGCTGATTATCTTATCAAATAATTCTGAATCCGTGTCAATGCTACCCTTTCCCGGTCTGTAGAGTCCAAATATATCAAGTTGCCTATTATCTTTAGAAATGAGCCTTACACCTAGAATTTCATGTGTCTCATCTTTAACTTTTTCGTAGCTTACAAATTCTTCTTTCACAGAATGAATACTTCCCTTCCCACCATTCCTATCTTATCTCTACGATACACACTCCAGTTCTGTGAGAAATTTTCTGCATCCATTATATAATTTCTCAGCCATGATTCAACTCCTATTACAATATCTGTTAAATATATATCTATTAAATTACTCAATTCTATTCCTTTCTTTACAATACTGTATATATATTTAGTGGGTGGGGAGTTTAACTCTTAATTTAAAAGGTCATGACCTTGCATTATGTAAGTTTTAATATTATGAGTCACTAGATTATTCTCATATATATTATTTCTTGATGAGGGAGACTCTAACCAATTATTTCTGAACTAGCATTTGTACCCATTCTTCCCATTCTTCACACAGAGATTTGTAATGGATTACATGTTCCATTCATGGATTTATGCAAAGTTATATACCTGTATTCAAACATTTAATAGTGTTTGTTAAACTGTATTTTTCCTATGAAAGCATGTGACAGTAATGTGAAGTATGATAAAGCTGAACAACATCGGACAGAATGAGGAAGATTACAGAGTTTATTGTACGGTACAGTTCCTGGTCTGAAGTTGTGCGAAATTCTCCCTGCTTCTCAGTTACATACTGTTGTCTCTCTGACCACTGAAGTGGCACTGTGACTGAAGACTCATGAAATCCATCCTTGAGGATAACCTCCCTTATTATTTGTTCTATTGAAAAGAGTAAGATTGCTATTTAGTTCTTCCCATTAACCCATATTAAAGTAACATGCACCAAACGTTCCACAGGACTCTGACTAAAAATCCAATTTTTGTAAGCATCATTGTTATCCGTCATATGATAAATATGCATACAGCATAAAATAATGGAAATAACATATTTTTAAATACAGTCCTTTGAGAGACCTAATTTATTTTTTTGCTAGTTGCTTTACGTCGCACCGACACAGATAGGTCTTATGGCGACGATGGGACAGGAAAGGCCTAGGAGTTGGAAGGAAGTGGCCGTGGCCTTAATTAAGGTACAGCTCCAGCATTTGCCTGGTGTGAAAATGGGAAACCACGGAAAACCATCTTCAGGGCTGCCGACCGTGGGGCTCGAACCCACGATCTCCCGGATGCAAGCTCACAGCCGCGCACCTCTACGCGCACGGCCAACTCGCCCGGTAGGCCTAATTTAACAAATATATATCTATATATGGAATAATCTTTCTACACTGCTCTGCAAAACTTAAGGATGAGATAGATAAAGCAACATAACATATCAACTACTCAGTGGAAATGACTTAAAGTGTGGTGACATGTTGCCAGAGGTCTCCCACACGTGCATAGAAACCTGGCATGAGGTCAGCATGACCATAGCGCCAAATGAGTCTGGCCCCACAAAACGAGGCAGTTGAAGAAACAGGACAAGACAGTGTGAGTCAATCAGCAAGCTGTTACGGTGCACTGTGGTGGTGTTATTCATTACAACATGGCCCGGAGACAACATGTGGATGACTTCACACCGGGAAGAATCATTGGGAAACTGGAAGAAGGACGAAGTGTGACGAGTGTAGCCCAGGAGTTTGGTATTGCTCACAGCATTGTTTAACGTGCATGGAGAGCATTCTGAACCACAAGCACTGCTGCCTAAAGGAGAGGAGGGGGTTAACCACGGTCAACTACAGCAGCAGATAACCACTACATTGTGCAACAGGCAAGAAGATACGTCAAACAGCGGGTGGAATTGCAACCACATTTAACAGGCCTACAAGGCACCCAGCCTCATGCTCCACAGTGGCACGGTGACTGAGTGGGGGTAGTCTGTTTGCCCCGGCGACCACTACGTTGTGTTCCGTTGACACCCGCGAATCTGCGGCAACGTTTACGATGGTGCCAAGAGCATCAACTCTGGACCGCCAAGGAATAGGGTCACGTACTCTTCTCAGATGAGAGCAGATTCAGTCTGCATAGTGATTCTAGACATACCCTCATCTGGCGAGAGATGGGAACATGTAATGCACCCAGGAACATTGTCAAACATTATCATTTTGGTAGTCCAAGTGTTTCAGTGTGGATAGTCATTATGTTGCATGGGCGTACCGACCTACAAATCTTTGAATGGGGTACACTCCCTAGTCAACATTATTGTGACTGTACTCTTTCCCCAGGTGCATCTTTTCAGGAGTGAATTCAGCCCTGACTTCATTTTTATGGATGACAATGCACGACCGCATCAAATAGCGCAGGTGGAGAAGCTCTTGGAACAAGAGGTTTTTCGGCAAATGGACTGGCCTCCACATCCCCCGACTTAAATCCCATCGAGCACATGTGGGACATGTTGGGCAGACCTATTGCAGCATGTCCACATGCAGCAACAACCATCCAGCAGTTGTCAACCGTGCTGTTGGAGGAATGGATCGGCCTACCACAAGAACTTCTTACCAATCTTGTAGCCAGCATGGGAACACATTGCAGAACATGCATCGCTGTCTGTGGTGATCCAACACCCTTTTAAGAAGCAAGTTCCTTCTTTTGTGATGTCATGAGTCACAGTGACTTATGTGTAATTTATTGTCTCTGTATAAAAGGTAATTTCTGTTCATCTCATCGCATCTTACTTTCAAATGCCTACCGTACCATACTGTAGCACTTCTTCCTATGTATGGTTTAAGTTTCATCAAACTATGTTACTTGGTAGTGACACAACATGCAAAAGTTACTTTCGTCCTTGTTTTGCACAGCACTGTATAAACACTAACTCCACGTGATTGATACATTGATGTCATTTTCACCTGATAACACAATCCTGTATGAGTAGCTTACAAAGTGGTTTAAGTCCACTGGGACATAGATTGTATAACCATTTATTAATCATATCTCCATTATTAATTCTCCAATTGTAAAGGTAAGGAAAACATTTTAGAAATAGATTTCCATTAAGGTTCATACATTTCCATTCAAGTTGGTCTTGTAAACTTTGTGGGAGTGTAAATTTACTGTCTCGATTTAAAAAAAAAAACTCCGTTCATTCAGAGATTTCGAAATAATATTGGCCTTAAAAAAAACTATTCAAGGACAGGTAGAATCAAAAATGAAGTTTGGTAGAAATATATCCAGTAGTTTTCCAGTTATAAGAACTCAGACAAACAGGCACCAAAGCTAATAAAATATGCAGATGGTCATTATTACATGTGAAACAGATAACTAAGAAAATTTTGCCAAAATATTCAGTGTACAGATTGTTACGATTTTATTTATGAAGACTATTTGTATTTTTTAATCAGTCTGATCTGATCAATTACCTCTGGATATTTTTACTTTTTATTATTATTATTATTATTATTATTATTATTATTATTATTATTATTATTATTATTATTAATATACTGTGCTCTAGGCTAGGCCACAGTGCAATTCTCCCCAAATGTCTTTCCTGTCATAGGACTGACACACGAACTAGATGACTATCTATTTCTGAAAATGCTTGGATTGCAACTAGAATGGACATATGGCACTCACCGTTAAAGGTGCACTGATGGTGGAGAAAGGAGAAAGGGAAAAATGCAATACTGGATGTGGGGGGGGGGGGCAAAAAAGATGGGAGAACAAATGTCATGTGTTTACACAGCAGAAGGGCAGCAGATGTCTAAAGACAGTTCTCTCAGAAGAAGCCGAAGTTGATACCACCAAGTTGTTCGTGCAAAGTCCCAAGGAGTTCCTGAGGCAATACCAATGGGAATTTGGTGTGTCGTTTGGTTCAGTTCATCGAATACTGGAGGTAAAATGATGAGCAGGGAAACTGCACTCTGTCCAGGTGTTGATGTAGGACTGTGCTAGCATGGACTGAAGAGGAACCAGATATCTTGAATAACATCCTCTGATTAGATGAAGGCATGTGGATGGGTTCGTCATTTGCCTCTACTGTCATTACTGGGCTGTAGTACAGAAAATCTTGTTATCTGCAATTGAGAAACTGCAGTGATTGATAAACTTAACCATAATAGGTATTTGATTTAATCCTGTACTGACTTGTATTAAAAACTATTTAAAATAGTATGTGTTTAGCCCACCTTGTAAATACACTTTATAACATGCTATATTCCTGAAACATGCATGAATAAATAATTTTCAATTATAAAAATTGTATAGACAAGGTGGAGCAAACTCATACTATTTTAAATACAGTAGTTTTGAAACTGCAGTGAGCGGCTTCAAATCCAAAGTGATGATTAATTGAGAAATTACATATTAAATATCGTAATAAGCAGATTAATGGGAATGTAGTTCCAATAATGACATGGAGCCCATGGAATCCTGTTGCTACAAAAAAGGTTGTCCCTCTGTGAATGTATGTTGCTGTATGTGTGCAGTCCCATCTGGGTCCATACATTTTTCTTGATGTGATAAATTTAATTAAACTTTATCTGATTTCAGTTGCAACATGGGACGATGTGGACAATATGCATTCCATGCATGATGATGCACCACCCTGTTTTACATTGAATCAGGAGAATAACACGACAATGCTTAAGATTTCTTTCTCTGGGGATACTTTAAGAGAGAAAGTGTATGAACTGTGTGATTTGGACACACTGGCAGCCATGATTATGAGAGAGTGTGCGTACATGCTAGAAAATATACTGGAATGGGCTGTAGGGAACATTCGACCATGCCTGAAAAAATATGCCGCATATGCTGGTACTTATGTCAAAATCCGAAATGACAGGAGCAATAGAAGATCGTAGAATGATTCATTAATTCATGTCTATTTTCAATTTTATACCTACCTTTATACATTAAACTTCAATTTATTAATAGGGAAATGAAAGCAGGTTCCATTCCATGTTTTATTCACAACTAGCTATGTTACCCGTCATTGACGGGAAAGGACAGATTCCCATATAAATGAGATGAACTGTATATAAATTTACAGCTTTCCAAGTAGGTGCTGAATGGTTCAGAGGGCTTCAGGTTTGATTACCAGCCAGATTGGGGACTTTACCCTTAAATCGTCAATTCCATTGCCTCAGAGACTTGGTGTTCGTGCTGTCTCCACCATACCTGCAACTCACACACCACACACAACACTATCCTCCACCACAACAACACACAGGATCCTAGAACACGGCAGATGCTGCCCACCCTCGTTGGAGGGTCTACACTCCAAGGGTTGAGCCAGGCTAGAAATAGCCTTCACGATATTGGATTATATACCTGAATTCTTGTCACATTGCACAACTTGCCCAAATGCTATGAGAATGTAATCCAAAATATTCACAGCGAGGTTTCTGGAAAGAAACTGATGAAACAACAAACATAGCAAGAAGATACAACATCTGAACAGTTAGAAAAGTTAACACTACAACTATTGCTCAACCTTCTAAACTATGTTTAGCCAGACGGTATTTGTCATAGTGATATCCTCCTTTTTATAATGGCTGCAGCAGCATATCTCAAGAAAACTGCAGAGGCATTAAAATTTCTCTTTCCGGAAATGGTTCTTGTGACATTCTTAGTGCATCAGTTTCATTGAATTGCAGAAAACTTGCATAGTTTGTTTTTCAACATAGACAGATTAGTTTCTGACACTAAGAAGATCTTTGTCAAAGTTCCATCTCAAATCCAGATCTTCTAGGAGGTCGCTCCCAATATTGCACTTCCTCCACAGCCAGTATTAACAAGATGGAGGACATGGATTTCTGCTGCCTTGTTACTATTCAGGCAACTTTGACAACATATCTGAAGTGATTGCCATACTCCCTGAAAATCTGCAGTTTTTAAATCTCATATTCGCTGTTCCGTATTGACACCAATATCTTACAATAACCTTGAAAGCAAATTATTCTGATTCCATATTATTCTATTTCAATCAGACTCTTAAAATCTTTAATTTAATAATAATATTATTCATCCACCTAGTCAATATTTTATTTGGTACAGTTTAGTCTAAGACTCTCTTCTAAGGAACATTTGTTTTTTATGTAATGAACAAACAGTATGGAAGAAAAAATGTATGTGCAATGTCTGATGTTTTTAAGACGCTTTTCTTATTCATGCATCAATATTTATTTTAAAGAGAAATGGCTGAAGTCCTATAAACAAGGACAAAATATGAACCAAAAAATGTGCGATTCGTAAATGTTAAGACAAAGAAGAATCTGATTGGTACTGAAGAATGTGGAACCAGAATCACTCCCTAAACATGACAATGCACCAATTTGCAATGTGAAGAAACTTCTCACCTATGTGTCAGGAATGGTTTGTCTTTCATAACTAATTACGGTAAATTGCTGGAAATGATCACGAAACTTGAAATAAGAGGGGAGCCTCCTGCGTTTTCAGTGAACATTGTTGAAGAAACTCTGAACCTTATAGAAGTTCCAGATGAAGTAGGAAATGCTGTCAGTGAAAAGTAAAAGATGTTATGTCTGCAAATCTAGGTTTACACAAACTGAGGCAAATTTACAAGTTTTGAAAGATGACCTCTCAGCAGGCCCCGATTTCAAGTAGTTAGCGCCCTGGGAAAGCAATATTTAGCTGCCCACCCCCTCTCGTTTTTCTGTTCCAAAAAATCAAAGATTAAAGTTTTCAATATGAGTTTTAAAACAGTACATTATGCAAATAAAGTTAATTCTCACAATTAAATTTATCAAGCCAAATAGAGGTAACAGCCAAATAAGAATCAGGCTGTATTTATTTTATTTTAAAAGCTGTTGGTTCAGTTTGACAGTTTGTGTGTAAGTAAATAATTTTAGAAATAAGATACATAGAACCTCTGTTGCTCAGGCGGCAGCGCGCCGACCTCTCACCACTGGGTTCCGTGGTTCAAATCCCGCTCCCTGTATGTGAGAATTGTGCTGGACAAAGTGGAGGCGGTACAGGTTTTTCTCTGGGTACTCCGGTTTTCCCCTGTCATATTTCATTCCAGCAACACCCTCCAATATAATTTCATTTCATCTGTCATTCATTAATCATTGCCCCAGAGGAGTGCGACAGGCTTCGGCAGCCGGCACAATTCCTATCCTCTCCGCTAGATGGGGGCTTCATTCATTCCATCCTTGACCTGGTCAAATGACTGGAAACAGGCTGTGGATTTCCATAAATTATAATTAATTTATTGTAATTTAATTCGATCACATTTAAAAATACAAGTTTTTTTATAGGCTACTTGTATATAATACTACTTTACATAAAATGTTTATCCTTGATTTTTTCTTATCAAACTCTTGAACAATTTCATCAAAGTTAATTTTCAAAGTTAAATCTTTCTCAGTGCACATAAGGATTAATTACCTTAACTTTTGCCCTCTTAGCATATTTTACTCTGCTTAAAACTGAAAAAAAGCCTTTCTGCAGTACAGTTGGTTATTGGTAAAGTCAAAAACATCCTAATTGCAATTTCAAGGTTGGGAAAAGTACTTGACAAATTGTTTGCTCAATGTAACAATACACTTAAAGCAAGTTTTGGAATCCCTCGAGTTCAACATACATTTGACACTGTACACACTCCTGTACAAAATCTTGACTGATGTCTTCAGGGTACAGTGAACTAAGTTTCAAAGCAGCGTTCTTTGCTTCTGATGAATCGGATGATCAAGTCAGTAGTAGAGGCAACACTTGAAATCTGGGAGCTACGACTTCATATGCTTCTTTCCTTCTTGCTATGTTTCCTATAAGTGTGTCCATTATTTTAAGGAACGCATTATTTTTGAAATTTGTTCTTGCATCTAGGACTCCTTCAATCACACGTGTTTCATCTGCAAATATTTTCCGTTTTTTTTTACTTTTGAGTAGCTTGGGACATCACATCAACCTATTTTAAGAGCAGATTGCTCATATATGACAAAATCATCCCTTTTCGTTTTGATGAATCCTTCCAGAGTTTTCAATTGTTTTACTCCTCCCTCAAGATTTTGATTTTCATACTGCAAGTTTTTTGAACACTTGTCAACTCTTTCCAAAATGGCATTCCACACAACTAACAGAAAAGTGGTCTCGAAATTCTGAAATTTAGTTTCAAGGTTTTGTACCTCAAGTCTACAAGCAGGTTTTACACTGGCGTCTTCAAATATCTGCCTCAACGATTGACGTATTTCTTCTTAACCTTTTACCAAAGCTCTGACAGGGTCTGCTCTTGCAGACCATCTGGTTTCTGATAAAGATTTTACCACTGGCGTACCGTTTTTTGCCGAGAATTTCTTCAAAATATTCCCTGTACGTTGACACAGAAAAGTAAATATAAAATACCTGGATGAAACCAAAGAAAACTACTGTGGCAGTGCAGCATTCTTCGGCAGCCGAACGAACAAGATTTAATGAATGTGCTGCACAGGGTATGTATTCAGCAAGGGGACTTTGTTGCTTTATTCGGGCCTGAAGACCTGAGTAAGCTCCTGATATATTGGAAACATTGTCATAACTTTGGCCCCTACAATTCTTGATGTTGATTGCAAAACTCTCAAGACAGTCAACTGCAGATTTTTCTAGTCCAGCATATGTATGTGATTTTTCAGGCAGAAGCTTAATGAGTCGTTCTATAGGCTTTGGCTCAGTTTGAGGTACATATCGTAAAACAATAGCCAACTGAACAGTGTGAGAGCAATTAGGTGTCTAATCTACTATGAGAGAGTATATCTAGCTTCTTTTACTTCATCAACTACAGTTTTAAGCACACAATTCCCCATAACTTCAATAAGTTCATTACATATTTGAGAAGACAGATATGAGGTGTGCCCTTGACCTTTGTTACCATATTTCCCTATGTTCTGGGCAAGGAAAGGGTCATATTCACTGATTAACTCGAGGCAACCAAGATATAAACCATTTGAAGTTGATCCAAAATCCTCGTTGTCTCTTTGGAAAGGTAAACCTCTAACTGCCAAAAATTGTACAACAGAAACAATTCTCGAAATTATACTTCGCCAGTAATTTACTTCTTCATACTGTGTAAACAGAATTTTATCAAACTGCATTAACTGTTTTTGTCTGGTGATGTAAGTAAGAACATTACGCCTGTGGTCATGATAATATTCGTGATGTTTCAGTAGCTAACAACTCTCATTATTGTTCTGTATTGAAGATGACGTTAGGCATAGATATCAAGGATAATTTAATCATTTGATATCTATGCCTAATGTTTCAGTAGTTCGAAGCTGTGCTTGCAGTCATTAAACCGGTAGAAAAAGGTGTTTTTGCATTGTCTGATTGAAATAAACAGCACTGAATGCAGAATACTTTCCTAAATGACTGCGAATACAATAACCAAACTCTTTAAACAACGTCATTAGGAAGAGCACTCTTAAACATGTTTTGAGACAATGTTCTTTTACTATCATTGTTTCGCAGAGATTTTGAAAATCCATCATTACGTTTTGTTTTGGATAGTGTTTAGTAACATTCTCAACTATTGAATTTAACTTGACATTCCAAGTATCAGGATCAACTATAGAAGATGAATTAGGTAAGGTTACCTCAGGTTGTGATTTTGAAATGGTTCCAAACAGCTGCTGGACAACTTCAGGTTCATCGTTCAATTTAATACTAACACGGGGCTAATAAGTCTTTATATCTAGGCCTTGTAAGTTTTCTTGTGTAAAGTTAAATGGGACCGATGACGAAGTCGAAGCTTTTGTTAAGTCATCTTGGCATTCCGATTCCCAGGTTGGTGTGGAACGAGTCAAAGTAAATAACTTCCCCATTTTAGGCACTTTCTTAAGTAGTTCAAGTTGGATGATGATGATGATGCTTGTTGTTTTAAGGGGCCTAACATCGAAGGTCATCGGCCCAGTTCAAGTTCATCACTCTGCTTTTTAGCCGCGCGTTTTCTGTATTCAGCACCACTTAACTTCTTACTCAAGGTTAAATACCGAAAAACATGTAAGAATTACACGAGATAATGAGTAGGCTAGGTGATGTTATCAGGTTGATGGTGAGCGGATGGAAACAACAATATGCACACGAACCGTCACGAGCTAAAGACAGGCAGGGCAATGGCTGCCTAGAACAACAGGGTTGCCAAGCCACCAACTGCAATAGCCTACCCATTACCCGGACGAGTTAAATCACGTCGGCGTGGTTAAATAATACCTTTCTTATTGTTTGCAGTAATTTAATTTCCTTCATAAAATTTAAATATATAGATGAAATTCAGGTTTTGAAGTTAGAATAGTTTAAAGTGTTTTATATAGGCTAATAAAATAATTGGAATAATTTGTGGAAAGTAAAAGTAATTTGAGTGTAATGAATTTAAGACGTAATTCACGCATGCCATAATTACTCGATACGCCGCCCGCCGCCCCTCAAAAACTGGCGCCCTGGGCAATTGCCCAGTCCGCCCATTTGTAAATCGGGGCCTGCCTCTCAGTAGACATAGATGTGAGTCTATATTTCCTTGCTTTAAATATATCACATAAGTCGATGTAGAGTGATCTTTTTCTGTAGTGAAATGTATTGTCTGATAAGAGACAAGAGTTTAACACGATGATGGCGTATTGTTTTCAGAGTTTATTCATTAGGAATGAAGTAAAAATTCAGGGATACCTGTATTCTAATTGATATATTAGATGCTATTATACATCTTAAGTACCGCCTTGAGATGCAAGGTGCATTGTGTGGTGAGACTGACTGGTGGATCTCATCACCCACAAGTAATGCACAGCGCTGGCACGCGCTCTGTGACCCACCGGTGACGTCACTGAAATTGGTAGTCTTTATGCAGCATTGTTTGTTTCAATCAAAGGTAGTGTTATGAAGATACTGCAAGGTCTAAATAGTAATGGAATTATTTATTTGATATTGGTGAAAACAAACCGCAATGGAAGAAACACTATACCCTAAAATGTTGGACTACTGGTCAAAGCATTTCATTTACTGCTTCTATTCTTATATTTTTACATATTTAAGACATAGAACATGCATATTGAATAATTTCTTAACCATCTTATCATCTCCTATGAACCCCTGCATGTCTCACATCATAAGAAGTTAGTTCACTTTCTGTACAGATGAACCAGAGAGTACGAGAGCGAAATCTGCAAATGACGCACGGTGCTGTTGCATTATATACAATCAGTCATGAGACCTCACTGTCCAGATGTAAAGAGTCTGTGTGACCTGCCGGTGAGTCTCATAGTTGCCCATGTGTTAACTTCTGAATATGAAGATAAATCCTGTGGTGATGTGCAATAATGTAAATGCATCATCATCATCATGTATTCAGTCCACAGAATGGTCTGTTGCCACAAAATCATGCCAAGCTGTATGATTGTTTGCAGCTTTTTTCATTGCTACATAGTTCCTCATTCCAGTATCTCCCTGGACTTCCTTGAGATGTACATCTTGGTCTTCCTTGAGGTCGCTTTCCGTTAATGAATCCTTCCACAGGCATCAGCTGAGAATGGCGTTAAAGTGTGGCTCCACCAAGAAAGATGACTTTTGTGAATCAGTTCTATCAGAGATCTCTTCTCATTTACTCTGTGCATTACCTTGGTATTTGTCAGATTTTTTGTCCACAAAACTTTAATGACCCTATGGAAACACTACATTTTGCAGGCCTCAAGATACTTTACACATCTTTTGTTTATTGTCCATGTTTCTGAGGCGTACAATAGAACAGTCCAAATAAATGCATGTAGGATCCTTATATGAAGGGGCAGGCTGAGTTTATTGCTACACAGTAACATCTTCTTCCGCATAAAAGCGATCTTAGCTTGAGCAATATGGCTCTTTATCTCTGCTGTACTCCTTCAATCCTTAATTATTTTCTGGCTAAGATAGGTAAACGTTTTGACCTGTTTGACCTTATCATTGTGAATCATTAAGTACTAAGGTATGAATGGGCGTATAAAGACTTTCGTGATTTGATAACATTTCAAAATCCTTCTCTTTATCTTGGAGTGTACGTACTGTATTTCAATGTGTCACTACACCAGTTTTAATTATTATGTCCTTGCTCATTTGTTTTGTGATTTGTCTATGGCTGATGATATTTAAATGTTGAAACCGGTCCCATGTTAACTAAGTGTTGTAAATAATATCTATACAACACGTAATTAGTATTGAATAGGATGATCCTTATAAATAACTCATCTCTGTGATTACCACTTAGTACGACCACATTCTACCTAGCCCTGAAAATGTTATTTGTCATCCCTTGTGAAAGGAACGTGATTTCCAACACAGATAAGAGTTCTCGCCACATGAGGCAGGTTGGGGAAAGTTGTGCGAAAACGTGAAATGGTCTTGAATTCTGAACTTTACAGGGTAAAATACACCTTCAGAGAGTAAACTGTTTGCCAAAGGAAAGTTCAGTTTTGCTTGCCAGTTTTCAGTGATATTACTGCCTGTTTGTGCATGAATTTCACATTCCATTCAGAAGTTGGAAATTAATTCTGCATTGAGTGATACAGTGAAGTGTAGCAAATATTTGTTGCATGATAATCAACCTATGGATTAGGAAAATAATTATGTGAAGTAGACTAGCATCGTGAATATTTGTATTGTGGTAGCCGAGTTATGGATAATGAAAAAATTGTAAAATTGCTTACTAATGAAGACAAAATTTAAATCCAGGCAGTGGACAGGCAACCATATCTTTCAGCGGTGGTGCTTATGTTGAAACTCTCACTTTCGAGTTTTGAGTCGATCAAAGTGTTGTCACATTCACGATGGCGGTCAAAGTCAACCTCTCACATATGGCCGAGTTCAACCTCCAAATAATTCACGGTTGAAGAGTGTGACCAGAAAACAATGTTTAATAACCCACTGGTCCGAAATATACGGCTTCAGCAAACATTTGTTTTAGAAGAAGTGTGTGATCTGCAATAATACATTCATACTTTTATAGACCCCATGCACATGTTTTCATATTTGTTGTCTGACACACTTTTAATATACTGTTGTTATTTAATAAGCCCCTGCGAAAAAGGTTTTCATATCTGTTCTCTCGGTTTTTTTCCCCCACACCTTTTAGGTTAATACTCTCATCTCATCTTTAGAAATGATAGACAGCTTATATCTTTCACTGTACCTGTACATATATGACATAAAATGCATGCATGTCGGGAAAGAAATCTCTCAAGTGTCTATATATTCCTGATGGATAGTTTTTATTTGTGCATTGAATACTACGTTTTCCCACTTAACACATTCTATTTCCTTATCGCCTACAGAACCGCTTCCTTACGAAACGTGTGGT
This sequence comes from Anabrus simplex, assembly GCF_040414725.1. Lineage (NCBI taxonomy): Eukaryota > Metazoa > Arthropoda > Insecta > Orthoptera > Tettigoniidae > Anabrus > Anabrus simplex. The sequence continues at coordinate 329,127,938 of NC_090270.1, forward strand.
AGAACAGGCCATTTAATCACAATGATAATTAATTCAATCAAACATTTGACAGAGATGATACTTAGCATAGAAATTAATACAGGAGAAGAGAAACAGCGGTTCAACAAACTACTGACAAACTTACAGTCATCTAGCAGCAAAACTGTAAAAGTCACCAAAAAAATGGCATTAGATGAAGTTGTTCATTTTTGCATCCTTTACAACATCTGTATACTTTTCTGTCAAATTTTTATACACACTGTATATATATTTCAAGTATATTTAATAGGTTACATATTTTAAATTGGCTCTTTTTTTTTTTTGCATGCCTGTTGTAACAACGTTAAGTACCTAAACAACAGAACTCTATCTTAATTGCCGTGCTTCTTTCAGGAAATGTATCCAAAGAATCCAGTTCATCACCTTCTTCTGCCGCTTTTCCCACACCGTGGTGGGGTCACTGATGCGAAATGTATCATACATATGGAGCTGAATGCCCTTCCTGATGCTGACCGTTTGAGGAGGGATGTATTCACTATTGCAGGTTTTTGAGGTGGTTGGTAGTGTGCTGTGATGTGCTGAGTGTGCACACTTGGGGAATCCTGGCTGGGAATCAAATCCAGGGCCCTCTGGACCAAAGCCCTCAAAACTGCCCATTCATCCAAAGAATCCAGATGAAAAAAACCACACTTCTTTTACATGGAAAGATATAAAATCAAGAACAATTGATGGGAAATACACTGGATAAGGCACTGTGAAATAAAAACAAACCAAATCTCTCTTTAAATTTTTATGTTTTTCTTTGTATATATATATACATGGTTTATTCTAACAGGGTGAACATAGACAAGTTGAGTAAACTGGAGAAGGTGATACTCAGTTGTAAAATTTAGGAATGTTCCCTCAAATATGTGTGCGTATGGCTCGGTTGACTGAACTGCCATAACTGTCTCTCTGTCCTAGTACTCCACTAACAACTACAGTACTAATTAATGATGCATTATACAGCACTGATTTTGTACAAAAATCTACAAGTTAATTATAAACTATACATATAGGTTTTTGTGTCTGGCATACTCTGGACCAGCAACAAAAAAAGCTTGTCCATTTTCTTTACAAAAACAATTACATCTAACAAGTCAAGAGTGGGAATGGAGCAGATCTCTAATTGCGATCCCATTTAACAACAAACACAATGTTTCATGGATATTTCATTTGGTTGGCTTAATAAATGTTTACATAATTCCACTGAAAGTTAGTATTTAATTTTCTCTTCAATACCAATTCATCACAACAGGAAAAGAAAACTTACGTTAATCTTTAAATTATGGGTGGACTTGATAGGTAGTGTTTTCAATGTATCATTATTACACAGGCATTCCAATGTCAGCAACAGAATTAAAATAGTGCATTCATAAACAGAATTTCACACAACAAAATGGCTCAATCTTATCATGATGTAACTGGACAGATAAAGTATATACAAATTTCAAAGTAATTCCATTAACTCTAAAGGTGACAACATCTGGGTTTTATTATAGTTCACTATGATTACACATGACAGATGCTAATTTAATTCATTTTTCTGCTCAGCTACTTAAGCCATTCTGTTGACATTTCCCATGACATTCATATTCATGAATCCACCAGATAACAGATATCCTGCCTTTGGAGGGTGTATACCAAACAACCTAGCATATCTAACAGTTTCTGTTTTCTGTACATTTTTGACATTTTCCTAGTCTAGGAACTTAAAAAAGTGTTCACTGATTTAAACCCTGCCTCTTTTCTTCTTCCAGCATGGCATCCAGCTCATCTGTCAGGTTGGCAAGCATGTTTCCAATGTCATTCAACACATCGGCAGGTTCCTGAGTAGCAGGTCTGTAACAAAGTAAGTACGGTATATTGTAAGTTCACTTACAGAGGAGTACATACAATACAAATCAAATAAGATTCTGTACGCTAGTAAAGCTATAAATTATCTCTCAGGAGTTTTTAAACTTACTAAAAATAGTATTATGACTGGAAAAATTATAAAGATTCTTTCAAGTATTTTTTGATGACTGTGCAATATGTTACAATCACTGATACCACATTTTATCATGTTAATCATCACCATCTTATAGATAAACTGATCAGGACTTCTAAATGTCACCACATAATCATTGTATGAATAGTTATGTATATCACAATCAAGAATTATTGTAAAATCTGAAGTAGACCAAGACAGAAAAACAGACCCCCATGACACGGGACTTGGCCTATCAAGTGACTGCTGCTCAGCCTGAGGTAATGGGTGGTCAGCACAACAAATCCTATCGCCCATTATTCTTGACTTTCTAGACTGAGGCTGCTATCTTATTATCAGATAGCTCTTCAATTGTACTCACGTTGGCCCATTGGACCTCGAACCAGTCGTGAGATCCAGGTAGAGACAGGCTCCCTAAGCCTAAGTTGTGAGGCAGGCTGTAAGTAACCGTAGGCCTAAAAATCTCCTCACGTTTTCATCATCTGAAATGTCATCCGCTACTATGTTGCCCAGAGCATTCTCAATTTTCTCTGAATTATTAAGCATTTTATGCTGGCCGTAGTATGCCGGATAAGCTATGTTCACACTTTCATAGCTTGTAAAAAGGATTTAAAGGTTCAATTTTACAACATATCAAAAAGGGTGTAGGAAACTATCAAAACTACATATGGAAATCAATCAGTAAAAACCTAACTGATCGATATAGCAAGTTTCCCTGCATTTGGATGCCATCAAGCAGCAATTTAAACAAGTGTTCTAAAACTTCAATAGACATACTTGATGCTTGCACCCAACCTCCTCCACCTACATGGAAGCTTGTCACTGAAAGCTGACGTGACTAATCGTTACCATTTTAATTTATTCTTTACATAATGGTCGCACCATATATTTGTATTAAGAAAAGGCGTTTAAAATTAAATATGGTATTTCAAATAAACAGCATCAATTATTTTCAATGTTCAGTAATGAGATGATGATGATGATGATGATGATGTGCTGTGATAAATTTTAAAGCTTTCTCATACACTGACAGTGTTAGTGCAATACAAAGCTTTATTTAATTTAATTTTATTTACAGTGTGCTTTACATCGCATTGATTCAGATAGGTCTTATGGCAACAATGGGGTAGGAAAGGACTAGGAGTGGGAAGGAAGTGACCATCGCCTTATTTAAGGTACAGCACCAGCATTTGCATGGTGTGAAAATGGGAAACTATGGAAAACCATCTTCAGGGCTGCCAACAGTGGGATTCAAACCCACTATCTCCCAAATACAAGCTGACAACTGCGTGACTCAAATAGTGCAGCCAGTTGCTCGTTACAGAGGAGTACTACATTTTGTGGAATTCTCATGTTTGCTTACCTCTCTCTCAGTGCTTTCTGACTAGCAGCAAGATCTCCTTGTGGATTCTGGACCCGTTTAGGAGGAACATAATCTGAAAATAATTATAAATATATTATAATAATAGTACCAATTAAAATAATCTTCACATCAATATAAGCAGTGTTTTGAAAGACTGACAAACAGAGTGACAGGATACAGAAAACATTAGCCTTAGGAAGTAATCGAATTACTTGGAACAAATACTTTTTAGTAATTAATGAATGTAGATTTTTGTGGCTCATTATCATTTATTAATTACATTCGGTATTATGGTATTTCTGGATTAAAGCCACATATCTGTATATTTAACAAGTCTTAACAAAAGAAGCACAGCTTTCGGCCAAATTTCATTGACTTTCATTACGGCAAAGCATGTCTGGTCTGTGTGTTTCTGTTCCTGACCCTCGCCTGATCAAAGAAGATTTGATTGTCTATTTGTTTAGTAGTGTGTGTATATTTATTACTTGTTTAACTCTCTTAGTGCCAGACTTGCTCTGAGCGATCCTCAAAAAATGAACAAAACTTGCTAGCGTCACTCTTTTTTTTTAAATATAGGCTTCTAGACCGAAAATGGCACCTAATCTTGGCATGGCCATTACAGAGAGTTCAAGCTAACATGTTCTGAAAACGTTCTTCTGTTTTCTGTCTATCGATAATCTTGAACGATATTCAAAGTTCTTTGACTTGCTTACGCACAACTCATTAAACCATGACGTCGAAGTGTATGAAGAGTGGTGTAAGAGAGGAGGAATTTAAATGAGTCCAGGAACTGTCGTGGAGCCTGTGCAGGACTGTCCTGGTCAACATTCCCTTCTTTCCAGTCATTATTAATATGAACATCATCACTATCACTTGCTTGGGTATATACAGTCACATTCCGCGCAGGTAATTCATTGTCTGAGGCAAAGTAGGCACTTGGTTCATCACCAAGATTGGAATCACTGTCCATGAAGTCCAATAGGTTACCACTTGACTCACAGATCATTATCTATATGTTCATTTATTTTCACTGTCTTCACTTAACTGTGTTCACTTGTGTGATTGTCAGTATTGGTGTATTTTAACAATATGCTAGATTTTATAATTTTGGATCTTTTACACCTGTGCAGATATTTCTAGAAAAAACAAAATGTGTTTCTTTGGTCTTGTATTATGTATGTGTGAAAACCAGGGTTTATTTTTACTCCATTTGTAAGCGAGTGGTAATGAGAGAGAGAGAGAGTGTGTGTGTGTCTGGAATTCTTCACAGGTAGGGCCCCATCCTCATAGATCAGGTTGCCTATACGGCGTCAGCTCGAAAGACCAGGCCACATGCCATTATTATTATTATTATTATTATTATTATTATTATTATTATTATTATTATTATTATTATTATTATTATTATTATTATTATTACCCTGGTGCTAATAAGACTTTTCGTCATGCCAATATGTGAGCAACCACAACCACATGGAAATTAATAGATACCAGGTGTATCAAAGAGTTGGTTTTTCTTTGACTGGTTGGAACAAGAACCTACACATTCTGAAAAACACCTTTGTAAGTACTATTACCCCCACCCTTGCCAAAACAGCAGCTCTCCTTTGAATGTTATTTACTAGGTTGAATAACATTGCAGAAGCTCGAGTGCATTAACAGAACTGACAGCATCCACGAACATAAAAAGCTGTACATCAGGAGACATAGCACGAGCCGTAAAGATCAAGGAGCATAACAGAGACAGTACAAACCAGGACTTTAGAAACAAGGAGAGAAAAAAAGTAACCCTTCCTTACGTGGCAGGTATAATTAGCATAATAGGGCGCATTCTTTGGAAGTCAATATAAGTCCAGTTTTCACCACAGACCGGAAGCTCAAATCTGTTTCCCATTGCACCACCTACTTCCCCTCTGCTCTCCACGAACAGAGTTATTGTCTACAACATTTCTCTTCACCCCCCTGCTTAGCTATCAAGATCGAGAGTGGAGCTAAAGAACTTGAAAATTAGCTAAAGAACTGACATCAGTCCAAATACAGTTGCTAAAGGTAACAGACGACAGCAGCCAAAGTAAGTACAGAAAAATGTCCATAGATTACTAAAGTGACAATAGAGGACTAATACATTCACTATTTGTTCGTGACATCACCAATTCATTATCATTGACTAGTTTGCTCAACGTAAGTTAAACAATATTGTACATATATGTGCATGATTTGAAGTGGTTTGATAGAATCTAATGTTGTAGAACGAAATTTGCCATTCTTTGTTTAACACTGTGGTTTTTTAAATGTATGTTATAGTGTTGTATATTATGTTTTGAACTAGTGTGTTCAACAGACTTTTTTTTTTTTGTTAGGGGCTTTACGTCGCACCGACACAGATAGTTCTTATGGCGACGATGGGATAGGAAAGGCCTATGAGTTGGAAGGAAGCGGCTGTGTCCTTAATTAAGGTACAGCCCCAGCATTTACCTGGGGTTCAACAGACTGAAAAGATTTTAAGTTACATTTAAAATGAGGTTCTTGATCAAAACATCAGGTTTAAGGAAGGTGGGATTACAGACTCTCAACCATCATAATGAAATGAAATGGCGTATGGCTTTTAGTGCCAGGAGTGTCCGAGGACAAGTTCGGCTCGCCAGGTGCAGGTCTTTCGATTTGACACCCTTAGGCGACCTGCGCGTCATGATGAGGATGAAATGATGATGCAGACGACACATACACCCAGCCCCTGTGCCAGAGAAATTAACCAATGATGGTCAAAATTCCCGACTCTGCCGGGAATCAAACCCTGGACCCCTGTGACCAAAGGCCAGCACACTAACCATTTAGCCATGGAGCCGGACAACTATCATAATAATTGACACTAACATTTTCTGTACATATCTGGGATCAAAAGGAAAGTTGCATGTTACATTAAGGATAAAAAGAAAGACACCTTAAACATAATCGAATTTTTGAATTCATCTTACCTGAATTAGGATAATCCATGGTTGAAAGTTGAGGATGTGGCCGAGTTGCCCTCTGCTTAATGGTTCCAGCATTTTCGTTGGCAAATGGTAGTGAATCTGACTCTGTGCTTGAACTTGACTGGAAATTAAAAAATGCCATATCAAATAACTGTGTCTGAAAACCAGGTGTAGAAGAAAGGTAAATATTCAAATTCTTCAAAGAAAACAGGGTGTCAGAATAAAGCAATATTTGCTCACAGAAATCTGCCAACACTAGACTTGAAAGGGAATGAAATACAACCAAATAGAAAACAAATACAAAGGAAGAAAGGAACCTTGCACAAATAAATAATAACAATAGAGGACCCAACTTAGAGAGTGATGTATAGTTAAAAAGTCCATAGCTCTTATAACAAAGAGAGATGCAAGTACACTGCTCAAAAAAGTGGCCGCTTTAAAAAAAAAGAAATTTGCTTTACATTTCACCGATGCAGATAGGTCTTATGGCGATGATGCGATGGGAAAGGGCTAGGAGTGGCAACGAAGCGACCATGGACTTAATTAAGGTACAGCCCCAACATTTGCCTGGTGTAAAACCATAGAAAAACAATCTTCAGGGCTACCGACAGTGGAGTTTGAACTCACTATCTCCTGAATGCGATCTGATAGCTGTGTGACCCAAACCGCGCAGCCACTTGCTCTGTGGTCACATATTTAGATATTCCTTGGTTTACTCTGCCATCTATAAGGCCTAGAGTAAAACAGAATGTCAAAACTGATTATCAGGCAGCCAGGTGGCATTAAATTGAAATGCCTGCACATGGTAGCTGAGGCCAGATAATGATTTTTTTTTTTTTACTGCTTCAAGAAGGCTACTCACAGAGGTACATTGCCAGAATATTATGGGCTACACAGAACATGATATGGTATGTGTGGAAACATTTCCAGGAGACTGGAAGTGTTTACAGGTGCCTTGGCAAATGCTGCCAAACGATAAATACCCCAGGGCAGGACTGTCTTCTGCATCAACATGCTCTCCAAAACTACCACATTACAGCATGAGCACTACAGGTGAACCAACAACAGGCTTTTGATGTCAATGGATTGTAACTAGGAATTTCTAAACACTCTGCATACCTCAAATCCAATACAACCTCAAAGAAATGTGATCAATCTTGAACTGTCCAGGGGAAATTGACGAATTTGTGCAGATTTCTCCATTTATTTGCAAAATACAGTAGAAATCTGTTATAGCAAGAATTCATAACGGCGAAAAATTCACTCGCTATAGCGGATTGTCGATATATATCCGATTTTTTGTAAAAATCGGGAATTTATGGCAATCAGTTTGTTCAAAACTTGCGTGTTTACGGATAATATCCACACTACGCCTTACTTGTTTGTTGTTTTTCGAAATCCGATACTATGCAAAAGTGTGTGTTTAATTTCATTCTGAAAAAAAAAAATTACCGTATTTCTCCGAATCCAAGACGACCCCCCACTTTTTCCTTCAAAAAATTTTAATGCGGCTTAAAAAGTGCTTTGTAAAATCATATGAATGTCTTTCTTATACAGTATGCATTTTTAGACTGTTTGTAGACGTCGAAAATTGGCTTTCGTTATGCTGTATTTTTTGCGGCTGTACAATTATGCTTTATTTCAGTAAGTTTAATAACCATTAACTTAAAATTGGCATCATAATATCGAAGGGAATTTGTTGAAAATTTGCCGGCAATACACATTCCATGCGTCTCTACAATACGACGATCCATCACAAAAATATTCTTGCTTACTATAAAACTGTTGCCTTCACTCAGCGTCAGATATAACTGGCTGTCGCTATACGCATGTCTTGCTTGCCGGATTCAGTCAACTTCAGCGACTAGCGATATATAGGTCTTAATCGCGGACTTTGAAAGTCAACGAACAAGTTTATTGCATGCGGTATGGCAATTCCGCCCTTGCATTTTTGTGCACATACCTCACAATTTCATCTTCGACTTCTTTAAAGCATCCTTGTTGTGGGCCACTGAATGCACTTTTTGTGCAGCACTTGAAAGTCAACGAACAAGTTTATTGCACCGCGGTATGGCAATTCCGCCCTTGCATTTTTGTGCACATACCTCACAATTTCATCTTCGACTTCTTTAAAGCGTCCTTGTTGCGGGCCACTGAATGCATTTTTTTGTGCAGCATGCATTTTTAAGCTATCTTTGTTTTCACGGTCACGCCGAATATTGCCTTTAGTTAGGCCTATGCCGTATTTTCTTGCGGCTGCACAATTATTATATATTTCAAGTATTTAATACCCATTAACTTAAAATTGACATCATAACATCGACGAGAACCTGTTGAAAATTTGCCGGCAATACCTCTTCCACGTATCTTTACAATACGACGATCCATCACGAAAATATTCCTGCTGTGTATAAAACTTAATTTTACTAAGCGTCAGGTACAGCAGACACGTTATAACTCTGCTACTGAGTAGCCGTGGTCTTTCTAAGAATTCGAAGGCTCACATGTTTTGATGCCATTCTGCAGATTTGAGAAATGCTTTTGTAGAAGATATTAATAGAATGTCATTCTCTCTTCACTATTTCCCGAGATCCAGTGACGTTACACATAGGCACAGTACAACCAGTCACCACGGCTAGCGATGTATGATAAAGAGGCGATCTTTTACTGTCAACAAATTCTTTGTGTGCGTGTGCGGGGGTGAAAGGAAACAGCGTGGTTACTGCGGTAGTTGCCAGTGGTGTTCATTACTATCAAGCCACGAATGCTAAACGACCCTTGATTTTTCGCATGAGATTCTGAGGGGGAAAAGAAAAAGTCTTCTTGGATTCGGAGAAATACGGTATCACTCCAGAGGCTTCTGCGGCAAACATTTCAGTTTTCTTCTTCAAATGGCAGCACCTAACCTAACCGTATATGTATCATGAAAACCTATCTGAAACGCATGTAGAAAAATGATAAACTCCTCGCTAAAAATTGACATGAGAATAGTTTAAGATGCTAAAAAGAGAAAGATGTTCCACTTATTCAATACAATAACACTGTTGCACGAATCAAATTAAATATGTTGCTACACTGATTCGTGCAACAGTGTTATTGTATTGAATAGGTGGAACATCTTTCTCTTTTTAGCATTGAAACTATTAGTTCAATACGGATCAGTGATGAAGTTTTTAACTTTAAATGGGTATAGTTTTCCGAAATTTAACTAGACGCGAGAAAATATAAACTATCCTCTGAAATCAGTGACATACCCTGCCATGTCTTGAGGTGTATCACATTCTTACTTAATTTCAGTATAAGATATACCATTAAAATTAAGAGATCGTTTACTTCAGCCTTTATTTTTAACTAGTTAACAACTGCTATCGGCTACGTTATTTACACAATTATTACAAAAACGTGCTAACCTCTTTCATTTCAAATTTTCTTTAGAGAACAGCAGTCGATGGGTATTACTAATCAATTCCAATATCGACTTCGAATGTTGACGCGAGAGCTCGCAAATGCACATAGCACGAAAACTATACCGTACCGAAGATGATCAATCGCACTTTGTGGCAAACGTTTCAGTTTTGTTATTCAAATACTGTCCTATCCAAAATTAACTGTACTATGAAAATGAAAACCTACAACCTGTTTTCAAGTCATTGACCGGGTCAGGGATGTAATGAATGAAGCATATATAGGCTGTTCCATACGATGGGGTCGCCACTCCCAAAGTGATATATTAATGACTGATAGATGCTATGAAATGAGAATGGAGAGTGTTGCTGGAATGAAAGATGACATGGAAAACCGGAGTACCCGGAGAAAAACCTGTCCGTCTCCGCTTTGTCCAGCACAAATCTCACATGGAGTGACCGGGATTTGAACCACGGTATCCAGTGGTGAGAGGCCGACGCGCTGCCGTCTGAGCCACGGAGGCTCTTAACGGTACTATATGTATGATAATAATAATAATAATAATAATAATAATAATAATAATAATAATAATAATAATAATAATAATAATAATAATAATAATAATAATAATAATAATAATCGTATGGCCTCAGCTACCGTGTGCAGACATTTCGATTTGACGCCATCTGGCTATCTGCTCGTCAATTTCGACGTTCCGCTTTACTCTATGCCCACTAGATGGCAGACCAAGTAAAATGAAACCCTCTTGGGCGTCTGTGGCTGAGATTTAATTAATTTTGTCGGGTAAACACCAAATGTGTCACCAGAGATCTTTTAAATTCCGACATTGTATGACATGGCGTGTCGAATGGACTTTTTTTCGCCCTCAAAAATCCGACTACCTCTGCCGGGTTTGAACCTGCTATCTTGGGATCCGGAGCCCAACACTCCACCGCTGATCCACAGAGGCAGCTCTATATGTATGATGAAAACATACTTCAAGCGCCAGTAGAGAAATTATAACCTTCTCGCTACAAATTTACATGATAATAGCCTTTCCGTAATTTCACGGACGCGAGAAAATATAAACTAACCTCGCAATCATTGATGCACTCCGCCATATCTTGAGGTGTAGGGCCATCTCATTCTTACTTAATTGTGGTATTTAGCATTAAAATTAAGCAATTGTTTATTCAGCATTTATCTTTAACGAGTTAACAAAGATTATTGGACACTTTATTTATGCATTTATTAAAAATCATGTTCTCCCCTTTCATTTTCCTTGCGGAATAGCAGTCGACGGGTATTACTAATAGACTCCGACATAGCCTTCGAATTACAAGTGATGAAAATAATTTTTATCCGTATTGAAAATTTCGTTCAGTATATAGGAAAATATTTAAAAATTTTATTTCCACCTATTCAATACAATATAAGATATTGACATTTAACTTAAAAACATTTTTCAAATGTGAGACATGTTACGCCTCATATTTTGAGGCATCTTCAGTCACTAATCAAAACCTTATTATTTCTGTCAGACAACGTTTCCAAATATTCTACAGCTTTTATACAAATGTTCATGAAATAACTAAAACTCTATTGTAGTGATGAAAACATGTGTTGTTCACTTGATGAAAAGGACGTCATAGGATGGTACAGTATTACAGAAGATGGCTTGAAACTGTAGAATATTTGGAAACGTTGTCTGACAGAAATAATAAGATTTTGATTAGTGACTGAAGATGCCTCAAAATATGAGGCGAAACATGTCTCACTTTTGAAAAATGTTTTAAGTTAAATGTCAATATCTTATATTGTATTGAATAGGTGGAAATAAAAATTTTAAATATTTTCCTATATACTTATTGCCTTCGAATGTCGATGAGAGAGCTCGCTGGTGGGCATAGCGAGAAAACGATACGGTACCGAAGATGATCTATCACATGCAGTATGACTGAGTGCATAAATTTCAGCAACGGAAAAAATTGACCGTGCATAATCGCTCGTAGTAACGGATGAGCCGGTGATTGGGCTCTCGCTGTAACCGAAGGATAATACAAAGTTTAATATAGGGATTCCGAAGGGACGGACAACGGTTATCGTTACAACGGGGTTCTCGTTATATGCCGTACTTGCTTTAGCGGACTTCTACTGTATGCCTTGATTCTGGAGTGAACAGATCTTGTAATCAAGGAGGATGATATTAGAATGGAAAGAATAAAGATATGAAAGCCAGACTGCTTGTCACAATGATTGGGTCTGTAGCAAACATTTGAACATTTTTTTATCATAATGTGACATAAATGTGAGAAATGAACCAACTAGCAATAGACCAGAGTAGTTGACACAAACAAATTTGGAGTGTTGCAACACTTAATATCAATAAACTATACAGTTTATCGTGGAATTAAAAGAATGGGCCATGAATTTTCATTTTTTTTAATTTCACTTGCACTGAACAGAATTTGTTTGTGAATTTCTTTCAATTTCACACAAGAAACTGATGCAGAAGTCATACCATACAAAACAATGCAATAAAATATAGTGCAAAGTCTATAAAAGTCCATTTTTAATTAGTGAATTGAAAATAATTTCATTCTCTTTTATAAAACTGTCAAAACACAGCAGATGACATGACAATAAGATTAACATTAATTCATTGCATGTAATTTTAATAGTCTAATAATAATCCCTTGGTTCAACAGGCAGAGAGTTGCCTGGGAAGGAGTAAAGGTGGTTTTATAAACAAGAAAGTTACCGGTATATTACAAAAATATGTAACTACAGCAATAATAATCCTAAACTTATCAATTCAAAATTCTGTACATTTCTATTAGAAGAACAGAGAATAAAATACAAAATATTGCTACTCCCTAGTAATTCCTATAGCACCCCATTTTAAATAACACTCATAATAAAATGGCATAGTCCAATTATATTAATTACAATACAAATTAATTTTGTGGCCATTTATATAACTGGCAAACATTGGAAACTATAGCAAAATGCGTCTTTTTTTTTTTTAATAATGTTGGAACATATTGGCTTCTGTTGATTAGTTGATAGAAGTTTAATGTTTTCTGAAATAAGTGAATAGGGATGTAGAGAAATGTTTTATATATCCAGATAGCTTTCTTTAACTCTCCCTGTGGCCACTAGCAATTATTGGCTTTATTCTCTCACTGGCTGTCATACCCAGCTTTGCCTTGTCTAATTTTACAAAGGTTCCAAATTTACTGAAGTCTCTTGCCTTATAAAATTGCATGCATCTTGTCAAGTTATACTGCACAAACATCAAAGTATATATCACAGGAAAAGGTATGAACACTGTGTGGACCTTCCAAAGACATCTCATGCTCGCGATAAGTACGCAGTGTTCACAGTCTCACTATCCAAAGTCTGTCAGTGAAATACCAGTACTACCGGAGCTTCACCTGGATTTCATATCTATAAGATCTAGGGCTGTCTTGGTGCAAAGAGTAAGAAATTAATTTTTTGTCTGAGGTACTAGAATGGAAGGAATCATTGATGGGTAAGTCACCCATGTGTCATCAATTTTGAAGATTTGCAAATTAACTCTTCAAAAGATACAACTTCCACTTCAATTAGAAATATTAAACTGAAAAGATGAAATGTCATAGAACACAGAAGATATAAATAAAAGGAACATAACAGCACAAAATTCAGAAGAGTTAAAAAACTGAAGTTGGAAGGAATGTAAATTCTGCTCTTTAAGAAATAATAACCCTACAAAAACATACACCAAAAAAGAAAAAAATTACATTGTTGTTATCAGTTATAATTCATATTTACCTTAAAGCTAGCATCGGAGCCATTCCGACACTGCTGCATGGCTAGGCTGTTGATCAGTTCCTGCTCTACGGACGAAGTTGAATGAGAATCTGATGTAGGCATAGTGCTCCATGATCGACTAAGAGTTGAAAGGCCTTCGAACTTCTCTCGTAGGCCAGGTGGAGACGATGGTGCCGGTGGAGGAGGAAGAGGTAGTTCATCTTCTGTGTCGCCAGACAGAGCCAATTCATCACTGCTGGGATATGCCGGCAGAGAAAGGGGTGAAGAAGTAGTTGAATGAAGATCTACGGTCACAGTCGTCTGATTCCGCGAATCTGTAGCCTTAGGTACCGGCCCACTGCAGTCTATTACAACATCCGAACTGTTTGTTCGAATGTCCACTCCCAAGTCACCAGTCCGAGATGACTGACGTTTCGGAGGTGAAGGAGGTCGTTTCTTTGGTGTGCAACGAGGACTTTCATTACCAGCAGGCTGAATCTCTGCTGAATAATGTACCCCAGAGTACTGTTCTAAATTATATTTACTGATATCTATCAGGTCCCTTGGTAAACTCTTGTAAGTACCGCAAAAAGCTGGCTTCTCAAAATCTGGAATAGCAAACGACGAACCTTCGCGAGTCTTAGCAGTTATCTTGGCCACGGGACGGGGTCGTACCAGTCCTCGAGGCCGGGGAAGAGTGCCTCCACCCTCATGGAGAGCCACGGCCTCGTTGGTTGGCGTGATGTCCCCATCATCGTAGCTGCGTGGCCGCCACCCACCAGGACCTGGTGCCATCTGTTGGTAGTAGAAAGTCTGAGTGTTTTCAGCACTGAATGTATGATGAGTGCGTTCACTACTGTCTTCTAAACTTTCCAAAGATTTTCCACGACCACCTCGAATCTGAAAACAATTACAAGTCTCCTATATTTCACTGAAAACTTGAATTAATGGAAATCATACACTACCGATTACAATGAATGTGAAGAGGCTAATGCTTTTCATGCAATGCCTTTATTGAGTGTAAAAATAAAAGTGAAATCAAAGCAACAATTTACTCAATTACTCTGCTATTTCTGGTGGAAACATTCTCCAAGTTTCCAAACAAATGTGCATAAACAAACAGAAACTTGCACGGCTTTAATGTGATAATATACACTGAGTGACCTAAAGTGGTGGGAAGGGGCGTACCATTAGAAAATGTGCCGTGTATGACCCCTGAGTATTGCGGCTAGCTGCGGCATAGCTGAGCAGTCTGTCACAGACACCAGTGTCATGACGATGACAACACGTCACGAGTTAACCGACTCTGAACGTGGGATAATCATCGGCGCACGGTGCATGGGTCATAGCATTGCAGAGATTACACGCAAACTCGGGTTTCTGAGGTTAACAGTGACGAGGGTGGATCTTCAATATCGCAGAGAGAATATCACTGCCACTATAATCTATCAGCTTCATTGTCCGTACTGATAATTTAAGCACACAAGTATGAGGGGTGAGGTGGAAACTCACCCTTCATACTTGTGTGCTAATGTCACCACCCGCGTAAACTGCGGCATGTGAAGACCATGGACATCATGTCGCCTCCACAGCACCATCCTGGGCTCTCGACGGGCTATTGTGGGTCAGATCGCTGCTCAGTTGAATGTTGGGATACAGGAATCCATTTCTACCAGGACTGTAAGGAGGCAACTGCAACGCATACGGTTCACCATCCGATGACCAACTCGTGTCCCTTTGCTGACACATCAACACTGAGCTCAACGATATGCATGGGCCCGCAAACATCGGCAATGAACCACTGAACGGTGGCAGCGTGTGATATGGTCCGATGAATCCCAGTTCCAGTTATATCGAGCTGATGGGCACATGAGAGTGTGGTGTATGCCCCGTGAATCTATGGATCCTGGGTGTCGAGAAGGTTGTGTCCAGGCACGGGGTGGCTCAGTTCTGGTTTGGGCGGCGTTCTCATGGTCGCAATTAGGCCCCATTGCCCTCTGCAGGGAGTGCTGACAGGTGCATATTATGTGGACATTCCTTCAGACCATCTGCATCCCTTTCTGGCCCTAGAGTACCCTGATGGAGATACCATGTTTCAACAGGATAATGCGCCATGTCACTGCTCTATGGTGGCGCACAGGTGGTTGGAGGAGCACTCCAGTGAAGTTAAAACCATGGACTGACCCTCCAGATTGCCCGATTTTAATCCTATCGAGCATTTATAGGATGCTGTCGATGCTGGTGTACGCTCCATGAACACGTGACCACCTGTGGGTAGCAGTGCAAGATGCGTGGGTCTAGATCCTTCCAGAACAATTCCAACACCTTATAGAGCTGATGCCTCACTGTATTGCTGTTGTTTTGAGTGCTCACAGAGGAGCAACTCGTTATTAAAATCACATTCAGTGTCTTCCCATGACTTTTGGCTACTCAGTGCATATTTAAAATATCATGCAGAGTGAGATTCATGCCAAGATCTGCCAATTAACATTAAACATCAAAGAGAAACTAAAACATGGATAGCTTTAGCTATGCACATAAATGTAACCTAACATTTGTTTGGATCAAAGAGGCTGGCATCATGAGTGCGTGAGTGGCTACCTTAATGGGAACTATGTCTGGACAGTACATGGGTTGGAAGAACTGTGGTGCTGTGGTGGTGTTCGTGCTAAACACATGGCCGAACGACGAGGACATATGCTGGCTGCTCTCCACCTCCCAAGGCTGGTGGTACGCGTGGAACGTTGAGTGCACGTAACAATCCCCTTCGTCCGGTGAGTTCAAACCCCCACCAGGCGTAGATATCAACACCTCCTTGAGGAGAAAAACAAATACAGCCACACATGCAAAACTAAAAGACTCTTTGCTTTGGTTGCATCATGACAGAAAAGAAAATGTGTACCAGGACTCAAAACTGATATTACTTAACTTTAATCAGGAGAGAGCTATTTCAAAGCAGAGAGAGAGAGAGAGAGTGTGTGTGTGTGGGGGGGGGTAAATTCTGTAGTAGATACATATATAAAAATCTAGTTTTGTGGGTTTTTTTATTTGCCATTTATTTATTTGTTTGTTTGTTTGTTTGTTTGTTTGTTTGTTTGTTTGTTTGTTTGTTTGTTTGTTTGTTTGTTTGTTTGTTTGTTTGTTTGTTTGTTTGTTTGTTTGTTTGTTTTCAATACTTATTTAAAAGTCTGTCAGAAAGTTAAACTATGAATTCATCTAGTAACTGAAATACATATTTATAACGAACAAATGAAGGCCATATTCCATTTCATGGAAAATTCAGACTTTTGTTATCAATATTTTAGTTTAATTTATTGAAAGACATATTCACATTTCTTCCCCCCCACCCCCCATTCTCTTGCCTGAATGTCTCCCCACTCCCTTTACCTCACAAAGCATCTACTTGCCGACAATATCTACTACCATTATTATTCTATACTCCACTGAAGACTGCTGCAGCTGAAAATTTTGGAGCCATGACTTTCTTTTATGTGTACTCTATCCAAGCGTTCTTACATGGTAAGTCGCTGCTCTCCACTGGTTTCTTCTATTTATATGTGATTATACATTGTTTATTTTATATAACACTAACTGTGAATAGGTATACACTTGGAAAGAAAAACAATCTACATCTTCGATATACTGTAATCTCTGTATCACTAAAATAGGAATTCACAGAAGGGCTTGTAGAGAGAACTATACGGATATAGTATTTTCTTCGTGAATTAAGTGCATATCATTTACCAGTACTGTAGATCCAAATGTCTACCATTATTTATCCCTTTCTTTTCCCTCCATAATCATATTGGGTGAAATACTGAATTTTTCCCTTCTTTTCGGCACATTTCTTCAGCTCTCTTTAAATAGAACTGTAAGAATGATCAACTAATTAAAAATTACTAAGTTTCACTTTTCTCAAGAGGATTTGAATCCATTGACCATTTTTTTTCTGTCATGACTGGTTTCAAAATCCATCATGCACATTGTTCATAATCTAGAAAGGACTTAAAATAAACATGAAGGGGTAGTATTTATATTTTTTTATATTTATATTAAATAACATAAAAATGAAGGGGTAAGGGGGGCAAGCAATGAGGGAGGATTGCAGACATCAGGCGATTGGCATACGGGAGGCACATACACTAAACACAACATGATCATGCAGTCTAAGTGGCATGAGACCATACTGTGCAATCCAAAGATCTGAAAGCCATTTACATCACTATCCTGAAAATGTATGTGCCAAAAATTTCAAAAATGCATTTTATTCAAAAAAAGAAACAATAGTAAATGAGTACAAGTGTGCCCTCCTCAAAACTAAGACACATTTGTATGGCTAATATAGAATTCATTAGTTTCATCATATACAAACAAAATTTAAACTTATTCGTTGTAGTTTTAGTAAGATTTTGATATGATCTAACTTTATGGTTTTAAAGCTTGTCATTTTAGTACTAATGATGGGTTTTGTTCTCAATTATCTCCTGTGCCTTTAAAATATCATTGAACACCTTCATTTTTTTGTAAGCTTTCCTGACTATGAGAAGAGCGGAATAAAGTTTATTCAAAATAAAATAATAATTGAAATTTCCTTTTAAAACTGAAAAGAGGCCAATACTGTCAAGAGAAATTATGCTGCCTCTTCAATGTAAGAAATAAAGACATTTCTTCTTATAGGAATAATCAAGGCCAAATATTATAACACTAATACAAGAAAATGAACCAAGTTCCCTTCTTGCCTGAGTACTGCAGCTGATTCAATTGAAAGGACATCACCAGTCTCATGACTGAAATAGTACATGTACCAATCCACTGAATAACAATTTTGTTAGGACATGAAGGGGAAACGTGGAAAAATGAATATAAAGGATTCTCAAAGCCTTGAATGCCTTAAATCTGTCAGGATCAAAAATTGAAAAACAGTTGACCACAGGAATTTGTCCAGGAAAGCCTGAAAAGTATGAGGTCAACACAAATAAGTGAAAGAACAATAGGCTCATCTACAGTCATGTGATAGCTTCATAAGTCTCATTAACTGGGGAGGAACTTGAGAATATCTCTGTGGATATTTTAAATTCAGCTTTTAAATTCGGCTTAGAAGACAGCTCATTACAAAATATCAGCTTCAAGAATACAACCATAGAAGTGCTTCATGTCTATAAATTTTTATATATTCAATGGTCAATCACTTAGGCCATTCTAAAATATCAGTTTCTTTAAGATAGGGTTTTTAACATAGTTTTGATGGACTTCTGAATTGGGAAGCACTGATGAATAATTTTTAAGTTAAACCTCCCCTGATCAAATCCAAAATGATTTAATTATCCCTCAGTAAATAGGAAAATTAAATGTTCTGTCTAAATACTCTACACTTAGGCTTTCAGATCTTTCAGCAAGCTGTAACTTGTGGTAAGGAGCGCTGGGGTACCTGAGTTTGTCCAGGATGAGGTGGTAATCTACTGAGATCCAGTCCCGCTGTTTGCAGCGTTGGGAACCTCTTTCCTGCGCGGATATCTTTCACTCGTTTGATGGCAAGAAGAATTTTCTTTTGATGACCCAACTTCACAATACCAATATCTTCAAGATCTTCCCATGTGAGTTGTGTAACATCTTCAACAGTCTTATAACCTTGTTGGAGGAGTGCAGGGCCGTATTCCTCCAGACGCAGAAGCCGTAACCATTCCTCCATTGACCCCTGAAAAAGTAAACATCCAAATAGAATTCAATAATGTGCTAATCTACCACTACATAAAATTTAGAAGAACAAGAAGACCCATCTAGGTTTTTGAATACCGGTACTAGGATCTGGCAGAGTTGTAGCAATTCAAGCTAAGAAATTATGAAAATATGTCCAACATTTGTTATGGTACATATCACATTCCCACACTGGATTTATTTTAACATATTACTACTACTACTACTACTACTACTACTACTACCGTCATTCTTACTATTTTTTATTTATTTTATTGGTGTATTAAGGTAAGAATGTTTGAAGCTGGAAGCTCTCAATGTCAGATACTAGTCATTTGTTTTGTACAGACAGTTGGGAAACACACAGCTATTTCCAGGGGCAGGAGGTAAGATTTGAACATTGTTTGTTTGGCTTTTACGAGAACTGCTTTATCCCACACTAGATTTCGTACCTGGTAGAAAAACCTTTCGTCACTCTGTTCTGAATTTCCAATTTAGCACTCCCCTGGTTCAATATAATACTTCCAAAATAGCTGAAGCTTTCTACACATTCAATTCTCTCTCCATGAAGTTTGAGGTCACATTTACTGGGTGTTCTACTCAGTTTCATTGCTACTGTTTTCTTTTTACTCACAGTTAACTTATATTCCTTAAATTTGTTGACCCAGTAATCTAATTTCCTTTGGACTTCTTGCTCTGTTTCTCCCCAAATGGCAACATCATCTGCAAACACTAATGCATTCAAATCTCCAGGTTCTGCAGCTTTAATTCCTTTAATGATTACATCCATGAGTGCAAGGAAAAGAAGTGCAGATAGTGCACTGCCTTGTTGTACACCTCTCTTTGTTTGGAACCATTCAGATTTACTATTCCCTATTTGTACACTACTTTCACAGTTACATATAGCAATTGAATCTTACAAATTAGAGAACTTGGAGCCCTTAGTTTATGCAGACATTCCCATAGTTTGCTCCTGAGAACTGTTGTCGCCCATTTACCTGCATTTTTGCAAATTAATTAATTTATTTATTTATTTATTTATTTATTTATTTATTTATTTATTTATTTATTTATTTATTTATTTATTTATTTATTTATTTATTTATTTATTTATTTATTTATTTATTTATTTATTTTACATTTTATTTATTTATTTATTTATTTATTTATTTTACATTTTATTTCATTGAAAGTTGCCAAGAGATAATTACACTCAGGTACAAATTTTAATATTTTGATTAATAATATATTTTATTTTTATACAGTGGAACCTCAATTCTCTGTTTCTGGAGGAACCACAAAAAGAAAAAAAAAGCATACAACACGGGAAAATGGAAAATCCGGGAATGAATGAAAACCATCAACGATTTGGATATTAATTAATATATTAATTATTAATTATTATATTAATTTTGCCCGACGCAAAAAATAAAGTATCGATTAGGTGGTTCTTTAATTATACTTGTTGATTATACTCATCGATACGGTCATGAAGTGGACAACTTGCAATTGGCTAAACATCACAAAAATGAAATATGTATAATTATACTAATCTTACAAACACTCCTAAACCAAACCAAACTACAGCCCCAATGGGCAATTGTCTGCCAAGCGACCACTGCTCAGCCCGAAGGCCTGCAGATTACGAGGTGACGCATAGTCAGTGTAACGAATCCTCTCGGCCGTTATTCCTGGTATTCTAGACCACCAGTAGATAGCTCCTCAATTAAACGTAATCACGTAGTCTGAGTGGACCTGCAACCAGCCCTTAAATCCAGGTAAAAATGCCTGACCTGGCCCGGAATCCAACCCAGGCGCTCTGGGTGAGAGGCAAGCAAGTTAGACTGCAGGACCGACTTCAAACATTAATTACCGGTACGCGAGTTAAAAATCTCGATACTTAATATTCAGATTTACCGCGAAAACTTTGTTGATTTCCCGTTAAAACTTCTTTCAGTTCAGCAACTTTGATCAGCCAAACACTTTTAAAAATTTAATAACGACAAGACATACAATAATCGACCACAAATAGTTTTTTTTTTGTTTTTTTTTTTTGTTTTTGCTACTTGCTTTACGTTGCACCGACGCAGATATGTCTTACGACGAAAATGGGATAGGAAAGACCTAGGAATTGGAAGGAAGCGGCCGTGGCCTTAATTAAGGTACAGCCCCAGCATTTGCCTGGTGTGAAAATGGGAAACCACAGAAAACCATCTTCAGGGCTGCTGACAGTGGGGCTCGAACCCACCATCTCCCGATTACTGGATACTGGCCGCACTTAAGCGACTGCAGCTATCGAGCAAATAGTTTTTAAGGTAATCCCAAGACCTCCCATGGCTTTACGTGTATAAGGTGCAACACGTGTTCTGGTCTCAATAACATAATCGTATAATATAATATTAAAATACTAGATTTGTGTTAAGAAGGGGCAGTTCAATTCCAGCCTGAAAGCCCAGTGACCATACAGTCGCCTGACGGAAGTGCCAAACACCTGTTCAGCGTTACAATCGAAAAAAAAATTAAAATGTAAACATTTAACATAATGTGAATGTTTTAAAAGTACGAACATTTGACGAAACTCGTGCCCTCTTCAAGTAGAGCTGTCGAAATGCGGTCTGTCTCCTTTCAATTGTCGTGGCCACTCTCTGTTTTATGATTTCCGAGGATTCTCTAAATAATATCACCTGAATGCGATGCTAAGATGGTCCCTTATGCAAGTTCACCATCGATAGTTTTTCCAGTGCAGTACTTGCACTAATTATCGCAATGACGGGGCTTTAATGCAAAGATCCATAAGCATGCCGTAGCTGTCCTTTCTTGAGATACAGTTTTTTTTTTTAAATGCTTGATCGAGGATTTAGCATTGATGGGACTGACATTTCTGGACAGTTGATCCGGGAAATCATTTCTTCCTCTAGGAACGGATAATGCGAGATTTTTACAACGTGATTTAATTAGGATGCTCGTGGGACTACGTAATTTGAACGAATAATCCGGGAAAACGTAATTCCCGGGAACGGATAATCGAGGTTCCACTGTATTACAATTAGCACCCAACAGTAGGTCAAATATTTTAATTACATTACACATTCTACAGTTTTCATGAAATTGACTTGCCAATTCAGCTGGCATTCAAGGGAATCATCTCTCACTTTCTTTTATGTTCTTTATTTTTATTTTTATCTTAGTGTTCTAAACAACTGATCTCCTAGGCTGAATGGCCGGAGTAGTGGCTTTCGGTTCAGGGGGCCCGGGGTTTGATTCCCAGCAGGGTTGGGGGTTTTAACTTTGTATTGTTAATTTCTATGACTCCAGGGCTGGGTGTCTGTGTTCGTCTCAATATATATCTTCACCAACACACAACACATCACACTACTAACCATCATAGTAATTACATCCCTTCACCTACAATTTGTGTCAGGAAGGGCAACTGGCCATAAAACTGGACCAAATTCACACCATACCAGCTCCAAAGAAATTGGGAAAATGCCAGGAAGATCTAAACAACGAATGTGGTTAATTTTGTTTTACTGCAAATTCATAAGTAATAAATTTCATTGTGGTCCTATTGACGATGATCACTAACAAAGTGGGGGGAAAGGAGTGAATAGGTAGACCTTCCTCTTTCCCTCTTTGTTAGTTTTACTTCAAACTCAAAACAGGCAACACTAAGTTATGTTTTCTAAACAAATTGTATAGGAACATACTTCTATCCAATAAATTACATTGTTTAGATTGTTACATTAATGATCCAGAATAACAGACATGGTATTCTTTTGGATTTATGCCATTTGTATATTGTGTTTAATTTACACGGTATAAACCCAACAGAATGTTACATCTAAAATTTCACTAATCCTCCATCTTAACTAATACTCACTGGAATGTAGTCAGGAAGTCCATCAGATATACTAAGTTGAGCAATCTCAGCCTTTAACTTCTTTCTGTGATTTGGTTTCTTAATGCCAATGGCAGTCAGATCCTGTGAAACAAAGAATGTTGATTCAATAAAGACAATTATCAACAGAATATCAGAGAATATCTTGTTCAAAATCATGCAGATGACATTCTACTTTGATATCAATTTTCAGTATAAAATCAGCAACATATAAAATTAAAAGTTGAAATACCTCTGGGGTCATTTTGCTTATAGTGGGCATATCATATCCTGCAGATGCAAACAGTGGAAAATATTCTTCAAAGTGAAGGTCCAAAAGCCAGGTGTGTATTACATCTTGATCCTAGAATAATAAACATAATAAATAATAGTAAAGTAACAGTAAGTTATTTATCAGATAGAATACTCAAATTTATGAAATACAAAACAACAATATTATATGTCTTTTCATGAGAGTTTAATCCTGATATAAACATGGTATGTCCACTGTATTACATCTTGATCCTAGAATAATAAACATAATAAATAATAGTAAAGTAACAGTAAGTTATTTATCAGATAGAGTACTCAAATTTATGAAATACGAAACAACAATATTATATGTCTTTTCATGAGAGTTTAATCCTGATATAAACATGGTATGTCCACGCCTCCGCCAAAGAAAGAGTTGTGATTCGCTGAGCGTGCAGTACCGACCTCCACCCCATCAACGTCTCTTGTTTGGATGTACAGGGCTACGCATCGTATAGGACAACAGTACTAAGATCTGAACTTCTGAATAAATGACTAAACCTGGATTCTGTTCACTTAGTTTATTGAACATATTCACAATGCACTGTCTATGGTCACTTCTGAGCAGTTTTCCTCTTTTTTGCTTCACTACACATGATGGTCCTACCTCTTGCTCCATTTTTGTCACTATGAATACTGACACTGACTGCTGCTGCAAGATGCAATACCTTATCTCCATGCTGTACAGCTTGGGAGTTTCCCTCACTACAAGATGGCTTCCTGTATTACACCACACCTTGTGCCTTCATTTCTCATTATTTCATCACTATTTTATATTTTAAAAACATATATATACCGGTATATATGACAACTATATTTTAATTTGATAACGTTCGCTTCCAAACTCTCTAAGGGCCGGTATTATAATACAGGTTTAAACTGTTGGTTCAGTTTAAACTTCGGTTTATCTGTTAGTCGTGTATTATAAAACTTAATCTTAAGTTTAACTAAAGATTATTTTTACTGCCACTCATCTACCGTTTAAACTGTAGTTTGAGAATACATAACCTTACAACATGGTAGAACGAATGGATCTCGAAGATGTTTTTGAGGTGTTTTAAGAAATACTAAGCGATGACGAAGAAGTGGTTCAAATTATTGAACGACAACGGGCACTACGAGTTTTCCGAGCAAGAGGACGTCACTTTCGTATATAGAATGAAAAATAGTTTCTAAATAGATTTAGGCTTACAAAACAAACTGTCATAACCCTATTTCAGCAAATTGGTGATAGAATAAAACATGCAATGGAAAAGAAAGAATGTAAAAATGACTTTTTGAAGTGTTTGAATGTCAAAAGTATAAATTTTAGAAAATAAAGTAACTTCCTTCTATTTCAGTAATCTTGCTGTAGAACCCCTCAGTCAGCCACTAATAGCATTGCAGTTTTATGCCTCCCGTAGTATGTTTATTAAAATGGAAGATTTCGGAGAAATCCATAAGGCCACTGTTTCCCAGACTATATAAATATTTCTGTACCAGGCCTAATTGCACAAGCAATTCCATTTTCTTACAAGTAAAATTAGGACAAAGTTTATTGCTTTTATCCGCCATTTTACCTACAAGTAAACAAAACATAATCGATAGTCATCTTTTCTCGCATGTCACTGCTACCAAGATCGTATATTTCCTTCTTTACCTCAGTTTAACTTAGGCCAGCCATTATAAGACTCAACATCGGTTTAAACTCAAGTTACAGTTTAACTCAATCGTCAGTTTAAACCCTCATTATAACACCGGCCCTAAATGTAATAAACTAAAATAAAATAAAATGAATGCCATGTACTACTTTTCTTCGAGCTCGCGTACAGTCGAGTGAGTGCGACGGTTGCTTCTCCAATCAACTACATCTGTGACCATGTGCAAAGGCAACGTGCTGCACCTATTTGTTTACATCAGGATTAAACTCTCGTGAAAAGACATGTATGAAAAGTGCTATTGTTTCATATGAAGGGCTTCAAAAGCCTGTGTGAATTACATCCTAATACTAGAATAACACATATAATGAAAAATAATAAAGAAATTATAGTTATGAGATTAGTGCATATCGTCATCGTGCCTCGAAATACCATTATGTGACAATGTTGCGGGCAGAAATACTGACCCGCAGCACATGTATAACTTAGAATGAAAATTCGTTGATATAGTTCATGCAATACGGAATCTTAGACGACAGTACCTTTCTGGTCAGAGTTCTAATGAAATATTATCACATACTGTTTTTTCTAGGTGCAACAACAATATAATATTCAAATTTATGAAACACAAGACAAGAAAACTATAAAAAATGTTATTGTTGTTGATATAGCTTTAGTTACCTGCTCACTGTAAGGACAAGTGCATAGACTAACTCAAAAACAGTATAACTAATGGGACTGTAGTAACACATGTAACTGTAATATTTAAGCCAAGGATGGGACCGATACCTCATGACTTTAAATAATTTACAATTCCATTATTTACTTAGAACAATTGTGGAGGAAAAAACTGACAAATTCCACACCCAGAATAATTATGCAAGCACAAGGATTTAAATACTGACATCTTAAATGATGAAGCTTCTCAAGCCAACCACATAGCAGAATGCTGGACATAAAATAGACATAACTTCAAAGCCTGGTGTATGGAGGTTAAATCAATTTAACAGCAGATATACTGTAAGCAATATTATGGACTTATATTTTAATAGGTTGGTTTATGTTCTTCATAAACCATAACATAATTGATTAACTCAGTTTAACAATGCCAATGAAACCTTCAAAAGGTTTTAAGTTCTCTAAGATGGTAGAACAGAAAACAACAAAAAATTTGAAACTAGCAAGTTTGAGACTGCTTACCGGCACACCCTGACTAAGCAATCGCTCGACTCTGCCAGCGGGACCACCATGCTCCGAGGAGCCCAGTGATGATGAAGACAGAGAACATCGAGGACTGGAGGACAAGGAACAGCCTGGTCCAAGTCCTCCCATGGTACTGCGAGGAGCAGTGGGGCCCAACAAGTGGTACCCTGAGGCCCTGCCACTGTCCAGACTGGCTGTGCTGTGGCGAGAACCAGAACCAGAACCTGAACCAGAAGAGCCTGGGCTGTCTCGGCCAGGACTCTGAAAACACATCAAAACACTTATTTTAATCCTTTGGTAGCAATTTCTCTTATCATATCTAATAATAATGTTATTGGTTTTATGCCCCACTAACTACTTTTATGGTTTTCAGGGGCATCAAAGTCCCAGAATTTCATCCCACAAGAGTTCTTTTATATGCCAGTAAATCTATTGACTTATCATATGCCTACCCTCCAACAGAAACATCTGCCACACATCCAAACCTGTACAACTGTAATGTGTACTGTATAAAGGACATAAACTTTACTCCTACGACAGGAATATCCACAATGCATCAACAGGCATATATCAAACTTACAACTGCAACCCACAGTTATGTGAAAAAAAAAAAAATTAATTTAAAAAATGGAACTACTGTAATATTGGAACATTTTAACTTATCCAGGTTATTCAAATAACAAACAAGGATAATCAGGTTCGTATTTTGATTGAGAAAGAGAGAATTATGAAAGCTTGCATTTCAGCAAAATTATATTTTAATACTTTACGGTTTGTTCATATTTAAAATTATCTTATTAGTAAGAAATAGTGCTCACCAAATGTTAACCAACCATAAAATGCACATTTACGAAACTGAAGTCAAGAAAAAAATTTCAGAGTAAGGATAAATGAACAAAACAGGCTCCTTGTAAAAAGGGAGCCATATTTCACAACAAATTCCTCCAGGATGTAAAACTGTTGTCAGACTGCATGTTTAAGAGAACACTAAAATACAGTAATTACTTAGCTAAAAAAAAATGTGTATGCTTTGGGTGAATTTTCCCTGATTTCAAGAATATTGTGTATGCAGGTTTATGTTACGTAAATTTGATGTATAGTGTATTTGCTTATTTTTTTGTGACACATCTAATTTTGTGAACAATACAGGTACGGGTACAGGAAATAAAGTATATTTTGAATTTTTGAACACTGAATGTGTCAAGTGCACGTTACATGCCGACAACTTTCAATGTGCAGTGTCTTGCCCTACCTCCCTCTGTGTATCAGTGCCAGAGTGCGGGCCCCCAGATCCCAAGGTCGCATGTTCAAACCCCAAACAGGTACAGTAGCTGGATTTTAGAAGAGTGAAAAAAAGTCCATTCAACACTCACTGTCTTATGATGTAGGCAAGTAAAAGATCTCTGGTGACACATTTACCTGACAAAATTAATAAAAACTGAGCCATAGATCACACAAGACAGCTCTGGTTTACTCTGCCATCTGTTAGAATAGAAATAACTTCAAATCTGATGTGTACGCAACTCTAGATGGCATCAAATCAAAACACCTGCATGAGGTAGCTGATGCTATGTTGTTGTTGTTGTTGTTGTTGCTGTTGTTATTCTTATTTTCCTTCTTCTTCGTCTTCGTCTTCTTCTTCTTCTTCTTCTTATTCTACAAAAATCTGCTGGGTATGAACTCGTTATTCACAGAGAGGATATAGTACTGTAATTGCTACCCATTATTTTGCTCAAGATTTTAACATGCGCAGAGTGATGAATATTGATTATCCCAAGGGATATACCATACAATAATATTTTCAATGAACAGTTAAATATGTAAATTTAAATTATTGAATAAGGCACATAGGAAGTAGTAAAGAGAAGTCATCTTACCCAGGACACCTTCTTGAATGTCAGTCCAGAATGCATCGCACAGAGACAGTATTGCTCAAAGCTTACCCTGAATGAAGGTAATGGATATTATACCCATTTTCCCTTTACATTAAAAAGATAAGTTCTGCACAACTCTAATACTATCTACAAACAACTTGAAAGAGTTGAACCAACTTCACTTTTAAATCATCGATAATGTTTAGACTATAACTCATCACACTGTGAAATTATTGTTTGCACTGATCAACTGAGTAACACACACACCAACTGAAGAAAAGACTGCAAGTTTACATGGAAGATGAAGTCACACACTTCCATGACTTCTCTCCAACACATCACTTTTCTAGATGACCTCCCTGATAGCCTGCCCTATGATATGGACATGACCTAACCTTAACCCATAAATTATATGGGCATGAAATATAGTTTACATCTCTTTATGTTACTGATTATAACTGTAACACTCCGTATCTGCCAGATTAATTTAATACGAACTGCTACAAAGGGTTATCAAAGAATGTCTATTATGAAGATTTATACAAGCAAAGAATTTCAATATTTAATTTCTCTAGAATCAAGTTCCAGAGTCAGGTAGAGTACACGCATGCTGTCTAGTGCAATGCAACTTAGTTGTAAATAAAACAGAAAATAAATTAAAGCACACAATGAGTGATCCATACAGGAGGTGAGTCTAGTCATTTGCAATTGATTTTTGTGAATAGTGTCTACATATGTCTACGAAGACCATGCACAGAGAAAATATAATGTACAAATAAGTCTAGTGTTGATGTATGTCCATGTACAGGGAAAATACAATATACAAATAAGTCTAGTGTTGTTATATGATCACACAACACTCCAAAATTTACAGGTGTTCAAACACCTATAAGAATAGCTTTTTGGAGCTATCTGTTATGATCAAGTTATATGAAAATTGACACTTGATATTGTTAAATGTTATGAGCTGGTATAAACATTTTAGGAATATTAAAATCTGATCATATAGAGTTCCAAAAACTTTAACTTAAAAGAATGACTAAGTTTACAAATTAAACACAGGCAAGTAACTCAACTGAAGTTCTCTCAAGAAAAACAGCCAATTTCTCCTCAGCATCATCTTATAACCCAATTTGTGGGTTTAAACTGAAAACACTCATGTGACATTCATGTATTAAGTGAATGCTGAAATTCTCATAGACGCACTTTCCACCGACTCAACTAATTAAATGGGATGAATTTGACATTCATCAAAATACTATTTTATCCAATGTGAATGTCATTAGAAGTAATTTTAATATTAAGAATTTATATCTGTTGTGACATCACCAGATGCAAAATGTTACTTTTTTAAGACACATCAAACTTCACAACACGGCTCATGAGCACATCACCCAATTTTTAATATATAGGTTTTGTCATTGTCTTACGTATACATACAGAGTCTAATGCTTTGTCAATTTTTAGTTCTGTGGCTGAGGATGATCATTATATGATTGAAACTAGTCCCACAATGTGATATATATATATATAAATAGTCAAATATAAATAAATATGTATTGATTAAGTGGAATCCTTATTTCTATTTATTGGAATTGTATTAATATGGACCAATATGAAGATACTGTAATTGCAAACGATATTGCTTCCCTAATGCAAGAGCTAATTTTAAGGCACTTCGTTAGTTATTTTATGTTAATTTCATTTAATTCTGTTTACTTCTTACTTGTTAATTTAGAGAATTCCAAGCAGACATCAACTAGAAAGCATTCATTTGGATTTTTTCTCTTGCTTTATAAAGAATCATGCATTTTTCTGCAAAATGTAAGAATTTGTGGGGAAGGAAACAACAGCCATATACTATTCAAATCCACGCAGGGAATCTAAGATAACCCTGGGTTGATAAGAATGACTTGAGACGATGACTGCCCCCCACCCTCTCTTTTCTAATGCTTTAACATGCTCTGTAAGCACACAAAAAAAGAAGAGTTTGAACAGGACCAACCTTTTCAGGAATACCTCCACAGCTATAAAACAGGAAGTGGTGGTGGTGGTGGTTATTGTTTTAGGAGGAAGTACAACTAGGCAACCATCCTCTTCTTCTTCTTCTTCTTCTTCTTTTATGACCGCATAGGATCACTTTAGTCAGTCCGTCGTTCAGGTCTCTTTGAAGGGATTGTTCGGGCTTTGCGGTCCTCCCAGTACTTCTTCAGATGCTCCGATCTTCGTGCCCTTTCCTCAGTTGAAAATATGCAAGGGATCCGACACTTCGAAAAATGAACGTATCGGACAAAAAAAGACTGCCTAACCCTCGCAAACCTAATAGCGTTGGGGTCGGAAAAGAACAAGAGTTGACCAAGGGAGGTCGGATAGGATAGGTAAAAGTGAGAAGCCTGGCACAAGTAAGTGGAAACAATGCCAGAACTCGGCTAAGGACCACGATCCTAAGTTCAGAGCCCCTGGGACCCCTTTTAGTTGCCTTTTACGACAGTAAAATAGGAAGCAGGAGCTTTCATGTTTACAAGTTTATACTGAAAGTTACACAAACCTGTGTCATATCAATCCCCTGATCCTCTTGTAAAGACAGCTGATGGTGGTAATAGGCAGCCCCTTTACCAGCGTGCATCAGCTGAGTGTACCCTTGAACTCCCTGCAGATAAAACACAAAATGGTTAGTGAAGGTGAGTGAACTCTTAACAATAATTTGTTAGCATTCAAATACAAACAAAAGAAAGAAGAAAAACATTCATTAGAAATAGCAGCCCTTTAGATTCACAACTTGCTATAGTTAACTAATCAATCAACTTATATAGATATTATTTTGTACATAATGAAATTTAACAATACACACTGAGTGTAAGAAATAATGAACTATTATTTTGTAGACAAGCCACAATAAAAATGAAACATAGCCATAAGAAAACTTCAATAAATAAGTGAACCTCAGCAACCAGTCCTGAAAATACCCAACATGACACTGGCAGGCTGGCCTGAGTCTCAGATTTAGGCTAACATAACTTGGGTGTCTCTTTTAGCACATTTCACGAATTGTTGATTAATCTCCAAATATTCTTGTAGTAGCCGAAGAGTTGAGGCTAATGACTTAAATGCTAATACCTCTGACAATGATATGTTCAAATAGACATCAAAAACAAGAAATCTATTGCATGAGCTTTTTAACAACTTAAGTAAAACTAAAATTTAAAGAAAACCACAAAGTTTTTATTAAGCTGAATTCTACAATTATAGTAGATAAATCAAACAACATGGTTTGGAAAGAGATAGGACAGTTTTGCAGAATACTGTAGCTATTCTATCCCTATAAAAGGCTGTATGTATATCCTATTTAGATTGATGTAATGTTATCAAGATTGGTGTCATTTCATGGGGCAAAGAACATCACGAGTATTAGCCCCATGTACTCACTATATTCATCTGTAATTATATCTGATTAGGTCTGATGAAACAGGGTTCCAATAACTAAACGAGTCTCTGTGATTTGAATAAGACTGACTGTATTAATTTCAGAGTATGAACTTAAACTGCTGACCAACATTTAATCATTATGGACTTTAGGTTCCAATCATCGCAAGATATGCTGATTGTTACTACAAAGAATCCTAGAAGTTGCAAAGAATAGTATAATGGCCTCAACATAGGAAGGTGTCTGGCTTGCACATGCACAAGCATATTCTTTCCCCCAGTGTGATCTATCCTGACAGTGAGCCACGTACAAGCTGCTCCTAAGAAAATTAATGAGTCAGCGACTAACGGGATATTAGCATTGATTTTCTTGGTGTTCTGTTAACTGTTCAGTTTGAGATAAGATAGTTCACCAATGTGTTTGTGTGAAATTGTTTCACAATGCCTCCTGTTTTGAGTAGGACAGTTATAAAAAGCCAAACTCGTCAAGTGAATTTTAATGTCATGAACTTCATGAAGAGAGGAGCGGACAATGGCGGCTGTGTAACAGACCAGACGAAGACGTGTTTCATTCCCCGCCCGAAGGGCGAAGGGAGATTCGTGAAATGTGGTGGGCCCCTAAACGGTAACGCCGTGTCCCGGGCCGCAGCTGTGAGGAAAAATATGTGGTGCGTGGAGATGAGGAAGGTGGATAGAGCGATGTGATGATTTTAGGAAGGAGGAAAATGAGGCCTCTTGGCTACAGTGTTGAGAATGAAAGGAGATTTGCGTGGAAGATGTGATGAAGATATGATGCGCAGAAGATGCGGAGGGTTATACGAGAGTGCCACAGTTGAGGTGATTGGGGAGGAGTGTAGCGACGAGCTGGCTTAAGGGAGTAGTGAATAGTTGGAGAAGGGCTGCTTGCAGAGGTGGTGGAAGGAAGGAATGAGCTGAGGGAGGAGGTGGGCGGACAGAAGTGCTAGGTTGGTAGGAAATAGGGGCTGGCCTGGTGTGATGTCGTGGGTGTGGGGGAGGATGTCTGAATAATGGTCAAGGAGGGGAACGAGAGGGTTCAACTTTATGTCGATGCCTGAAGATAAACACGCCATTGGTGAGGAGATGGCGGACGTCTGCTTCTGTAGGTAGATGAATGCGTACCAAGTACATCGGTCCAGTACGGTTTCTTGATGCGGAAAGCTCGGCGTGCTGGAACGCTTGCCGCGTGGAGTTCTCGGAGAATGGCTGAGACAGATACAGTAGGGTCGATGCCTTGGATAACACAGCTATACATTCCATGACGTGACAGAGCTGGTGTTGGTGATGATGGTAGAGGTACGTCGACAGTCGTATCTTGTGGTGTGGCAGGTGTGGCTTGAAGTGGCTGCCGTTGTTTGTGACTGGGGCGTGCAGGTGTCGTAAAGAGGAAGGAGGACATGATCGGAGATGGATGGGAAGACGTGAGCGTGGTGAGAGATACAAAACGAGAGGTGAGAGCGGATGTTGTGGTTGTAGTGGTGGTGACCATTGTGATGGGAAAGGATTGTAGTTGGGGAGACCAACTGCCAGTGCGGAGTCGGCCTATATGCTTTCTTGCCGTCGGCGGGAGCTGTAATTAAAGGTGAAGAGCCACCCGGCCGAGCAAAAATATAGGAGAAGTTGCAGAGAATAAAGATGCCCAGTAACAGCGAGAGAGTTTTTCCCGTATAGACTAGCTCAGCTGTGAAGTGCTATTCTCGCACAACTATGCTGTAATATGGAGTAGTGTAGTTGGATCGCTTATAAAGCAGCAGAAATCTTTACAGGCCTGACTGTTTTTCACATATGTCTCATGTCTTCAAATGTCCTATGCCTAATTAATCCATGCATTCCATCAAACATGAGTAACTTTGTTAGCAAGTCATTCTTCACAACTATGTACAGTAGGCTACTACAGTTTAGTGACTGAAAAGTAATGAGTTACATAGCATTATTTCATTCTGTCCGCCTACAAAGCTAAATGGTTTGTGTGATGGCCTTTGGTTCAAGGGGTCCCGGGTTCGATTCCCGGTCGGGTCTGGGATTTTTAACTCTCATTAGTTAATTCCTATGGTCGAGAGCTGGGTGTTTGTGACGTTTTCAGCATTAGATTTCGTCTTAGATAGGACTCAATTCTCACAGACGCGAAGTCGCCTATACGGCGTCAAATAGAAAGACCTGCCATTTTATTATTATTATTATTATTATTATTACTATTATTATTATTATTATTAGATGAAATCTAATGCTGAAAACGTCAGAAACACCCAGCTCTCGACCATAGGAATTAGCTAATCCATCAAGCATGCAACGCCTCAATGTCCCGAAGGAGACCGCGAAACAGCAAGCGCCCAGCGTACTGGTGGACCGAAGAGATTGCTGAACTGAGAAAGAATTATCTGCGACTTCGACGCAGGGCTCAGAGGTTGAGAGGCAGTCAAGAGAATACCTCAGTCACAGCGGAGTACAAGTCAGCGAAGAAGGAACTCCGTAATGCAATCAGAAAAAGTAAAGCCGATAAATGGTGGGCACTGGCTAAAGAAGTAGAAGATGATCCATGGGGACAAGGTTATAAGATTGTCATGAAGAAACTCGGGACATTTTCAACCCCGAGTGCGGATTCGCAAACAATTAAACAAATTGTGGATACACTATTCCCAGACTATCCAGAGAGGACTGACTGTGACGACGAGAAAGAACTGGATGATATACCCCCCTTTACTGTAGAAGAGCTGAATAGAGCTATTAGCTCTCTTAGAAACAAGAAAACTCCAGGACCAGATGGTATACCTGCAGAAGTGCTAAAGATAATAGCAGAACTATGCCCAGAACTGTTGCTGAATATGTACAATCACTGCCTGCAAACGGGTGTTTTTAGTCCCCGATGGAAAATGGCTCGTTTGGTTCCGATCAGCAAAGGAAAACTTGGTGGTTATAGACCTTTATGTATGCTGGACACAGCTGGAAAAGGCCTGGAGAAACTTCTGCAGCCTAGAATCCTCTCAGCAGTTCAACTAGCAGGGGATCTATCTGTTTGCCAACATGGATTTCGGAGAGGACACTCGACGCTAGATGCAGTGTGGGAGGTGGTGAATACAGCAGAAAGGGCACAAACGGGCAACCATTATTCCTGTAAATTGACACTTCTTGTGACCCTGGATGTGAAGAATGCCTTCAATTCGGCAAGATGGAGCGACATGTTGGTAGCTCTTGAAGAAACTTTCAAGCTACCACAATATCTTATGCGCATAATGAGAGATTACTTCAAAGATCGCACTCTGTTGTATCATACGGAAGATGGAGAAAAGACAAAGCGTCTGACGGCTGGTGCAGCGCAGGGATCGATCCTTGGTCCAGATCTTTGGAACATAATGTATGATGGCTTGTTACGTTTGGAGATGCCAGAGGACACGAAGCTTGTGGGCTACGCTGATGATGTGGCCGCCTTGATAGTAGCTCGTAATGTTGAAATGGCTCAAATTAAACTGAACCAGGTGATGCGGCGCATAAAAGAATGGATGATGAGCCACAGTCTTAACATTAGCCGAACACAAAACGGAGATAGTTCTTCTGACGAGGAAAAGGATCGAAACTCTTGTACCAATGACTGTTGGAGAGTTAGTGATAGAAACATCTGCGAGCACAAAATATCTAGGAGTGGCACTTGACTCCAAGCTCACATTCTGGACTCATATTCAGAGAGTGACAGACAAGGCAGTAAAATACATGACTGCACTTAGCAGACTAATGGGAAATATTAAAGGTCCGAAATCCAGTAAACGACGTCTTCTCATGTCGACGGTTCAGTCAGTGCTTCTATAATGTTCTGAAATCTGGGCTGAATCCTTGAGATTTGCTTGGTATCGGAGAAGGATAGCTGCCGTACAACGGAGAGCGGCTTTACGTATTGCATGTGCATACAGCACTGTTTCCGAACCGGCAATCCTCACGGTGGCAGCAATAGCCCCAATAGACCTACTCGCATTGGAGCGGCATGAAATCTGGCGTACCAAAGGAGAGCTGGGAAAGAAATGTGCAAAGAAGCGCACCTTCAGTCAACTGATGAGGCGATGGCAACTCAGATGGGAAAGTGACCCTCGAGGCAAATGGACCAAGCGACTGATACCACGCTTGGATATCTAGGTTGAAAGGGACCATGGTGAAGTAAATTACTACCTCACGCAGCTTCTAATAGGACATGGATATTTCCGGAAATTCCTGCATAAAGTGGGCAGAGCGAGTGACGCAGCATGCATATACTGCGATGATATTGACGACGTATATCACACCTTTTTTGTATGCGGCCATTGGACGATTCAGAGAAGATGTGTGGAAACTGAACTAGGAGAATTGACAACAGATAATGTTATTTCGGTGATGCTGCGAAACCAGGAATCCTGGGATCGCGTGGCAGTACATGTGGAGGACATCCTTCGTCAGAAGAAGAAGGATTTGGAAGCATACGAACGTTCGTAAAGGAGAAATGAAGAAAGAAGACGTCTGAAAGACAAAGCACGATATCACCCTGAAGTAATGCGAGAGCGGTTCCGGGGTGATGACTCACATCGTGGGAAAAGGGTGTGTGGTTTTTAGTGGGTAAGAATCCCACACACTTGTGGAGTGCGGACCCTTCGCAAGTGTCTTTTTGAAGATTTTCCACTATCCCTCGTAAAAAATATTATTATTATTATTATTATTATTATTATTATTATTATTATTATTATTATTATTATTTTCTTTCTATCAATTGCTCATTGGAACTGCAGTTGGCATCCGAAGAAAGGAATTGGAAGGAAGCTTTACACAAACTCCACTCCTGCAATTAACAGAAACGTGCGACAAGTTTCTGGCCCCTATGTTGTCAAAGAGCGAAAAAGAAACACTTTTGAATCACTTTAAACTGGAAGAAGAGCTGTTCATAGTAACATCTGGTTAGGCAGGGGAGAAGATGAAACATTGTAAGGGAGGAAAATATACCTCCATCCGAGACAAAACAGGACAGGAGACGCATGTTGTCTGAAAGAAATGCCGATTCCTTTGAAACAAGCAGACGATTCAGTAACTAACTGGACTATACATCCATCCAACACATAAGATATCGTATATACTGGTATATCTCCAACATGAACTTACCTGAGGTCCTGGAAATGTGAAAGCCGGATATGAGAACTGTGGACCAGGAGATTTGCCGGCCATTGCATACACCTCGCCATGATCACAACCCTCTGGAAAATAGAGAAAGAATATCAGAACACATGCACAAAATTTTAAAAGTTAAGAAGTAAGGAAGGATCACTATGCATTAACAGTACGGAAAGAAATATCAACAATGATCAATTGAACTACAACTCGAATAAATAGTTATAAGAAACACACATTGAACAAATGTACGAGATTTACGAGACTAAACACATTTCTCTCTTCAACAATCTACGAATATTACTATTTTTGAATTAACTTGTTAATAAAGGTCCCAAGTATGTTTTAGAGTTCTTTCCAACTTCTTTCGCTCGCCAGGAGTGTGTGATATGACTTGACAATGACAGCACACCCAGGTCATTCGGCCCGTTTGGTTAATTCTTGTTTCCTTGTAATCCTTTCCTATTATTTTGCGAACTAGTTGTGGTGGCGACGGCTACTGTTTTAAGAGAAAGTACAACATTATTCAAAGGAAATATTGAAAGGTCCGACCTTCTGAAGAACAAGAATATCGAGAAAAGAAAGTAAAGGGCGACGAAGGGCGCAAGATGTCCCTAGGTCTCGCAGACCCGTTACCGTCAAGTTGGAAGAAAAAAAGGGTCGAGCACGGGAGATCGAACAGGAGTCTGGCACAAGTGGAAGTACTGCCATACTCAGGTAGGGGCCTCGTAGTCGCGAACCCACTCTCCCCAAGTTAAGAGCCCCCGAGAGTTCCCATTAGTTGCTTCTTACGACATATACAAGGGAGTAATTTAGGCATTACATGTAAGGCCTTCCATTTTTTCGTCTTATGTGGACATTTATACCGTAAGCGGCAAATAGTCCCTTGACTAATGGAAGAAGAGTTTCTATTCTTCCAAAAAATATAGTACGTAACTACACTGGAAGAGACATAAGAAGCGATAAAATGGAAGACACTCTAAGTTTTATATATCTGATGCCCTGGGACTGGAAATTTACCATGTCGGACATAAAAGATGGAAGAGAGGAGCCCATCCAAGGGATAATAACAGACGCGGGTGAAGCCCTTGATTGAAAAGCAAGTTAAACAAGTTCTGAGCTCCTGGGCTGAACTGCACCTTTGTACCTCAATCTTTGAAACACACACCAACATACTCTTCTCATTCATCCTAACACAATTCCAACCAAAACTTAGGAAATTCCTCAAGTAGGTACCTTCAAAAAAATCGTTCAAGCCACGTTACCTACAGTACACGCTGTGAAAACGAAATTCAGATGGTCAAAATGAATTGAAAATTTTCACTCAGCATTTCAGACAATTGGGGTCACGTATCATCGAATAAGCAAAGCTGACCGCAAGTTACAGTAAAACCATTAACGTGCTTAATTAACAATAAGCTTACGGATTCACAATAGAGTAGCGATTATTCTTGATCGAT
Organism: Anabrus simplex; assembly: GCF_040414725.1. Taxonomy (NCBI): domain Eukaryota; kingdom Metazoa; phylum Arthropoda; class Insecta; order Orthoptera; family Tettigoniidae; genus Anabrus; species Anabrus simplex. The sequence continues at coordinate 329,166,097 of NC_090270.1, forward strand.
AAATGTCCTCCCAAGGACCCGGAACATGTGATAAGCTTGCATTAGTATGAGATTTCAACATACACCTCCGGAACAAACTGTACATATCCTCACCAAAAAAAACCATCCATGAAACTGTTCTTTCCACACGTCTACCGCCGACAACACACCAACATACCCTTCTCATTCATCCTAACACAATTCCAACCAAAACTTAGGAAATTCCTCAAGTAGGTACCTTCAAAAAAATCGTTCAAGCCACGTTACCTACAGTACACGCTGTGAAAACGAAATTCAGACACTCATCTTCTAAACAGATGCAAATAAGTTAGCTAGTTGTAAATAGGCCTACGTACCTCGGGCAGTCAAGTATTCATCTGTGCAAAGTGTTTTCCGGTCCCAGCACTATTAAGTTTAAACACGAAATATACTAGATTCTAAGTCAATGAGATATATTAGACGAACTCAACAAATGTAGACTAACCATTTCTCATACACACCCTCGATGCTAAATATCCTGCGATATCCTCAAAGGACGAGACGCGGGAATTATAGTTTAAATTGAAAATATTTCGTAAGGGTTTGCAAATGCTGAAACAGCCGTCCAGTTTCTAACGTTTTCATATACAATATTTCCTCCTAATCTAATTCATTTTATACGCATACGATAATAACTGAAATGCAATACATTTACCAGTTTAAACATCATATACTTTGTAGTGCATTTATTCCCACTGCTAGTAGATGAACACCGATTGTGGCATTTCGTGACGGAGGTTTAGGATAAGCTGGCTGATTAAGAACGCATGATGAATATCTTAAACCGTGAGGGATAAATACATAGTACGAAGCAGCCAAACTCACTGGAAAAAATGTTTTATATAGAAAGCCGGAAACATTCGATGGGGAGTGGAAATAATATGAAACGTGTAGGGTTTTGTAATATTTCAACATCACTGAATCTCCTTTTAAGACATGAAATAAATTAGATCTTGGCCAACAAATATATGGCCATTGGAATGCAACAGAATAATAAAGGACGTCCATCACAAATCAGCATTAAGGAGAAAGAGATCCATGCATATAATCTGATCCAAGCTTCATTAAGATCCCAGTAACAGGATCCGTGGGCAATACTGACACCAAACTTCGCAGTATCGTGATGATAACGGTATAATATAACAGCGTACACAAGTTCATGATCATGGTCATGGAGCTACCAGAGTTCAATGGTTCTAAAAAGTTGAGTTTAATTCCAATACACCAGAGGGCATGAAGAAATGCGCAGTTAACACCGCAGGGATGTAAACACTGGATATCGTTACTCGTTAATACACAAATATATTGATAGTCTGTGGCTACAACCGCTACAACCATATGCCATGGCCTTCTATACCGGTAATCTATAATAATAAAAGGAAGTGTTAGGAGGTGTTGGTGCATCTGAGGGCTGGTTCGAGGTCCACTCAGCCATCGCCAGGAGGCGCTGACTCAGCCTACGTGATTACAGTAGAGGAGCTATCTGACGGTGAGATGGCGGCCCCGGTCTAGAAAGCCAAGAATAACGACCTCGAGGCCGGTGCACTCTCCAGTGTGCGTCAACCAGGGAAGCATGTCACAGGGTTATTTAATACAGAATTCATTCTCATTATCACAATCATCTAAAGCAGATTCACACTGAGTACCTGGATGGAGAGTTATATTTTGGTCTATAAATAAGAATAATATCTTGAATGTGTGATCAGAAATATAACTTGTGCTCAAAACCCATCCCCGGCAGTCCTACGCGTGTTATTTTCACACCAGTCATGCCTGGATTGTACTTTAACTAAGGCCGTGCCGCTAAATTCCCAGACCTCTCACACATTTAAATATTCACATCTCGATAAGATCTCATGTTTGGAGCATTTACCAACAATAAATGTCCATTTAATATAGACCTGATTTTTCAATGCCATCACAGACAGCTCCTAAATATTATTCTTAGAATTTATAGATGGTTTAATACATGTAAATGATGAAGCGCTAACTGATCGTCCGTTAACACTAGACTTGTTTTAAGTTTCAAGCTTTTCTCCACTTGGAGGCTATCTAAGACAAAGAACATACTAAAACAACTTCAATAAAAAGTTTTTTTTTGCTAGGGGCTTTACGCCGCACCGACACAGATAGGTCTTATGGCGACGATGGGATAGGAAAGGCCTAGGAGTTGGAAGGAAGCGGCCGTGGCCTTAATTAAGGTACAGCCCCAGCATTTGCCTGGTGTGAAAATGGGAAACCACGGAAAACCATTTTCAGGGCTGCCGATAGTGGGATTCGAACCTACTATCTCCCGGATGCAAGCTCACAGCCGCGCGCCTCTACGCGCACGGCCAACTCGCCCGGTCAATAAAAAGTAAACCCACCGGTAAGTTATTATTTATTTTAAGATATTTTATGATAAACGGGGTTGAAAGTCAGGTTTTGAGTTCCACAAATAGGAAAAGTCCTCTCAGTTTTAATTATTGCGTTGATGGGGTGAAAGTTCCTTATGGGGATCACCGTAAGTACCTAGGAAAGATCTTCATTGCGGTAATCACATGAATGGGATTGTAAATAAAGGGTACAAATCTCTGCACATGGTTATGAGGGTGTTTAGGGGGTGTAATAAGGATGTAAAGGAGAGGGCATATAAGTCTCAGGTAAGACCCCAATTAGAGTATTGTTCCAGTGTATGGGATCCTCACCAGGATTACTCGATTCAAGAACTGGAAAAATATCCAGAGAAAAGCAGCTCGATTTGTTCTGGGTAATTTACGACAAAAGAGTAGCGTTACAAAAATGTTGCAAAGTTTGGGCTAGGAATATTTGGGAGAAAGGAGAGGAGCTGATCGACTAAATAGTATGTTCCGAGCTGTTAGCGGAGAGATGGCGTGGAATGACATTAGTAGACGAATACGTTTGAGTGGTGCCTTTAAAAGTAGGAAAGATCATAATATGAAGATAAAGTTGGAACTCAAGAGGACAAATTGGGGCAAATATTCATTTAGGGAAAAGGCTACGAAAACAACAGATAGGGAATCTGCCCACCTCGGCGACTGCCCTAAATGCATATCTTGATTGATTGATTGGTTGATTGATTGATTGATTGATTGATTGATAAAGAAATTATAAGTTCATGATCTCAGTCTGGTGAATACAAGTGGCGTGTGAATATCAGAAAAGAACCCCTGAACGCTTTTAGCCCCCGGTCGATGAACTCCTTGGTACTGATGGTGAAGGTCTTCATCAGCTCTATCGCCTTCTTAGAGACTGTCCCTCTCTCTTCTACGTCATCCAGCTCGTATTTAGGCAGGCAGATAAACTTCAGACTTAGTAGACCTCTGTAGGCTCTGTAGTTTGTTCCCTTCAAAAATGAATGACTACATTCACCTACCAGATCTCTTGTTCTGTGCGTTTATCCATTTTCTGTCGAGCTCCATGGCTAAATGGTTAGCGTGCTGGCCTTTGGTCACAGGGGTCCCGGGTTCGCTGGCACGGGGGCTGGGTGTATGTGTCGTCTTCATCATCAGTTCATCCTCATCACGACGCGGAGGTCGCCTACATGCGTCAAATCAAAATGCCAACTCATGATAGCTGACGCCATATTATTATTATTATTATTCAACGGCATCGACAATCTACTCGTATTAATGAAGCGTTAAACGACTAGTAGTAGATATAATGAAAATCCACAGCCTGTTTCCGTTCGACCGCGTCGGAATTAAATGAAGCCCCATCTAGCGGCGAGGACAGGAACCGTGCCGGCTGTCGAAACCTGTCGCACTCCTCTGGGGCAATGGTTAATGACTGATAAATGAAATGTTATGATATTGGAGTGTGTTGCTGGAATGAAAAATGACAGGGAAAATTGGAGTACTCGGAGAAAAACCTGTCTCCCTCCGCTTTGTCCAGCACAAATCTCACATGGTGTAACCGGATTTTGAACCACGGAACCCAGCGGTGAGGGACCGGCACTCTGCCGTCTGAGCCACAAAGGCTTGGGAGTAGATATAATACAAAAATATTTTCTCTACCATATTTGTGCTTCGAAAGGACGAGTTTACATAAGATGCTTAGGTATATATAAACAGGACGAGGATAAAACACTATTTTCAAGATATGGTGGTGTCACTGCCTGTGTATTCTCTCTCCTCACTTCCTGATTGATAACACGGCTCAGACGTAAACTGTTATCTTTTCTTCACGATAGAAGACCAGGAGAGCATCATCCCATTGAACACAAACAGTGATGGAGTTATTCCTCTTACATCAAATTCTCACGCCTTGTTTTTTTTTTTTTTTTTTTTTTTTTTTTTTTTTTTTTTTTTTTTAAGTGAAGTCCTCTTTCTGTGTAAGAAGCTCCCTACGTGGGTCAGTGATTGAGTGACAGTCTTCGGATCCCACGATCGCAGGTCAGAGGTAGAGGGTGGCAAAAACTCCACTCACTACTCCATGCATGTGAAGGATCTCTGGTCACACATATGGTGTTTTCCAGACAAAATTAAAACTCAGTCACAGTAGCCCAAAAGAGAACCGGTTTCTCTGCCATCTGAGAGAGTAAAAAGAGAACGTTGAAACTGCGTAATGACATCAAATAAAAATGTCTGCTACATGGTAGCCGAGACATCTGTTGAATTAGCCGATCGTGTCTGCTTCAGTTAGAACAGGCCATCCAGTCTCATGACGCTCGTGCTCATTTCTTTCCAGTGTTCCGTCAGCATTTTAAATGTTGTTTTCCAAGTTGCTTTACGGCGCACCAACACAGGTAGGTCGTATGGCGACGATGGGATAGGAAAGGGCTAGGAGTGGGAAGGGTGCGACCGTTGCTTTAAAGCGGGAGTCATACACTAGTCATGCCATGTTTAGTTACCACTTGACAAAAATATGACTATTTCCTACATTATTTCAAGTAGGGCCTTGAAAATCAATATGATGATATATAACATCCTAACCTATTGTTTATATATATATATATATATATATATATATATATATATATATATATGTGTGTGTGTGTGTGTGTGTGTGTGTGTGTGTGTGTGTTGGGTATTCAGCCCGAAGGCTGGTTTGATCCTCTGCAGCTCCGCCAACGCTGTCATAAATAGCCTAGGCGTCACTGAAGAGGCGTACTAGGATAATGAGGAGTGAGGTAGTTTCCCGTTGCTTTCCTCACCGAGCCAGCCGTTGCTATTGCATGTCAGTCTGCCAAGCCCACTGAAATGCATGCACCACCCGACCCTATGAGCGATATTTTCACACCATTCATAACAGGGACTGGCTGCATAAGGAATGGTATTACTAGCATCACTCATACCTCAGTCACTTTCATGTTGTCAAAGCCAATGATGAGACTGAGACAGGTCAATGAAAGTAACAAATTTGATATAGCCCATACCAGAAGACATGGTGCACTGTAAACACTACATCTCGCAAGCAAGGGCATAACCTGTTGTTTGATATAGTACAAATCAAAGTTTAATGTAAAGTAGCCACATTATTAATTTATTTATTTTGATAAAATTATTAACCACATGATATGACAAAAACATGATAACACTTTATATATGAGCTTAAAGATTCTTTTCTTTCTTTTGAATTGAAACTGACAGAATATTATAGCGGATGGACTAAGATGAAATCTCTTAGTGCATTCAAATAAATTTCGCAGATTTTTAAAAAATATACATATAATTTTTATATTTGTGACCTGTTTATATCATTATATTCAGCCTAAATTTTGTCTCAGTTCCATGATTTTAGTTCATCCTCTACAGAATTCCTATTTGAACAAATGTGCCAAGTTTCATTTAGATCAGACAAATGGTTCTTGTGATATTACGTTTCCTGTTTGAAAAAAATAAGTTTTCAGGAAATCCATTGTAAAGCTGGCACACACAGTTCTACTCATCGTTCACCTTAGAAGGCTCCACTGCCATATGTTATACCCTCTGTCTGGATGTTATTGGATTGTTCTTCCAGTCTGAGTCTTCACCTAGTCCTTCTAGCCTCCAAAGTTGAGTTTTGTTACTTTTTTTCAGCTGAATCTACAAGTACCTTGTCAAACTTGCTCAAAGCTTCCACAGTATTATTCTGGCTACTGCACTGTAGGTTGCTATTTGAACAATTTAATTACCACTGCATGTTGTTTTTTGGACAAATGGACCAAACTTTACAGCTGAATGACTTATTTCCATGTTGGTTTCTCCCTTTTAGACATCTTCTTAGTAACTCTGTTTTGCCAACCCAAATAAGGCATATATTACTTTCAGTTAATTTCACATTTCCATGACACAATTTGGAACACAAATGTTCACTTATATTATCCACTAAAGAAGAAAAATCTATAATCTTATATGACACGCTGTCAGTATCCTTAGCATTACTGACAGGTAACCTAACCTCTGGCCCAAGTTTCCTAGCTGATGCACTAGGCCTACTGGTTACGTCAATAACAACAATGCCATTATCACCTCTCTCTTCATTAGAAAAGCGATTTCCAGCAAATCTCCTCTTTTTCCTCTTGCAACGTTCCCTTTCTTAGGCATTATGATCACGATTCACAACACAATGTAATAAAAGCACGTGGAAAGTTTCAAAACAAATTGCTACTACAGCCAAGGAGTACACAACAGAAACCTTGGAAACAGAAGTTCAAAGCTTTCCACTCTCAAAGACAACTCACAAAGACAACTCACTAAACCAAGGATACACGCATGGCCTACACGCATAATGTGCAAGCTGTCACTAAAATGCAAATATCTCTAAAACTATGAGGAATTTTACATAAAACTTCGTATCTGTGTTTAGAAAGCCTCAACCTTTCGTCTGAGATTTATTTTTAAAAATGACATTTTTAGTATAATCTACTGTATGACCCCCCTTAAGTGAGGCACAGCCCCAGCATTGTCCTGATGTGAAAATGGGAAACCAAGGAAAACCGTCTTAGGGCTGCCGACAACTGGGGTCGAACCTACGATCTCCCGAATGCAAGCTGATAGCTATGTAACCCAAACCGTGCAGCCATTTGCTCGGTTCCGGCATCAATTGAAGTTGATGAAGCAGTCAAGTCATTTCTCCATGATTTTCAAATGCAATGTTTGATTAAATATTACAGGCATTAGTTCATGCTTTTCCATTCCATGTCGACGGTACTAAAGTTACCGTCGAAAAGAAACTTTAGAAAGGAAGAGGATCTCTTCTTTCTCCTCGTTTCTTCATGGCCCGGATAAAATATTTGGAGTGTTTTGTTGCTGTTCGAGTCCTGTAATTGAAGCAAAGCGCGTGATTTATACGGCGCCTTGTTAAAGTGCGAGCACACTGCCCCCCTGACCCTTACATTCCTCATCATGCACTAGCCCTAACGTGTGGAAATGAGACGAGATATTCTGACATCACGCAACCATATTCATCATGACGCAACTAACAGATGGAGTTCAGTTCAAAGAAGGCATGAGGCGTTACGAACACAAAGAGTGAACCCACAAATTGTAGGTTTTGAGTAGAAAACATCGGAAATGATTGCATTTGAGCTCGATAAACAATGGCAATGTTACTGTATGTACTTTTTCAGATAAAAATATTTCATCAGAACGTAAAACTGAATATTTTTCTGTTTTCTGTGTTCTGCATATTTCATATTTTCCGGGACTGAAAATATCTAATGAACAAATTGATAATGTGTGTGCGGCCACCTGGAGGCATGGTGTAGGTCCTTCAAGTTTACCCGACTAGGTTCGGCCCATTCTCACAGACGCGGAGGTTGCCCATGGAAGTCAAGTCATCTCGTACTGATGATCATGCTTTGTTACGGCACATTACTACAAAACTAAATACTGACAAATTCGTCTGCACATAAGATCAAAATGTCCCATTGCCTTGAACGGTTTAAAATGGCAAAACTTGTAAAACTCTGTCAGAATTTATATTTATGCAATTGGCTTTACGTCCTAATAATAATGTTATTTGTTGTACGTCCCACAAACTATTCTTTTACGGTTTTCGGAGACGCCGAGGTGCCGATATTTAGTCCCGCAGGAGTTCTTTTACGTGCCAGTAAATCTACCGACACGAGGCTGACGTATCTGAGCACCTTCAAATACCACCGGACTGAGCCAGGATCGAACCTGCCAAGTTGGGGTCAGAAGGCCAGCGCCTTAACCGTCTGAGCCACTCAGCCCAGCACTTTACGTCCTACAAACTACTTTTACGGTTTCCAGGGACACCCAGATGCCGGAATTTTGCCCCGCAGGAGTTCCTTTACGAGCTGGTAAATCTACTGGCACCAGACTGACGTACTTTATTATATTCAAATGCCACTGGACAGAGATGGAAAGGGAGCGGGCTTACTTAATTGCGAAAGGCCAAGATTATTATTATTATTATTATTATTATTATTATTATTATTATTATTATTATTATTATTATTATGTCCGACTCGTTGGCTGAATGATCAGCGTCCTGGCCTTCGGTTCAGAGGGTCCCGGGTTCGATTCCCGGCCGGGTCGGGGATTTTAACCTTCATTGGTTAATTCCAATGGCTCGGGGGCTGGGTGTTTGTGCTGTTCCCAACATCCCTGCAACTCACACACCACACATAACACTATCCTCCACCACAATAACACGCAGTTACCTACACATGGCAGATGCCGCCCACCCTCATCGGAGGGTCTGCCTTACAAGGGCTGCACTCGGCTAGAAATAGCCACACGAAATTAATAATTAATTTTATTATTATTATTATTATTATTATTATTATTATTATTATTATTATTATTATTATTATTATTATTGCCTCGCTGCTCCGTGAGAGTTTCCTTTCCTTGAGTAGACACCACCTGATCGATCTGCATTGCCGTCTCACCAAAGTCAATACAGTACTACTATTACTAATACAGTAAAGAACAATTGCAATTTACTATAGGACGTTATGTAAATAATACTCTGCGTTGTAGCATGTGCAGAATTTGCGTCTTTTGTAATAGGTATTGTAGTTCATAAGTTCATGGTATACCCTCAAAAGACTAAACAGTGTTCCATACTGAGACAGTTTCAATCCAAATTGGAATCAGTTTCAGTGACTACTGATCTGTTTTTAAGGCTGTCGCCATGTTGATAGATTTCTCTATCAATTGCTAACACAGTCATTTCTTAAATGACTTCAAAGCAGTTGCAAATTTATCGAACATTAACATTATTCCAATCCCTAACTTCTCTCCCTATAAATGAATAATTGCTCCAATTTGTTTTGGTTTTTTTTGTTGTTGTTTTTTTTTTTTACAATTTGTTTAACGTCGCACCGACACAGATACGTCTTATGGCGACTATGAGATAACAAAGGTCTAGGAGTGGGAAAGAAGCGTCCGTGGCCTTAATTAAGGTACGGGCCCAGCATTTGCATGGTGTGAAATACAAAACCGGAAAACCATCTTCAGGGCTGCCGACAGTGGGGTTCGAACCCACTATCTCCCGTATACAAGTTCACAGCTGTGCGCCCCTAGCCGCACGGTCAACTCGCCCGGATACTCGCTAAATAATGTCATTCCACGCCATTTTTCCACGGACAGCTCGGAACATACCACTTAGTCGAGCAGCTCGTCCGTCCCCTTACTCCTAAGTCTTCCCATGCAGGTAGTATTTTCGTTTTGTCGGAAATCACCCAGAACAAATCGTGCTGCTTACCTTTGGATTTCTTCCAGTCCTCCTGTCAAGTAATCCTGGTGAGGGCCCCATACACTGGAACCAAATTCTAAATGGAATCTTACCAGTGACTTACAAGCCCTCCCCTTTAAATTCTTCCTACAACCTCTTATAACCTTAAGAAGTGATTTCTAACTTTTATTTACAACCTTTCCAATGTAATTTCCCCACTGAAGAAATTTCCTTATACTAAAACCTGAGTGCTTACAGTGGTTCCCATGAGGTATTTTCAGTGCATTAACACAGTAAATAAAACTGAGAGGACTTATCCTTTTGGTGAAACTTACCTCACTTACCTCTACCATCATACCATTTTCTGCTGTCCATCTCACAACTTCATCGAGTTATTTATTTATTTTTTCAGTCGCTCACATTCCTGTAACTAATATAATTACATATACATGAATAACAAAGATTTAATATTAGTCTGGTGTTGGTTTTGAAATAGCCCTAGAGCTTTGATAGATATGAAGACACGACATTTTCTCTGTGTGTTTCATTACTCTAGCACTTGCAGTAGACAGCTTTCTGTTATCTGAAGGAAGCTTTACCCCGACACCACAAGATGGATAACTTCCTACAGTAAGTTAAAAAGGCTTGTTTCAGATTTAATTACGTGTTATCCTCAGCATAGGTAAGTAACCTCCATGTTTGAGCCGCTCTTCAGATGAGAGAGGGAGCGAGAGAAAAGAAATAAGGGAGGGTTGCAGGAGGAAAAACGTAGCCAGCCTACTATGAAAGATAAAAACTGTTGTAGCTATTGCAGTTTCATTCCGGAACTTCCAACACAGAAGTAATCAATCGCCTCTGTCTGATAATCTACTGCATGTTACTGCGATGTCCATACCAATATTGGGATAGACAATATTTACAGAAGACTGATAAGACGGGTTCGGAAGTTTATGACCTAAAGAAGTACAAAATATCAAGCAAATATGCCCTAAAAACTAGTTAAAGAAACGTAAAATATGACTTAAGCATTTTAGGGATAGGTAGCAAGTATTAGAGTAATACTAACAGTAAACGTGTCAAAAACTGACAGGCGATAATACAGCAGACACGTTTAGTCATGCAAACTGACAGATAGAATTAGTATTCTGTTTTCCTTTTTTTTTAAAGTATCAGCATGAGTTTTGGTATCTGTCAACCAATCAATCACTACTGATCTGCATTTAGGCCCAGGTGCCAGATTCCCTATCTGTTTTCTTTTCCTAGCCTCTTCTTGAATTTGAAATTTACTGAACATTTCCCTTGGTAAGTTATTCCAATCCCTAACTCCCCTTCTTATAAACGAATATTTGCCCCAATGTGTCCTCTTGAATTCCAGATTTATCTTCATATTGTGATCTTTCCTACTTTTAAAGACACCACTCAAAATCATTCGTCTAATTATGTCATTCCACGCCATCTCTACACTGACAGTTCGGAACATACCAATTAGTCGAGCAGCTCGTCTCCTTTCTCCCAGTTCTTCCCAGCCCAAACTTTTGCAACAAATTTGTAACGCTACTCTTTTGTCGGAAATCACCCAGAACAAATCGAGCTGCTTTTCTTTGGATTTTTTCCAGTTCCTGAATCAAGTAATCCTGGTGAGGGTCCCATACACTGGAACAATACTCCAGTTGGGGTCTTACCAGAGACTTATATGCCCTCTCCTTTACATCTTTACTACAACCCCTAAACACCCTCATAACCATGTGCAGAGATCTGTACCCTTTCCTTATATTAACACCCAGATACTTACAATGATCCCCAAAAGGAACTTTCACCCCATCAACACAGTAATTAAAACTGAGAGGACTTTTCCTATTTGTGAAACTCACAACCTGACTTTTAACCCCGTTTATCATCATATCATTGCCTGCTGTCCATATTACAACATTATCGGGGTCATTTTGCAGTTGCTCGCAATCTTGTAACTTATTTATTACTCTAATCAGAATAACATCATCTGCAAAAAGCCTTACCTCTGATTCCACTTCTTTACTCATATCATTTATATATTTAAGAAAACATAAAGGTCCAATAATACTGCCCTGAGGAATTCCCCTCTTAATTATTACGGGGTCTACTCTAATTATCTGAGATCTTCTTCATCTCCTTCTTTTGCTACCGCTATTTCCCACACCCGTGGGATAGAGGGTGCGAAAGACGTCGCTTATGTGGATTTGGCCCTGTTTTACGGCCGGATGCCCTTCCTAACGCCAACCCCATGTGGAGGGATGTAATTACTATTGCGTGTTCCTGTGGTGGTTGGTAGTATTGTATGCTATCTGAATATGATGAGGAGAGTGTTGGGACGGACAGTTACACCCAGTCCCCGAGCCAGGAGTATTAATCAGAAGCGATTAAAATCTCCGACGCGGCCGGAAATCGAACCCGGGGCCCTCTGAACCGAAGGCCAGTACGCTGACCATTCAGCCAACGAGTCGGACTACTCTAATTCTCTGAGATCTATTTTCTAGAAATATAGCGACCCAGTCACTCTTTTGTCTAGTCCAATTGCACTAATTTTTGCCAGTAGTCTCCCATGATCTACCCTATCAAATGCTTTAGACAGGTCAATCGCAATACAGTCCATTTGACCTCCTGAATCAGAAGATATGTGCTATATCGCGTCGTGTCTTCCGATTGTGATAAGTAGGATAAGTAACTTTACTGAAACTAACCTAGTCTAAAAACCTTACAAAACTTTTACGAATACTATTATAAATACACAAAGGGAGGAATTTCTGAAAATGACATGAATTTGTACAATTTTGCAATCGATCACTTTTATTTTTCGTGCTATTGAACAAAGCATACTACTACTACTTACGCCACTTTTCCCACTCTGGTGTTGTCGCGGGAGCGAATTGTGCAGCATATACTGGATATCCATAAAATAACTTAGGGGTTTAGAAGTTAAATATTTTAATGAAATCAAATATTAAGGATAATGTGTTATACATGGTTTGAAAGGTAATATTGTCGTGCTTCCTTTACAGTTTAGCGCAGTTCAATATGAGTCCCATTTGTGGCAGGGCATAAATCCAAACGGCCAACATGTCTGGGGTGATGATTACCACAGAAGAGATGATCATAGCGAGCAAGCGGCATTACTTAACTCAGAATACATCATAACAATAAAAATTAACAATCATAACAATTAAATCCGTATATGAAAATGTTTTATGCACGAGGTGAGCGCTGCGGGGTGTTGACCTTGAAGTGACCGAGCAGCGGCCTGACAGTGCAGTGCAACGCAACGCCACAACAGAAGGCTCAGTGTGTTTGATGGCTCACAGAAACTGGATCAGTTGTCCCCGTACAGCGGAACTTTCGACGCTAGTATGGTGGTGATGCGCTTACGGATAAAACAATTTGTCAATTGTTTCGTGTTTCTAAAGAAACTGGAAGTGTTTTGAAACAGAAGTCGCCAGGTTGGACGGATGTATGTCCTAAACTGAAAAGAAAAAAAACCTTGACAATATTAACTTTCAAACCATGTGTAACATATTCTTCTTGATTTTTATTACATTAAACTATTTAACATCAAAACTCCGGGGTTCTTTTATGGATACCCAGTATTGACTTGTCGCTGTTTTACAACCCGATGGCCTTCCTGACGCCAACCCCTAAGAGGAGATATGTGTTTACTATTGCGTGTTAATGTAATGGTTGGTAGTGGGGTGTGTAGTATATATAATTTCGTGTGGCTATTTCTGGCCGAGTGCAGCCCTTGTAAGGCAGACCCCTCCGATGAGTTTGGGCGGGTTCTGCCATGTGTAGGTAACTGCGTGTAATTGTGGTGGAGGATAGTGTTGTGTGTGGTGTGTGAGTTGCAGGGATGCAGCACAAACACCCAGCCCCCGGGCCATTGGAATTAACCAATGAAGGTTAAAATCCCCGACCCGGCCGGGAATCGAACCCAGGACCCTCTGAACCGAAGGCCAGTACGCTGACCATTCAGCCAACGAGTCGGACGGGTGTGTAGTACATATAGTATATGAAGAGGTGTGTACTGGAACAAACACAAATCCACCCCCGAGCCAGAGGAATCCTCGACTCGGCCGGCAATCAAACCCAGGACCCTAAACACTGACCTTTCAGCAAACGAGCCAGACTGGGCCATCCAAACGAATCTGAAAACACGTTTGTTGTTGTCCCATGAAAATACGTAACGGGGTCATCGTTAAAAACATTGTAAGTACAGCATTGCAAAGCAAGGCTTGATCTTTAATTCACTAATGATGAATTGCTAATGCATTTATTCGTAAACTACTTCAAAATGGTTGTCACTTGACTTCCAGAAAAATGCTTGCGACCAGCACTTCCAGAGTTTATAATCGATTATTTCGCTCTTCTTTGTCACTTGTCCGAAGAAAGAAACAGATAATCACGGATGCTGTAAGCTTATTCCTGTCATGGTATAAATTGTAGATAAGCCTGGTCTGTAACTTGGTGAAAGGACACTCCCATGTTTCCTCACTTACTTCGTTAATCAATACAGCTTTCGCAATAAATAATTTGTCTCAGCAGAGCAGGTAAAATACAATGAACAGAATCGAAGTTTGATTCGTTACCCGCAGGACCCTTACCATTCTCTCTCCCTTTAAAGCCATCAAGTGTGATACAATTCGCTACTCATTCTAGTCTTCTGGATTCACATCAGACAGCTCGAATTAAACAAGAAGAGAGTCAGGAAGCGTCCACATTTAGGATTAGAATCTCAATCCGTCAGTACTTCGAATAAACGAATGTATGTCCAACCCTTGTCCCGTTTCTCTGCGGGGACGGCTATGTATATAGTGGAATGAATCTTTGTGGCGAGATTTTATGACCGGATGCCCTTCCTGACGTCAACCTCATCAGAGAAGTTAATGGGATGAAATGAATGGCGTGATACATGATAGGAAGCATACTCCTATCGAATAGCACCAAGGGCACACACACCCAGCTCCCGAGCCATCGGAACTAACCAATGAAGTTTAAAATCCCCGACCCAGTCGGGAATCGAACTCGGGGACCCACGGGGCCAAAGACCAGCACGCTAACCGTTAGCCATGGAGCTGGACTGTTTAACGATGATAAAATTATTCTTCTCTATTCCTTTCCATAAAACTTCGATAGGACGATTAATATATTATATACGGGAAATTTGGTGTCCCGCACGATTTATACGGAACACAAATTGCACTCCTGGTTACGGGAAATAATACATCACCATTTATAAAGCCTTAAAATAAATAAATAAATAAATAAATAAATAAATAAATAAATAAATAAATAAATAAATAAATAAATAAATAAATAAATAAATAAATAAATAAATCGAAATGCCCCATAAGTCTACCTGAATCAATCATCAACATTTACTCAGTCTCTTTCACAATACTGCCATGAAGTGTTCATACCTCAGTTAACTTTGGATATTTTCTAGACATAAATGGAGAGATACAACTCTCGTGTTTGCATGTGCAAAGCTGAGCTCACCGAAGCCTGCCTTTTATTTCACACAGTATGGAGTTTCATGACTGGAGAAAGGATTTTAATTTGCCTGAAATGTTGGATGTCAATACTAATACACCGCTGGCGAAGAGATGCCGGTGTCATTCGTTTTCTTAATGTACCCTACTTCGAAGTTGTCAAATTCCATTTTTAATTTGATAAGTTTTTGTTGTTAATCAAAATGTACAGTAGAGCATTTTCTGTTTAACTTATGCACGCGTTGACTGAAACGCCCTGCATAATTAAAAACAGAAATTCAAGTGTTTAAATTTTAAAACCGTTGTTAGAACTGTTGATAATGTATTCGTCAGATATGCTAACTGCTCACCACTCCACAACTCCCAAATAATAGGAAGTTCATCTTCAGATTTCACACGACTAAGATAGTCGATATGTCTGTGCATTATAATATTCAGAAGAACGCGATGAGAATGTATCTGGGAGCTGGAAGGTGACTGCTTCTACCTGCAGCTATATGAACGAGGTCTCTGGAGAACTGGCGACGCGGTCTTCACTTGACTGCTGGTTATTTACATCAACTTCCCCAACAAACCAGAGGGTAGTTAGCTATGAGCTGGGATATCTGCCTGGAGGCACGTTGCAATATATACAATGTTTATTAAAACACAACGATATGAATTACTAGTTGCAATTCACGATTTATTAAAAAATCTAATATTTACACGTCACTTCCATAATCCATGGTTAAAGGCTTATCTAGACAGAAATTATTACTCTAGTACTGCAACAACATTTTCATCCCACACATTTAACTACTAAACCAGTGAACAATGAAAAACAGTTGTGTGAAAAAAAATGTTTTGAGTTAAAGGAACTGAGAACTTCCAAGAGTAAATAAATTCCTGAGGCATGGTGCAAACTGACTGACAAGTACTGTAGTGGCTGATATACTTACAATCGAACAGTTTGGGTTATACCAGAAAGATTGCAGTAAAACCAGTGGCGGTTCGGGCATGAATGGCTTTTGGGCGCCTCCCCGCCGCCTTTCAAAACCATTTAACGTTAGTTCACTCTGTAACTGATTTCATGGTGAGCTGGACAAATGTAGCGAAGTCGAACATAGTGGTTATACAACGTTATATTTATTCTCTCGGCTGTAAATATTTTGCTTTTCTATTTTCAAGAAAATGGCAAATGCTTTCAGACCATGGCTGCTGTCCAGCCAGCACGATGTTTTCTCTTTAGTCGTGAGGCACTCGGACTGTGGCAGCAGAGCCCTGAGTAGGTCCCCAGACTTTGCAAGTGTGTGGGGTGCGGGAGGAGCCTGGAAGAACGATGTGGGATTGTCAGGGGAAGGAAGAGAGCAGGCGGGTGTAAGCGCTGAACAGCAACATCGCCAACCACTTTACAATGCACCTAAGCTTTTCCCCCACGTCTTACATTAACTGTTGTTAGATATTCATTCCAAAACATTTTACAAAACAATGAATTCCATTATACTGACTATTTAAACAATCCACTTCTATAAAGAAGCTAAAATAAAGATTCCAAATGTAACCATAACGTGACGCACTATTTGTAGGGTGATCAAATTGTTAAGTACGTTTTCATGCTCTGAAATTTGAGCAAAGAGAGAGAAATTCGATAGTGTACTGTTTATTTGTTTTCATGAATGCTGTTATTTTCTCGTCTTGTGATCGTGATCAATGAAACAGTGAAGTGCCATTGTAGTCGGGATTGCATTAGGTGTTAGCCTGTTAATGTGTGTGTGCATAAATACCATTGCAACGTAGTTAATTAATTAATTAATTAATGTTGCAGTGTTGAAAACTGGACCGTTTGGGGAGGGGAAAGAGATGGCGACACAGCCCTATCAGAGTAAAATGTCACGAACCGCCACTGGGTATAACTTGTTACCTCTTTCCATTTTATCTTATTATTCCTTGACAGGATGTGGTGACATGCCAGGAGAAGTTCAAGAGTTTTCGCCATACAGATCGATCTTTTAGACAGCTGCGAAGCCTCGAATAAGGCGTTTCCAAGAAGTGTCGTTATCTTATCCAACCCATCTCGTAGGAACTCGCCCATGAGGTACCCTTCCTGAAACCTTAACTTCTACCACCACCATCTTCTCCATAGTTTTCTTCTCTTTGAAATATGGCCGAAGTCGATGCGGTAGTGTTGGTGTTTATTAAAGGGTGAATACAACGAGATAATCATCTTTTCTTAACTCAAATGCCGGATTGGGGATCTAGGTGTAGCGAGCTTGCCTCTTGCCGGGGGGGCTCTCGGTTCGATTCCTGGCCAGATCGGGAAATTTTACCTGGATGTGAAGGCTGCATCAAAGTTAAATGAACCTACATGAGAAGATATATGGTGGTGAGATAGTGGCCCCGGTCTATAAAGGCAAGCATAAGGCCGAGAGGACTCGTCGTCACCTCGTAATTTGTAGGCTTTCGGGCTGAGCAGCGATCGCTTAGAAGGCCAAGACCCATCAATAGTATGGCTTCATGGGGCCTGCTTGTTTGTTTTCGAGTTCTTAACTCAAATGGGAAAATTCGAAAAAGCCCGACAATCTGAAAGATGAAGGTACCGGTAGAAGACATGAAAATGGAAGACCATCAAGGCCTTGTTAATCTAATATCGTCGAGAAAATTGAATTTTTTAAGAGAGGGCGGATGGGAGAGCTGAAAGTGAGGAGACTGACACAAGTATGTGGAAGCAATCCAAGACTCAGCTAGGCTACCCGAGGTCACCACACCACGCTCCCAACTTCCTTGTGAAATCTGTACTAGTGGGTTTATTGATAATTAATTAGGACTACTGTAGTATTAAGAAAGAAAGAAAGAAAGAAAGAAAGAAAGAAAGAAAGAAAGGAGGTGCCTAGCCGAGGCAGTAGTCATGCTCAGTTCTCCCGAAGGAACATTGGTTCGATTCACCATCAGGAAGTCGAAAAATTTAGAAAGGAGACTTGCATTTCTGGAGAGGCACATAGCCCTGAGGTTCATTCAAACTGCATCAAAAATGACAGCAGGTTATTTTCTTTTTTGCTAGGGGCTTTACGTCGCACCGACACAGATAGGTCTTATGGCGACGATGGGATAGCAAAGGCTTAGGAGTTGGAAGGAAGCGGCCGTGGCCTTAATTAAGGTACAGCCCCAGCATTTGCCTGGTGTGAAAATGGGAAACCACGGAAAACCATTTTCAGGGCTGCCGATAGTGGGATTCGAACCTACTACCTCCCGGATGCAAGCCCACAGCCGCGCGCCTCTACGCGCACGGCCAACTCGCCCGGTGGTTATTTTCTGGAGGCACAAAGGTGGCAGGGCATAGCTTTAACAATTCTATCATATTCTTCTTTTTTAATGTCGAACTAACACATCGAAGGTTTTCGACAACGATGGGACAGGAAATGCCTAGGAGTAGGAAGGAAGCGACCGTGGCCTTAATTAAGGTACAGCCCCAGCATCTGCCTGGTATGAAAATGGGAAACCATAGAAAACAAACTCAAAGCTCACAGCTGTGCGGCCCAAACCGCACGAAACCGTTTTCTAAATAGGAAACAATGAATATATAACACATTCATTTTTCTTAGAAAACGTGTTTGCTCATTTCGGAATTAGTCTCTATAGTGTTTGAAGGTAAATAGTATTCCCACACACATCCTAAAAGATGCGAACTCATTTCAAATGAATGCTGTATATGGAAGTCATAAAACTGTCATCATCTATTATATTACCAATGTTCGAGTGATGCCGAGTAATTAGGGGAGTAAGCGTGAGAGATGCATTAAGTGATATATCACTGTTACAAGACCATTTCTCTACATCGTTTTATGACCTGTTATTTACATGAAAACGACAGCTAAGTGAATGGAGGAGGGTTTCTCTAACTTTCAGCTTCACTATCCAAGGTCTGGGTGGTGTCCAGTGGAGGCTTTATTTATAATGGAGAGAAATACTTAAATTGCAATGCATGCAATATGTGTAGGCATGCGAAGTGCGGCGCGATCAACAGTGCGTTCGTTAGTGCAAGCGATAACACCATAATAATGCGAGGAACATCATCAATCTCAAACCATCAGCAAGGAGATACGAATTGCTAAAACAGGAACAGCAATTTAATCAATATGTCTGATCAGACTGCTAATGAAGGTTAAACTTGCTGCTGAATATTAAGTTAGTTGGCGATAGTGTGGCAATTAAGATAAAGGCGCCACAATCAGGACAGAGGTGGTCGACAATGATTCTTTAAAGAGAGATGTAGAATGCCGTTAAATCTATTGCTTCAATCCGCCATTTACATAAAGCAGATACCCTGATTTCTAGGAGAGGAAACCTCATAACCACGTTGAGTTTCAACTTTTTTCTAAATCATAAATCTCTTCTCTCTTATTCATCTCCTTTAGGTGGGAACTGTACAATGCATCTATGATATCCCTCTACCTGTTGTATACTGTTGTATAATACGAGTTTTATCGGTATATTGCTCAGAATTTAAAAAGAATAGTATTTCTGTATCAGCCGTGTCCACAGTAACAATGAAATGCACATTTTTTTAAAAAAATCATCATGTCTGTCCGTCTTTACGCGCATCACGAGAAAATGCCTGAAGAGTATTTAATGAAAAGCGGTATGTAAAGTCGAGGAATAAGGCCTACAATCCAAGCTATAAATAATGAAATGGTATGGTATTTTAGGGGAAGGCCTAAAATTCAATTCTCAAATATATACGTCCTATCCGTTAATTCTACACAAATAACGTTATATAGAATTAAATTCCCTGTCATTTATGTCTTATACATTTTTACCGTACCGGCTATAATAACAGAAATATTCATGAATTTCGATTTTTGTTGTTAAGTACATATCAATACCGAACTTCGAGAAAATGGGTGAACAGAATGTAATGAAAATCGGTATGTAGCAGCCTAGACTATAAATAAGTTTATTTAAGTTAAAATAAGGCCCCTAAATGTAATTTTTAAATACCTTTCTTAGTGGTCCTATCGAAAAGACTACATAACAGAAGTTATAGGGTATACGATGTCCAATCATGTATGTCTTTATACAGTTTTATCGTAGGGACTATGATAATAGAATTCATGAATTTAGACTTCTGTTGCTTTGCCAATATCAACGCCGAGCACTGCTAACTTGAAAATTATTGTTCAATCGTGTTAACTGGCGATGGTTTTTGTCATGATTGTGTAAAACCGTGCGGTCATCGGTTCATATCGACAAGGAATTTTGTTTAAGATAATTATAAAGAATGGGAAGAAAGCACAAAGGAACGATCGCTTGAGGAATAAGACGAGAAGGAAGCGTACTTCCTCTTAAAATAATAACCACCACCTCGTATTCTTGGATTTAAAACTGCTAATGGCCTGCAGAATTCAGATTACAATAATATATCTCCCAAGAGTGAAACATATTTACCGACAGAGCTGGCTACACGGTTCGAAGTATGTAGCTCTTCTGCTTGGATTCGGGAGACAGCAGGTTCGAACCACACTGTTGGGAAAAATCGGAAGGGATCCGACACTTCGAAAAATGAAGGTATCGGCCAAAGTAAGGCAAGGGCCACGAAGGGCGTGAAAATGAAAGACTCCCTAGCCCTCGCAAACCTAATAGCGTCGGGGTCGGAAAAGAACAAGAGTTGACCAAGGGAGGTCGGATAGGATAGAAGAAAGTGAGGAGCCTGGCACAAGTAAGTGGAAGCAATACCAGGACTCAGCTGAGGGCCTCGTGGTCGCCAACCCACGCTCCAAAGTTCAGAGCCCCTGGGGCCCCACACTGTTGGCAGCCCAGAAGATAGTTTTCGGTGGTTGCCCTTTTTCCTTATTAAGATCACACTCGCTCCTTTCCCAATCATAGGCCTGTACTATACCACCGTAGCCAGAAGACTTCTCTGGGTCTTGCGACGTAAAACAAATAGCAAAAGTATGCATTTGCTATGCACAGTGGAAATCTTGTTTCTTAAATTTTTCGACTTCTAGTGGCAATCGAACCTACATCCTTCCGGGAGAACCAAACACACCTTTATCGCCTAGCCCAGGCAGCCCCTTAGTTCCACATATCTTTAAATCATAAGAAAACGAGTCTAACCATCGTCGCGTCTCCCTCCATGACAGAGTCAGTTATTCTCGTTGATAACCTGTCCTCCTCCATTCGCCTCGCATGACCTCACTATTGAACCCGGTTTATACCTACAGCTCTATCCATCGAGATCATTACTAACCTATACTTAATTCCTCATTCCGAGTACCCTCCTGCCATTGTTCCACCTGTTTGTACAAGCGACCACTCTCACTACTTTCATATCTGTTACTTCTAACTCATAAATAAGATATCTTGATATCTTGAGTCCATCTACTTTTCACTCCCTTACGGCAAAGTTGGCCTGAAAACAGGCCGCTAGAAAGATAGTTTGGACTTCTTTCTTACAGAATATACTGCTGATCTCACTGCATTAGTTGTACTGACTTTGATTCTGTCTCCTTACTATACTACCATCCTGGAAGAATACACATCCTAAATACTTGAAATTATCTACTTGTTCCATTATGTATTCCCAACCTGACGTTCAATTCTCTAACATTTCTTCCCTGCTGATATCACTCTAGTCTTCGAAAAGCTTATTTTCATATCATACTCGTTGCACCTGTTTTCAAGTTCCAAGATATTAGACTGCAGGTTTTGCGCACTGTCATTAACACCAAATCGTCAGCATAGGTCAAAACTTACTACATTTCCATCCCTAACCCCCACCACATGGCACTACAGCCCTACCAAGCGACCACTGCTCAGCCCGAAGTCTTGCAGATTACGGGGTGTCCTGTGGTCAGCACGACGTATCCTCCCGGCCGTTATTCTTGGCTTTCTAGACCAGGGCCGCTATCTCACCGTCAAATAGCTCCTCAATTCTAATCACGTAGGCTGAGTGGACCTCGGACTAACCCTCAGATCCAGGTAATAATAATTAAAAATTCCGTGTGGTTATTTCTAGCCGAGTGCAGCCCTTGTAAGGCAGACCCTCCGATGAGGGTGTGCGGCATCTGCCATGTGTAGGTAAGTGCGAGTTATTGTGGTGGAGAATAGTGTTATGTATGGTATGTGAGATGCAGGGATGTTGGATACAGCACAAACACCCAGCCTCCGGGCCACTGGAATTAACGCTGACGAGTCGGGCTCAGATCCAGGTAAAAATCCCTGACCTGGCAGGCACGCTGCCTCTACACCATGGGACCGGCTTACAACATTTCCACCTAACTTAATCCTTACCTGCTACTTTATACCTTTCAGTAGGGTAGATGATCCATGTAAACTCTGAACAACAAAGATGAGACATTATAGTCTTAAAATACATTGAACCAAGAATTCATTGCACAATCAATTCTCACTGCAGTCCAACTGTCAACATAAATGCTTTGATTGCTTTCAATTTTTTGACAGTTTTTTAACGTCCCACTAATACATCGAAATTTTTCGGCGACGCAAGGATGAGGAAGGTATAGGTTCGGGATGGCAGGATCCGTGGCCTTAATTAAGGTATAGCTCCGGCATTTGGCTAGTGTGAAAAATGGGAAACCACTGAAAACCATTTTCATGCTACCGACGGTGGGATTCGAACTTACCATCTTCCAAATGCAGGTTCAAAGTTAGGCGACTCAAACCGCACGGCCAACTCACTGGGCGATTGCTTTTAATAATTTACCCTTAATACCATAATCCCTCAGTAAGCCCAACATCATGTCCCTCGGTACTCTAGATC
The DNA here is from genome assembly GCF_040414725.1 of Anabrus simplex. Taxonomy (NCBI): domain Eukaryota; kingdom Metazoa; phylum Arthropoda; class Insecta; order Orthoptera; family Tettigoniidae; genus Anabrus; species Anabrus simplex. Next base: position 329,189,017 of record NC_090270.1, read on the forward strand.
TGCAAAACATAACCGTCTATTCCTATCGTAACATATTTCAATCACCTGGCGCATACTGAAAATTTGATCCTGACAGCCCCTCTGTGGTCTGAAATCACACTAGTTTTCATCCAACTTATTCTCACCCACTGAATACCTTGCTTGGTATACTGATCAATGAAATACCTCGATAGTTAAATTAGCAAAATAATAAGGATGTCATAGAAACATTCATGGATAGAAAATTCATTAGTGGGCGTACACCTCATTGTGCCGTGGAGGAAGTTGTTCGAGAGAACACAGTAAGGTTGTCAAACACATTGAGTGAGTTGTCATGGCTACAGCGATACAGTCTATGAGCCGGAGAATTTGAAACCTGTCAAACTACATTGGTGTATCCACACTATAGCCTGTCATCTGAAGGCGCTGAAGACAATCTTACTACCACTCTAGTTCAATCGCCTGTTAACGACGTCACCCTCCACAGCCATTCATAATATAACTCAATTTATAAAAGGTACATTATGAGAGGTTTCCAATGCACAGCCTCGTGAACCGCGACTTCCTCTTTAAATTCAATTTACATGTTTACCATGTATCTCACGAATGCTGGTGACACCGCGTGTTTACACGGGCTCGGTGCTGTATAAATAACAGTCAATCCATTAAAAAATAAAAGCAACGAGAGACTCCTGAATTTGCCACGGGGAATAAATTATGGTGCAGCCTGTGTAAATAGCAAATGCACATCATGTAATAACACTTCCAGTCCTTTTCACTTGTAACATTGAGAGACAGAGAAAACGGCGGCACTTGGTTTGTTTCAAGGGATATGATAGGAGAGTCTGTGAAATAAAAAGTGGTCCCGTATCTCTGATTTAGAAAGCTAGAATCTACTGAAAGTTTATTACTCGATATTTGTCAGAAAGTGCATAGTTATTTTATCACTTAGTCGAATTAGGAAGTGGATCTGGATATCATTAATAGAGAGAGTAAAGGGCAAACGAAGCAGAATTAACTGCTTTTTGATTGGGACTTCTAGTGCACTCCTTGAATGACCAGCGTAGCAGCCTTCGGTTCAAATGGTCCCGGGTTCGATTCCTCAATCAATCATCAATGATTTGCATTTATGGCTGTCGCCCAGGAGGCAGATTCCCTATCAATTGTTTACCTAGCTTTTTCTTAAACGATTTCAAAAAACTTGGAAATGTATCGAAAATATCCCTTGATAATGTGTTTCAACCCCTTCTTCCTCGCTCTTTAACTTACATATTTGCCCCAATTTGTCCTCTTGAATTTCAACTTTATATTCATGTTATGGTCTTTGCTACTTTTAAAAGGCCCGCTCAAGGTTATTCGTCTACATATGACAGCTCGAAACATACCACATAGTCGAGCATCTCTTCTCCTTACTCCCAAGTCAACCTCGTTAATATGATTACCCCAATGACGATCATTCCTTATATTAACACCTATGACGCACTATCACCCCATCAACGCAATAATAAATGAGAGGACTTTTCCTCTCTGTGAAACTTACAACTTGCCTTTTCATCCCATTTAGCATCATACTATTGTCCGCTGTCCATCTCACAACACTGTCTAGGACCCCCGGCAGTCGCTCACAATCCTGCGACTGATTTACTGCTCTACACCTGAGCCTGCCATGGTTTCCACTTACGTGCACTTTCGTATTTCTTCTCTGATCTCCCTTGGTCAACTTTTGTTCTGTCGATACGTTGAATGCCTCACGAGTTATTTGAGGTCCACAACTTAGCGGAATAAATCTGTACTAGAGATGGCTGAAAAATAACGTAGCAGTTACTTTGTCACAGTTACATGCCTGTCACTGTTACAAATGTAACGAGGACAAAAAAACAGGTTACCGAGTAACGACGAAAGAATAAGGTACTAATGAAAACAGTAACTGGGAAGTGGGAACTGTCACTAGTAGCGGCTTACAGACGCAGAATGTGACCTTCAGAGTTCAGATAGTACGCATGTCTTCCAAGTGGCAGTGCTTTCGTAGGAAATGTGACCTTCAGAGTTCCAAGTGACATCGCTTTCGTAGGAGATTTCTTTAAATCAAATACACTATAGTGTATAATATACTCTATAGTGTATTTGCTTAAGTTGTTGCTGTCGTCCGGTAACTAAAGTGTAAAATGTTATGATATTCAACTGCTCAGGGGTAATCGTTGACTCAGACATCGCGCAGGGCTACCTACATTATAATATTATTATAAGTTTCAGCGGTATAATTTTTCTTGTACCACAAATAAATTAGTATGCTAACTTTGCATGCCTTCATGTTTTCATGTCTTCTATCCTTGATCGGGGCATTGTCAAACACACTCCTCTAGATTTCAGAAAAGACGGTACCGTACGGTATGTTGGCTTCCCATTTCATCCGTTGTCTGCCTGTCGTTAACTTTATAGCAAATAGGAATGCGTGTTTTGCTGCACCGAGTTTCAACAGTGTAGTGATGCGTGCGCGCATGTGCGAGTGAATGAATGGGATTTCGCAACACAGCTGCAAGTAGACAAGCTTGAAGCCGTGACCAATTAAAAGGCAAGTAATGTTGGACGTTATTTGTAACTGTTACTTTTCACAGTTACTTCATTGTAGCAGTGACGTATGTAGCAGTTACACAAAAATAACAGTTTGTCACACCTCTAATCTGTTCACAACACTATAATGTACAGATTACAATCTGATTTCAAAAAGTAAATTACGAGTGAAAATTACATTTTGTAAAAGTAGCGATTACAAGTAAACATTCCTAAAAAGTATCTTTTACAACTAATTCGATTACTTATACTCAGTTACTTGCCAACTCCGTATATAGGCTACATTTCTTACGGCTCTTCGGTACTTCGCTTCTTACTATCGTGAAGTCCAGTCCAGTCCAGTCAGTGAACATTGTTGGGGGCCACCTACATTGCTAGATGTCCAGTGCTGTTGAATTGTCTGCTTCGTTAACCACAACTCCGAGTGCATCTGTCAAGTTGTCAAGGTCTTGGCCTGCGTGGAGCGGCTACTTGCGCGACTAGTTTCTTCGAGACGAGGAGAAGCTGAAAGAGCATGTTATTCCTGGATACAGCTAACTACTGTATTTTAATCAACAGCTATATTTTAGAGAATTAATTGAGAGTGATTGCAATTAATACTGGATATTCCCTGTCAATCAAGTCCGATTCCTTGACTTAATGGTCAGCGTTGAAGCTTGCTGTTCAGAGGGTCCCGGGTTTAATTCCCGGCCGGGTCGGGGATTTTAATCGCGTCTGATTTATTATTCTGGATCGGGGACTGGGTATTTATGTTTGTTCCAACACTTTCTTCTTTACATTCAGACAACACACTACACTACCAACCACCACAGAAACACGCAATAGTGATGACATCCCTCCATATAGGGCTGGCGTCAGGAAGGGCATCCGGTCGTAAAACAGGAACAAATCCACATATGCGACACAGCTCGCACCCGTGACCCCACAAGTGAGGAAGAAGCGGAAGAAGAAGTTGTATTCTCTGCCAATCAAGTTACTCACATTTAACACAGGTTAGAATAACAATCCACTTCTATTTTAGAACACACATAATGAAAGAGAGGATATCAGGCAAAATTCACACGACATTAAGTTTAAGGGACTGATGACTACTTTATAACAATGCGATGTGTGGAACGTCTGGTGCCAGCACCGTGATACAGGGGCAAAGTGCCTGCCTCTTATTATACCCGAAGACATCGGGTTCAATTTCCAACCGGTCTAGGGATTCTAACTGGAGTTTGCATTCGGGAGATAGTGGCTTCGATTCCCATCGTCGGCAGCCCTTAAGATGTTTTCCGTGGTTTCCCATTTTCACACCAAGAAAATGCTTGGGCTATACCTGAGCTAAGGCCCAATCCTAGCCCTTCCCCTTCTTCGACGTGTTAGTGCGCCGTTAAACAAGTAGAAGCCAGAAAGCCATGAATAACGCTGAGAGTACGCGTCATCCCGTAATCTTCTGGTCTTCAGGATGAACAGCGGTCACATGGTAGGCCAAAGCCCATCTAGGTTATCACGCCAGGGGATTTGTTTCTTGTTTTAATTTAAAGCCCGCTTGGTGCAAGCCCCAAGGTGTAGGGATAGCAAGCCTACCTCTTACCCGGAGGTATCGTGATCGGTTCCCAACTAGTTCGGTGGAGAGAGGTTCACTCAGCCTTATGAGACCGCTGTGAGGACAGAGAGCTGGGGAGCGGTTCATTCAGTCTGGAAGCTGTCCCGATTGTGCAAACCAAGCAACAGAATGACCAAGTGACACGCCATCTAGTTGGGCAGCAGTCGTCTTGACAGTCAAGTATGTTAATGACCTACAACATGCACCGTGTGTTTTTGTTTAACGGTTGCTCGGCTACTATTGGTCTTTGGAAGCTGGATTGTCAGAATTTTAGCCTTGAATAGAGAGTTTTCTAAATTTGCTATATCTCTGTGGGCACGGATCTCAAGTTTAAGCCTTCTCAAAAGCCAATCGACTGAGCTGCGGTTCGTTCCAGAAAACTTGTACACCAAGTAGACAGCTCAACCGGCCTCAGAACTTGCAGTTCAAAGCCAAAACGGGAACGGTACGTGAACGAATCGTATCCATAAAATGTCATTATAATTATTGTCGTAAATGGAAGATAATAATTGCTTTTACGCAAATTAAGAGTAAACTTAGCGGTAAATTAATAAATACCATTATTACCAGAGAAATATATGCATACATACTTTGCTACATTACAACAACAAATTCTACTACGTTACAGCGCTTCAGTATGTCTTTTGTTCATGTAACACTTCAGTGTATGAAGTCTCACCTAACTCTTTGAACTTCTTTGCTTTGCTTTGCTTTGCTTTGCTTGATGTTACTCAGTGGGGCGAGTTGTTGACTTGTGCCCAGAACTCAATCATTAATATAATAATTATTGGACCAGGAATCAAGCTATTTTTCTTTTAACAAAAGTGATTTTTGTGCTATTTCAGACGTACTTCTCACTTATATTTTCCCCTTTGAACTGCTCGTGCTGGACAAAGATACTGAGAATTCATAGACATAGCATTCCATTCGTCGGTGCTAGCTCTGGACCTCAGGAAGGAAACAAAAGACGGCACGATGAAGCGGAATGCCACAGAAGAGAGTCGTGTCTACAGCGAAATAGTCGTCGTAATTACGTATGTATATTTCTCTAGTAATAATGGCATTTATCAATTTACCGCTAATTATACTGTTGACTTGCGTGAAAGCAATTACTTTCCTCCATTTAGGACAAAATAGGCCTATAAATGAAATGTCGTGGATGTGAATCGTTCACATAGGCCTATCCCAATTAACAATGAACAACCATAAAAATATTTACACTGCGTTCATATTTCTAATTTATGCCCGTGCATAATTCACGATCCATTTTTTTCCTATCTGTTTTACGTCGCACCGACGCAGATAGGTCTTATGGCGAGGATGGGATAGGAAAGGTCTAGGAATGGGAAGGAAGCGGCTGTGGCCTTGATTAAGGTACAGCCCCAGCATTTGCCTGGTGTGAAAATGGAAAACAACGGAAAACCATCTTCAGGGCTGCCGACAGTGGGATTCGAACCCACTATCTCCCGGATGCAAGTTCACTGCTGCGCGCTCCTAACCGCACGGCCAGCTCGCTCGGTCGACTCTTTTTTCCAAAATTAGTCCAGTGGTACAGTATCTGAAGGTACTCAAACAGATCAGCCTCGTGCCGGTATTCCTCGTGAGGGTGCGGGCGGTAGAATAACACCCACGGTATCCCCTGCCTGTCGTAAGAGGCGACTAAAAGGACCCCAGGGGCTCTGAACTTTGGAGCGTGGGTTGACGACTACGGGGCCCTTAGCTGAGTCCTGGTACTGCTTCCACTTACTTGTGTCAGACTCCTCACTTTCATCCATCCTATCCGACCTGCCTTGGTCAACTCTTGTTCTTTTCCGACCCCGATAGTATTAGGTTTCCGAGGACTAGGGAGTCTTTCATTTTCACGCCCTTCGTGGCCCTTGCCTTTCTTTGGCCGAGACTTCATTTTCGAAGTGTCGAATCCCTTCCCTTTTTCTCTCTGATTAGTGTTATATAGAATATGGTTGCCTAGTTGTACTTCCTCTTGAAACAATAATCACCACCACCACCACCACCTCATGCCGGTAGATTTACCGGCTCGTTAAAGAACTCCTGCGGGACAAAATTCCGGAACCTCGGTGTCTCCGTAAACTGTAAAAAGTAGTTAGTGGGATGTAAAGTCAATAACATTATGATATCAGTCATGTCAAACTGCAAGCTTGCTTTTATAAGATAACGGCACAGCTATAAGTGTGGTGGCGTGCCAGATGCGACCGTGCCGCATGCGACCCGTGCCACTAGCGACCGCATAATCTGTAACCGTGCCGGATGCGACCGGCGTTGACAGGATGCGGCCGGCGTTGACAAGCAAATTGTCATTTGATAAGTTGTGCCATCACCCAAGATAAGGTAAGCTAAACGAAGTGCAATGCAATTTAAAAATCTTATAAGCAGCTACTGCCCCTACTTTACATAACACTTCTGGGGGAAACTCGTTTTACAACACGAAATATAGTGGTGCGTTTACGTTTTTTCCCACCGGGCGAGTTGGCCATGCGGTTAGAGGCGCGCGGCTGTGAGCTTCCATCCGGGAGATAGTGGGTTCGAATCCCACTGTCGGCAGCCCTGAAGATGGTTTTCCGTGGTTTCCCATTTTCACATCAGGCAAATGCTGGGGCTGTACCTTAATTAAGGCCACGGCCGCTTCCTTCCCACTCCTAGCCCTTTCCTATCCCATCGTCGCCTTAAGACCTGTCTGTGTCGATGCGACGTAATACCACTAGCAAAAAAAAAAAGATCCTAATTCTCTGAAATTATTTACGACTTAGGCCTACTTACTTATCGTGTCCTATTAGTGCCGGGAGTGTCCGAGGACGTGTTCGGCTTGCCTGGTGCGGGTCTTTCTACCTGACGCACATGGGAGGCCTGCGCGTCTGGATGTGAGATTATGATAATGAGGTAGGGAAAGATGAAACCCGATGTCGGCACGTAGCCTACTCCTTTCGAATAATATCAAGGGGTCTGCTCAATGCTTTACGTCCCCATCCGACGGCCGAATCACCATCAACAGCATCATATTCCCTCACTTCATTTGAACACTGCGAAGAGGTTCGGATTTGAATCCAGGCTTTTGGTACGCAATCTAGTGATTACAGATTGTATACACCAACCTTCCTACCCTGCCGGCCTACATTATGATGGTGATTTTTTTTTTTCATCCTGGCTAAGTGGCTCGACGGCTCAGACGGTTGAGATGCTGGTCTTCCGACTCCAACTTGGCAGGTTCGATACTGGCACAGTCTGGTGGTATTTGAAGGTGCTCAAATACGTCAGCTTTGTGTCGATGGATTTACTGGCACGTTAAATAAGTCCTGCGGGACTAAACTCCGGCACCTCGGCGTCTCCTTAAGCCATAAAAGTAGTTACTGGGACGTAAATCCAGCAACATTATTATATTTTTCTTTCGTCCAACGGCACTCGAACCTGCTAACAACGGTGTCAGACCTTTATTTTAGAAAAGACCAAGTTAGCTACTGATAAACAATCTGCCACTTGGTGACAGCCCTTAATGCAGATAAGCTGTAAGTGATTGATGGGTCGCATGCGGCACGATGCATATCCGCTCGGTCGCTATTGGCACGATAAAGGCCGGGTCGCATCCGGCACGGTCGCATCTGGCACGTAACCATAAGTGTAGAGGTTTTGCTATCTTCAATCATTCACCAACCTCAACCACGATCAACTCCATGATCTTGAACAGACGATATTAGCTTCTTAATCACCGAGGTCGATTAAGAATACAATGAAACAAATATTAACAGCAAGCTACCGAAATGTATGCAATACGATTACCGGTACTCCCAGATCGTGCGTGCTGTTCCAGATACCTCACAAACAAATATATTAGGAGAGATTTTTAGTGAAACATCGTATGGTCTACATGCTGACCTTGACAGAGGAAAACAAGTCTAGAACGTTACATATATCTGACAATTTCACCGCAACATCGTAGAAACCACAAGCCCAGAAGTCAGAAAACAAGAATTATGGCAGATCACTGTATTGTGTAATTCAAGCTGTTATACTTCACTTGATATAGTATCCTAAACTTTCAGTTCTTAATCCAATATCTATTCTGCAAGTCAAAGGTGTAGGCATCTTCAAGCCAAAGCAAATCACCACAGTCAACACATCAAAACCTTCTTGTTAATGGTTTGCTTTACGTCGCACTGGAACAAATAGGCCTGGCGACGATGGGATAGGAAAGGGCTCGGAGTGAGAAGGAAGCGACCGTGGCCGTAACTATTGTACAGCCCGAGCATTTGCCTCGTGTGAAAATAGGAAATCACGAAAACATCTGCTACTAATTACTTTATGCCTTTATTTACATGGCGTGACTCAGGCTATGAACCCTGCTATTCTGCCAAACCATGTCTAACAGTATATAATGTAGGTACATACAGATTAACACACACTCTCTCTCTCTAACACTAAACTGTACACAAACGAGTAGTTACAAACATACATTAAAGGGAAGGAAAAGAAACGTATCTAAAATAATCCAGAATAAATAAAATTGTCCTAATTCATCAATAAAAACAAATTTAATGAAAGTTAGTGAGACACGGAATGATATAAAACAGGAAAGCAGAATTCATATATTTACACTCAAGTAGATCCGTCCAAGTACCGCTGCCAACATTTCTTTCCAAGTACCGCTTCAGATAGGGTGTCCCTCCTAGGCCTTTTCTCCAATTTATTGGAATCGGCGATTGATATGGCTTAGGTGCAGTTTTACGCCGCACCGACACAGGTAGGTCTTACGGGATATGAAAGGCCTAGGAGTGGGAAGGAGGCGATCGTGGCCTTAATTAAGGTAAAGCCCCAACATTTTCTTGGTGTGAAAACGGAAACCCACGGAAAACTATGTTCAGGGCTGCCGACAGTGGGGTTCGAACCCTCTCTCTCCCGGACGCAAGCTCACAGCAGTGCGCCCCTAGCCGCATAGCCACTTCTTCGATGATGGCATTCCTGACGCCAGTTCTATGATGAAGGATGTATTTTCGATTGCGTGATATTGTGGAGGTGTATGTAGATGAAGAGAAGTGTATGAAGGTGAACACAAACCCCCAGTCCCCGTGCCAGAGGAATACAAAATGGGAATGGCACACAAGGCTCTCTGAACCGAAAGCAGTGCGTTGACCATTCAGCCGCAAGGAGCCGGACAATATTCTTCTCATTAATTCCTTTAATACTAAACACATGTTGCGTCGATGTTGATCTGTGCCAAAAACAGACGCAAAAATATTACATCGATCCAGGTAACCACTCAATACGCTAAAAATAAATATTTGTGGCAGGATTCAAAGGCAAGAATATTCAAGTCGGTGATATTTTGGCATTGGCAGGGGAAACAAGAAGCGAAACAAATCGCGCCCAAAAACAGGTGGATGTTTCTGAAATTAGGGTTGTGAGGAAAATCACAAATCACACATTACTCTTTAGCAAAATAAATTGAGAACATTCGAGAATCTTGTCAAACCATATCAATTAATTGATAACTTTACAAAGAAGAAAGTGGAGGAAAAATTACGAGATTAGAAAGAGATAAAAGACCAAAAGGGAAGAGTTCAGGAAAGACCGAGTCAAAGATGGAGGGATATTCTGTAAATGTTTACGATGAACAGGCCCATGGCTTATAACAAGGGAAAAAAGAAAAGATCGCGTATTACAATATAACCGTAATATCTCAACAACTGCAAGAAATGAATTATGTCTTATTGTTCTATTATAGGAGGCAGAGCGGATGAAAATCTCGCCTATAAGCTTCCTTGGAGATTGCTCGGTCTGATTTTGTAAAGTACAGATCATTGTGTTTCTAGAACTGATCATAGCTAAAGGGTAGCTTTAATATTTAAATATCTCTTGGGCCTCACGCAACCTTTCGAAACAAAAGAAATCGGCTAGGACTACTTTTTCTGCTCATACTTCTAAGTTGTCTTTTTAATCTTTGAGAGCTAGACTAATTCATCTGTACAGACAGACAAAGACAATATTCTTCATGCACAAAAAAGAGCAGGAGGAAGAGGATGAGGAAGAAAAGGAGGAGAATAAAAAAGCTCAGATATAAAAACGCTACAAGACTTCATAACAAATACATGTTGTAGTAGTTTGTCATGAGTGTTCCAAGCCATCTGGTGACTACATTTAGCGATATGCGTGGTAAACAGAAGCTGAATGCATTCGACAGACAAAAGATGATTAGAAGAAATTATTTTCAAATAGCTGGAATAAATAAATATTGCAAAATTATCTGAACTGACAGGTTATCCGGGGTAGAAGTAGGCATGCATTAGGCAGTTTTCTCTTGTGGAAAGAGGGTTTGTTAACATACGTACACAATTACTTTAGAAACTACTGTGCTGCCTTCCAGACGGAGAAATAACACTTAAAAGTAACAGAGCACGGGAGAAATGAACAACACCAGCCTTCCTGGTAATATTTTGGGTGTAAAACTGTCAATCATTATTTTATTTTCAAAATCAAGAAGAGTGTGATTCTGCGCGGATTGTAGATAATTTACAGCAGTCATTCTTACAACTAAATTGGCTTCAAAATGTTCACCATATAAACTTCTAAGGCTGATAATCCAGACCCATTTCTGGTGAGGCATAGTGCTCTTCTGGTATGGGCTGGAACAAATTTATTGCCTTCATTAATCTATCTCTTTCTCATCCTTGACAGCAAATATCTGTGTCTTCACTAGTAATGAAACTAAATCGCTATTGAGAGGCGTATGATAAGTTTTAATTACGATTTTCAGAAACTCAATGAACAAGGAAAGTAGCATAGTATTAAAACACTAAAAAATGAAGCATTAAATGTGTGTAAATATATTACAGAATGAATAACATGAGTTTTACTTTTCTTAGTGGAAATTCTGTCATTCCCAACCAAGAAATTGTAAATCGTAGCTTCCACGCTTCAACCCCGTATATTTGTGCATTATTATACGAAACTTGTAACATGTCAGTTTTCTTTAAATGTGTAAATATAGGAAAATAAAACCATGTTTATTACTATCGAACATAGAATAAATACAAAAGACAAAGTCACCTCCGTACAGGCCATGAAGGCCAATGGAGGAGTGGAAGGTAAAGGCTTCCACCATTGCTAACCGCGGCACGTGATGGGGTAGAGTGGTTAGCTCTACGCCCGACCGCCTTTGTCCCCAGGAATTAACCTGGTACTCATTTTTGGTGTAGGCTGAGTGAACCTCAGGGCCATATGCACCTCCGGAAGTGGAAATCTCGTTTCTTAAATTCTACGACTTCCTGACGGGGATTCGAACCGATACAACCGAATATTTTTAAAAGGTAGTTTTTCTTGCGATTATAGTGTATTCATGTGCACTGTACTACGATCAATATTTCGTTGAATGGTGCAGGGAGAGCTTCGTAGTCACACTCGAACGTCACAGCTCCTACCCCGTATCGACTGTATGTTCGCTCTCTCGCTTGACTGTGACGTACATTTGGTACGTAACCCGCTTCTGAGCAACGTTTTGTATCACTCCGAATAACGGCAGTAGGGGCTGCCTGGCCGAGGCGCATTTGGTACACCAGAAATGACGTGGGCTCGACTCCCCGTCACGAAATCGAAAAATTTAAGAAAAGAGACTTCCACTTCCGGAGGTTTACTCAGTCTACCCCAAAAATGAGTACCAAGTTAATTTCGGGCGGTGAAGGCAGCCGGGCCAAAACCTAACCACTCTACGCCACCAAGTGTCGAGGTTACCGGTAATGTAGGCCTAAGCCTTTGCCTTCCACCCTTCCAAAGGCTTTCATGGATTGTACGGATGTGACTTTGCTTTGCTTTGCTGAGTGAGTAACGGTAGTACTGCACTCATAATGACTAGCAATTTCTGTCATTACACACAGTAAAATTTAAAGTTAATTTACTGAATTATTCCAGTCCATTCCTTCTCAGACGCGTTGCTCACAAAATCTTGATCATTATCTAGAACATTGACATGGGTATGAATTAAAAACACGGTCAAAAGCCAGTCGTAAAACGAATCTTGCGTGCCTTATAAGGGCATTACATCACAGCTGTGATAAGTAAAGTTCTCCGAAAACGCGATGAACCATGGTACTAACCTTCTGGGGAGTCCGGCACAGCTGCATACACACAGATTGGTATCAGGGTTTATACAATGTTCAGCTCTAGCGCCATTAGTGTCCACTGTTTCGAGCCACATCACCGCTATTGCACTTCCTTTGGGGCCACTCCGATGATATTACATTTTCTTTCAGACAATGATAAAGTTCCATTCGAGCCACACCGTATCTATTACACTTTATTTTAAGCCTATTGTACACACCTACAGTTCAATTGTACGGTAAACAGACAAGCATATAACTCAAGAGTGCTTCAGCAAAGCCGAAGATCCTGCAATCGACATTATTTCTCTTTCCAGTCCATACCCTCCATGACACTGCATGAATCCATCTCTTGCATCCCTTCTTCTTCAGTGATGCAAAGAAATATGTTGGTGCTGCTTTTGCCTAAAATGGCACCATGTAGATTCCAGAAACTCATATATCGTTTTCATGCGTTATGAGTGCGCAGGCAAAGAACACGGTGATAGTGACAGTGAATAAAGACAGTTACTCAGACACACAAACTTAGGTACACTATCACGAATTAAAGAATAGGCCAAAATTTTTATTTTCAAGTTATTTACCTTTTCATTAACGTCAGTATCCTGTCAGTACTAGTTTAAATTTTTCGCCAGTGATATACAGTAACCGTGAAAAAATTAGCAAAGCAAAGTCATCTCCGTACAGGCCATGAAGGCCCCTGGAGGGGTGGAAGATAAAGGCTTCCACTATCCGTAACCTCGGCACTTAATGGGGTAGAGTGGTTAGCTCTACGCCCGGCCGCCTTCCCCCCCCCCCCCCCAGGAATTAACCTGGTACCCATTTTTCGTGTAGGTTGAGTGAACCTCAGGGCCATGTGCACCTCCAGAAGTGGAAATCCCGTTTCTTAAATTTTACGACTTCCTGACGGGGAATCGAACCCACGTCCTTCCGGGTGAACCGAGCACGCCTTTACCGCCTCCACCAGGCAGCCCCTATACAGTAACCGTAGTGCTAATAATTTCGTTTTACCGAGCTCGATAGCTGCAGTCGCTTAAGTGCTGCCAGTATCCAGTATTCGGGAGATAGTAGGTTCGAACCCCACTGTTTCCCGTGGTTTCCCATTTTCACACCAGGCAAATGCTGCGGTTGTACCTTAATTAAGGCCACGACCGCTTCCTTCCCACTCCTAGCCCTTTCCTGACCCATCGTCGCCATAAGACCTATCTGTGGCGGTGCGACGTAAAGCAACTAGCAAATAATAATAATATAAATAAATAATAATAATATAAATAATATATAATAATATAATATAAATATAATAAATATAAATATATAAATAATATATTATTATTATTATTATTATTATTATTATTATTATTATTATTATTATTATTATTATTATTATTATTATTATTATTTCGTTTAGAAGTACTGTATACAGACTATATTTTATAATGAACCCTTAATAACACGAAATCGGGAAGATTTACCCTATATGTCACAGCCCGCTAATAATCTGAAACTCTCGTGAAAGATCGTGATATGAAGTATTTCATTTAAAACGGTCAAGTACGGTAGAGATCTCAATTCTATTCGTGCTCCTTAAAAGAATGTTAACCCGGGCCCTGTTTGCTTGTAAGGTGTAAGATTAGCATTAAGTACCTCATTTGCATTGCTATGGCCCATTGTCCGTTAACATTCTTAAGAGTTTTAAATGGAGGAAGATAATAATATGGTGGACCAGCTGCAGGTTAACTAAATTGTAATCAATTATGAAATATTGTTCAAGTCATCAATTACGAAAATATGCATGGTTAATGAACGTTCCAACACTAAGCCGGAACGACATTCTCGCCCCTTTAATGGGTCAGAAATTAACAAGAGAGAGTAATTTCATTTTACTTTCAGCAAAATGAGATTGTTCCATCACAGCACTCGTGCAACATTTTCAGAAATGTCGCATCTCAACAGCCGATGTATTTCAGATCCTTATTTTAATAAGGGAGAAGGAAGTAATTTCTGCAAATTTGTTTCTAGTTATTCCACAAAGTGAACCGCATTAAAATATCCTGAAGTTATTTTTTAACAAGGAACTGAAACATTTTATTCAGTGTGTCATAAGATCAGTTAATAATTTAACAATTGACCTCGATAACCCAACAAAGCAAAATAATAAATGTCTATCTGTTAAGTCAACCGCGCGAAATACCACCATCGAAAACTTTGCGGCTATAGGGAAAATGCAGAAACTGATGGTAGCGCCATAATGAGACCTACTAGACATAAGGAGTGAGGTGATTTGCCATAGTTTTCCTCAATGAACCATTTGTTCTCCTGTTTGTTTCACCTACGTCGCACCGACTGATGGGTCTTAATGGCGACGATGGGATAGGAAAGGGTTAGGACTGAGACGGTAGTGACGGTGGCCCTTATTAAGATACAGGTCTAGCATCCGCTACAGAAAAACCATCTTAAGGGCTGCCGACAGTGGGATTCGAACCCAATTCTTCCCGAATTCAAACTGAAAACTGCGTGACCTAAACCACATAGCCAACTCGATCTATCCTCACTGAACCAGAAATGGCCGTTCAGTACAACTCATTCTATGAGAAATAGCTTTCAAAACATCCCAGACGCACTAGTCGTCTAGTCGCACTTGTCATTAAGGCATTAGTCAGTAGCACTCAGACCTCTCCTACTCACACACTGCCACAGTCACAAATGACAAATAACTTCGGTGGAAGCTATATTTTTCTTAGGCATGTGTCAAGAAATGAGGCAAACATTACCAAGAAATAGAAATACACATGACGGTGATCTATCTATTTAAGGAAACACCAGATCCATACCAAGGAATGTATGGTTTGAACATAGGAGTAGTAAAAACATCAATGATTCAGTTTTGTTTTGCAAAATGTTCCTTATCTTGGAAAATATATGCCCGCATTCAGTAATTTGTCCTTTGTATCAATTATTCCAGACACACTGGAAATAAACCAATTATATTTTTAAAAAAACAAGTTGCTTGGTGCCGCGTGCATGGTATTATTTCACAGTATCTCTGTGCAGGATCAGGTGTCTCTTCCCACGCCTGTCATGAACGGTTTCTTGTCAAGGAGAGCACAACGCGGCAAGCAAATAAACAAGAAATGAAACGTACTGGTTACTACAGCACTGCAACTAGTCATGAGTTACAGGCAATCAGAAAATAATAACAGTTTTACAATGATAACATAATTATTAATAGTTTCAACATACACCAACGGGCTTAAGTCCCAGGCAGTCAATCCATAGAGGACTCTTATTTTAGACACCCAGAAAAGCCACTGTGCAGGGAATGACCCGATAAGATAAAATAAAGACAAACACATAACCAACTGAGCTTTCTTTTTTCTTGCTGTGTGCGAGTACATGGAGAGTCCCAGGGCGGAAACTATGCCCTCTTATTCATCTGTTCCCTAGGGTTACTCGATGGGTCGGAGAATCTCTAACTGCATTGGCGGGGTTCGTTAATTCTTGACTTTCTGGACCGCGCTCACTAATCTCACTGTCAGTTAGCTCTTAAAACGTCGGCCGAGTGGGATCGAACCAGCTCTCAGATCCCCGACTTGGTCTTCGCGTAAGAGATGCTCATTTCACCCCATCGCGGAGTCGTTTGTGGGAATCACACAAGTATGAAGACAAATTGAAATAACTGTCGATATACGGGTGTTATACAAATCCCCAATTTTTAAAACCATGGGTTAGAAATATCTCAGTCTGATAGACTGATAATGTTACAAGGTGTACAACTTTGCTTCCGCCGTTTTGTCCCCAACATTGGAGGCTTGACTGAAACAGATTACTTACACATGTATCATTCAAAGTAGTGTCCATCGCTGGCCACGACTTTCTCCCATCTTTCGGGCAGTATTCGAATCCCGTGTCGAAAAAATTGTTCATCTTTTGAAGAAATCCACGAATCGGTCCAATTTGTGACTTCCTCATGAGATCGGAAGTGTCGGTCAGCCAGGCCATGCCCCATTGATCGAGACAGGTGATAATCAGAGGGAGCAATGTCTGGAGAATACAGCTGGTGGGGTAGGACGTCCCATTTTAACATTCCTACGTATGTTTTGACCTCTTTTGCAACGTGGGATGGAGCGTTGTCGTGTTGCAAAATCACTTTATCGTGCCTCTCGCTGTATTGCGGCCGTTTGTCTTTCAATGCTCTGCTCAAACGCATTAATTGCGTTCGATAACGAGCACCTGTGATTGTTTCACCGGGTTTTAACACCTCATAGTACACGACGCCGAGCTGGTCCCACCAAATGCACGAGCATGATCTTGGAGCCGTGAATATTCGGTTTTGCTGTCGACGTTGAAGCATGGCCGGAATATCCCTATGATTTTTTGCGTTTAGGGTTATCGTAGTTAACCCATTTTTCGTCCCCGTTCAACGTCTCTTGGTTTCAACTCATACGGGACCCAAGTTCCTTCTTTCTCAATCATGCCCATGGTCTTGAGACGTTTTGAAATGGCTTGCTGTGTCACTCCCACTGATCGTGCCAATTCTTCTTGAGTTTGACGCGAGTCTTCACTCAGCAATGTCTCCAATTCTGCATCTTCGAAAACTTTCTCTCTTGCACCACTATGCCCGTCTTCGACGTTAAAATCACCGTTCTTGAAGCGTTGAAACCACTCATGACACGTTCTTCCACTAATAGCGTCCTCACCATACGTACGTGAGAGCATTCGATGAGACTCAGCCGCCGTTTTCTTTATACTGAAACAAAACAGTAACACCTCCCGCAAATGGCGAGAATTTGGCTCGTACACTGTCATGCTCAATCGAGAACAACTTTATGATGCAGACACACATCGACTAAGTTTGAATGAGGTTCTGTTGACCGAGGTCCAAGCTAACTGCCTGACGTCTGCGATCTGTTTCGTTCGACCGCTACGTACCGTTGTCGCCATCCATCGGCAAACGGCGGAAGCAAACTTGTACACCTTGTATAATGTTATTTGCTTTAAGTCCCACTAACTACCTTTACGGTTTTCGGAGACGCCGAGGTGCCGGAATTTGGTCCCGCAGAAGTTCTTTTACGTGCCAGTAAATCTACCGACACGAGGCCTGATATCTGAGCACCTTCAAATACCACCGTACTGAGCCATTCAGACAGACTAATGCTCGACTCGAGAAGCTGGATACTGAGGCTTACAGTCAAAACAATCAATGTAGCACTGATAAACTTCCAGTTTCACTTAATCCCCTTTTTCAATAGAGTTTACATTACACTCTAACTTTCGCACGCTAGAATAAAATTATAGAACGTCAGGACTCAGCTGTGAAAGCGAATAGTTGGCTTAATCCTCTTAGAGTTGGGCTTTTAGGCCGTAGCGGCTGGCGATTAGGAAAGTTTTAGGTCGGAGTTCACGGGATGCTACAAGAGGAACGGCGAACTCTGCAACTGAGAGATGAACAGATATATTATGGAGCTTATTAATTGGTACACACCCCGGACAGAAGGGGGTCCAGTGGGCAAGAAGAGGATGTTTTGATTATTAAAGAACAAAGGCCCTTCCAGTCATGGTTGGCACATCTGGAAGTTGGGTAGAAGGAAGAGGTCATTGCCCGAAAGGGTTCAACCTGCTATTAGCGACAAAGTTTTATCTTCATCAAACTTCAATAGCGTCTAGCACACAGTGGAGGTATTCCTAACAAACGATTTAAAAATAGTAAATTCTTTAAGTCACCTCGATTGTTCTGAGTTGTCCGCCTCCATGGCTAAATGGTTAGCGTGCTGGCCTTTGGTTGCAGGGGTCCCGGCTTCGATTCCCGGCAGGGTCGGGAATTTTAACCTTAATTGGTTAATTTCGCTGGCACGAGGGCTGGGTGTATGTGTCGTCTTCATCATCATTTCATCCTCATAACGACGCGCAGGTCGCCTACGGGTGTCAAATCAAAAGACCTGCATCTGGCGAGCCGAACTTTTCCTCGGACACTCCCGGCACTAAAAGCCATATACCATTTCATTTTTGTTCTGAGTTATCCTGGGTGTGGTTTTCCCAGCATTGTCTACATCGACTTCAAGAAAATGCTAGATCAATAATTACACTGTTATTGGTCTTACATCAAACCAACTACTTCTATGGCTTTCGGGGACGCCGGGGTGCCCAAGTTTTGTCCTGCAGTAGTTCTTTAATATGCCGGTGTATCTAACGACATGAGGCTGCGTTTTTGAGTACGTTAAAATTACACCGGTATGAGCCAGGAAGACCGGCACTTCACTCAGCCCGTCACTGATAATCTAGTTCAGGGATGGCATACCTTTACCGACTAGCGGGTCAATTAACGCCTTGTTTACTACTTATTACTGTCCTATTTTGTCAAGTTGCTTTACCGACACAGATAAGTCTTATAGCGACGATGAGACAGAAAAGGGGTAGGAGTAGGAAGGAAGCGGCCGTGGCTTTAATTGAGGCACATTTGCCTGGTGTGAAAATGGGAAACCACGGAAAACCATCTTCAGGGCTGCCGACAGTGGGGCTCGAACCCACCATCTCCCGAATACTCGATACTGACTGCACTGAATGTTTCATGATTTTATTTTGCAAATATCACTAAAACTTACATTTTTAAAACCAGGTAAATTTTGAGAATAAGGAATACTTTTGCTTTAATTTAATGAAATGTATAGAAAATATGACCATATAATTAATTGAGACCTACTTCTTTAATCAAGCGTAATATTAAAACATCCTATATCTCTAGATTTCCGACCTATTTATGACATGTTAAAATCCTTCAAATGTGTTAGTATGTTGTCTGATGTGCCACATAAGTCGTGTTCGCGAGTCACCTAGTGGCACGCGTCACAGGTTCGCCATCACACCATTTCAATCACTCGTTACGAAATTTGCATCGCCCCTGCATCCAATAATATTATTGTAAGAGTTCTCAGCTCGAAGGCTAGTCTGATCCTCAACAGCTCTACCCTCAGCTGTCATGGATGGCTTGGACGACAATGAAGAGGCATACTACGAAAGTGGGGAGTGAAGGTAGTTTCCCGTTGCCTTCCTCAACAAGCCCAATGGAGTACTTGCACCAACCGACACTACGAGCGCCGTTTTCACACCATTCATAACAGGGACTGGTTGCATAAGCAATGGCATTACTAGCATCCCGCCTCTGTGGTGTAGTGGTTAGCGTGATTAGCTGCCACCCCCGGAGGTCCGGGTTCGATTCCCGGCTCTGCCACGAAATTTGAAAAGTGGTACGAGGGCTGGAACGGGGTCCACTCAGCCTCGGGAGGTCAACTGAGTAGAGGTGGGTTCGATTCCCACCTCAGCCATCCTGGAACTGGTTTTCCGTGGTTTCCCACTTCTCCTCCAGGCGAATGCCGGGATGGTACCTAACTTAAGGCCACGGCCGCTTCCTTCCCTCTTCCTTGTCTATCCCTTCCAATCTTCCCATCCCTTCACAAGGCCCCTGTTCAGCATAGCAGGTGAGGCCGCCTGGGCGAGGTACTGGTCATACTCCCCAGTTGTATCCCCCGACCAAGTGTCTGAAGCTCCAGGACACTGCCCTTGCGGCGGTAGAGGTGGGATCCCTCGCTAAGTCCGAGGGAAAAACCGAACCTGGAGGGTAAACAGATGATGATGATGATGATGATGATGATTACTAGCATCAATCGTACCTCAGTCACTTTCGTATTGTCAAGGCCAAGGATAAGACAGAGAGAGGAAATTCGTTCTAGCTCATATCGAAAGACATAGTGCATTGTAAACACTAGGCCTCGTCAGCAACAGCAGACATCCAATAATTAAAAATAAAAAAGGCTATTTTCAAGTCTGGATACATATTGTGTGTGTGCTAGACATTCGCCTACTTTTGCGGGCTCGATTCCTGGTGCATTCGGTTATAATAATAATGTTGTATGTTCAATCTTCAGCCCTAAGGCTGGTTAGATCCTCAACAGCTCTGCTATCAGCTGTCATATATGGCCTAGGCATCATTGAAGAGGCGTACTAGGGAAATGAGGAGTGAGGTAGTTTCCCGTTGCTTTCCTCACTGAGCCAGAAGTTGCTATTGCATATCAGTCTGCCAAGCCCACTGAAATGCATGCACCAGCCGAACCTATGAGCAACATTTTCACACCATTCATAGCAGGGACTGGCTGCAGAAGGAATGGTATTACTAGCATCGCTCATACCTCAGTCACTTTCATATTGTCAAAGTCAAGGATAAGAGAGAGACAGATCAATGCAAGTAACAAAATTGCTCTAGCCCACACCAGAAGACATAGTGCACTGTAAACACTAGGTCCCGCCAGCAAAGGCATATAATAATAATAATAATAATAATAATAATAATAATAATAATAATAATAATAATAATAATAATAATAATAATAATAATAATAAACCGTGCAGGCTGTGACTTGAAGTAGTGATGGATGGCCATGTATGAGAGACATATTTATGATAGTTTAATTTTCGTAAAGGGAAATTTGACACATTTTTTATAACAAATTGGTAATATTTATGAAGTGAAAGTGCAATTCATTACTGCTCCAGGGATTTATCTTTTCTTTGACACTTAATTTGTTACGGCTGGTCGGTTGTGAGAGCCGCAAAAAGTATTTATACAATATAAATAACATTATATGATATTCCTCACTCCAGGAAACTATACGCGTTAGTGGTTGAAATACATAATATATATGCCAAAAAGTAACCTGAGTTGTAGAAGTGGACCTGCATATAGCTCGGGGAGGGAGTTCAGCCGTGCTAGCGGCCAAGCGTGCTAACACATTAACTCTACTTTTAACATTGTGTTTGTTTTGCGGCGCCAATGTCGTGCTGTATAAACTTAATATCGTATTTGCTTAACTAATTAGATACCAGCGTTCTACAAACTCAGCTGCTCGCTACATACCGTACACAGTCAAGACTGGAAGTTTTATTTCTGTTATAGCAGCTGCAGATTCAGGATGCACCGACGACTGGAGGAAGCACATGAAAAATGCCCTCAATTTCCGACCGGACCAGTAGCTCAGGGCGTTTAAATATGCGTCGCGGTAGTCACTTTGCATGAAATAATTTTTAGTTTGTACCTTCCATAGAAACACGAAAGAAAGATTCATAACTTGTTTACAAACCAAAACAAACCCCATGGCGCAACAACCCCAACAACAGCCTACCAAGCTACCACTGTAACGCTCACTGCTCAGCTCGAAGGCCTGCAGATTACAAGGTGTCGAATGATCAGCACGTCCACCTCTGTGGTGTAGTGCTTAGTGTGATTAGCTGCCACCCCCGGAGGCCCGTGTTCGATTCCCAGAAATTTGAAAAGTTGTACGAGGGCTGGAACGGGGTCCACTCAGCCTCGGGAGGTCAACTGAGTAGAAGTGGGTTCGATTCCCACTTCAGCCATGCTGGAAGTGGTTTTCCGTGGTTTCCCACTTCTTCTCCAGGCAAATGCCGGGATGGTACCTAACTTAAGGCCACGGCTGCTTCCTTCCCGCTTCCTTGTCTACCCCTTCCAATCTTCTCATCCCCCCGCAAGGTCCCTGTCCAGCATAGCAAGTGAGGTCGCCTGGGCGAGGTACTGGTCATCCTCCCCAGTTTCATCCCCGACCCAGAGTCTGAAACTCCAGGACACTGCCCTTGAGGTGGGACCCCTCGCTAAGTCCGAGAGAAAAACAGATAAGAAGAAGAACGGTCAGCACGGCGAATTCTCTCGGCCGTTATTCTTGGCTTTCTAGACCGGGGCCGCCATCTCACCGTCAGATAGCTCCTCAATTGTAATCACGTAGGCTGAGTGGACCTCGAACCAGCCCTTACATCCAGGTAAAAATCCCTTATCTGGCGGGGAATCGAACCCGAGGCCTCCGGGTAAGGGACAGGCACGCTACCCCTACGCCGCGAGGCCGGCACCGGGCGCTTATGAAGGGCAAAATTCCACCAGTCTAGTGTCTTTCAAGACTGACAGTTGTTGACGTTAAAAACATAGCATTAAAAGTAGTAGTAGTAGTAGTAGTAGTAGTAGTAGTAGTAGTAGTAGTGGTAGTAGTAGTCGAGGTGGTAGAGGTGTGCTTGCTTGAAAGGTTGATGATGATATTTGTTGTTTAAAGGGGCGTAACAGCTAAGATCATCGGCCCCTAATGGTGCGAGGTGGACGACATGAAATGATAATTAAAATGTTAAATGTAACCACTGATTAGAATTTAAAACAAACGATGATGAACAATGGTTGTGAGTTGAAAGTGATCAGTGGATCTAATTCGCAATGCCTTATTTTCGGTAAAATGATAGATGATAGATTATGGTAGAATAAGACATTGCATACCATGCTTATTAATATTTAAAGAAGCACATTAAAATATATAAACGCAAACTAAAACAGAGTTAATGAAATAAAATGTATTAAACAGTAATATATAAAGGCTAATACGAAACATTACGCTTATTATCTGCGATAAAACAAACCACTATCCCTCATTAAATGGATGACGAGGTCTGCTGACTGCTCGTCATCTCGTAGGATGAGGGAGATGGTACTTGGGAGTTTTATACTACGGCGCAGTTCGGCCAGGTACACGCACTCCGTAAGGATGTTTACCACGGTAAGATGATCGCCGCAAGTACACACCGGATGGAGTTCTCCTTTCAGTAAATAGGAGTGCGTTACTATACCGTGGCCGCTCCGAAGACGGCATAATACCACTCCTTCCCTCCAAGAAGCCCGAAGGGAAGTCCTCTATACCTTTTATTGCTCTCTGCTTATTTGGCAGTGGATTGGCCACTCTTATCTCCCAATGTCTCAGCTGAGAGCGCATATCACTGGCTGGAACTTTGTAAGGCATTGCTCGAAAGTGGGTTACGATTATCTCTCAGGAACTGGAGACATTTAAAAACGAAACTTCCTCTTTTTGGAGAGAGAGATATGCTCCTGGGGTTTCAGTTGAGATAATTAGCAGGTTATTATGACAATCAGAGCCTCCGTGGCTCAGACGGCAGCACGTCGGCCTCTCACCGCTGGATACCGTGGTTCAAATCCCAGTGACACCATGTCAGATTTGTGCTGGACAAAGCGGAGGTGGGACAGGTTTTTCTCCGGGTACTCCGGTTTTCCCTGTCATATTTCATTCCAGCAACACTCTCCATTATCATTTCATCGCATTTATCACTCATTAATAAAAAAAATCACCTTGGGAGTGGTGACCCCATTGTAATAACAGCCTATATATGTTTCATTCATTACATCCCTGACCAGGTCAATGACTAGAAAACAGGTTGTAGGTTTTCATTTCATTTTTCATTATTACAATCAAGATGCAGAATACTTTCATAATATACCTTAACAGGAGGAAAGCACAAAATATGCAATTTTAAAACTAATCCAAGTATTTGCATGTGCAATATGCAAGATGTATAATTTTCCGAAGCCTGCTCATCATCATTGGTTGACTCAATAAAGATGCCAGCCTCAGTTCACAAGAGAGACCTTTCTACCCTTCAGGACACGAGCCTGTTAAATTTGGAATCAAAATGAAAAAGAGAGCATAAGTAAATTAGTTTCAAAAGACAAAACCTCCCATTACGTAAACTAAACTTGTCTATTACGAGTACTTTGTGGCGTGCTCGAGACATGCACTTCTTTGGACTAAACCGCTATTCATTTCTCCCTCAAGCCACATTAGAAACGGTTATGCAATGCACCAATAATTCAAGAACCTGCTCGGATGACCTCGCCTGATTAAGGAGGACGATACTTACAAATATGGTAAGAGGAATGAAGTTAACAAAAATCTTCTATAACAGCCAACGGA
Organism: Anabrus simplex; assembly: GCF_040414725.1. NCBI lineage: Eukaryota > Metazoa > Arthropoda > Insecta > Orthoptera > Tettigoniidae > Anabrus > Anabrus simplex. Next base: position 329,213,058 of record NC_090270.1, read on the forward strand.
GTGGACATTTCAGGAATACCATTATCGCTTAGCCTTGTATGTCCAGTGTCAATCCGACAGAGTCGTGCTGCGATATCCTGCGGCGAATGTCGAGTTGGCTTCTTTCTCACAAACCAGTTTGTCTTGCACTTGATATCGAGCGAAATCCAATTCCAAGGAAGAGGACACTGCAGAAATAACCAGGTAGTTTTCCTCTCCGCAGTGATGTACACAAAGGTATTCGCTTCGGAGAAATTAATTATCTTGAATAATGGAGGAAATTCCGACATCAGCCAATTTCCGTTGGAGGTAAACGTCAGTTCAGGTGCACTACTAACCATACACCTCTCATTCAGCAGCTTAGGCCAGTAATGGACGCAAATGAGGCGTTTACAACCAAAGTGAACAAAGTCCGTTTGGAATAATTTGGAGAAATTAAGTCCTAACGTTTCTGGCTAACAATTCATTCCTGGAAATTAATTATAGTAAATGCTTAATCACTAGGGTATTTTCTAACTTAAATTTTGTCACACATGAGAAATGATAAGTTATTAATCCTGGTGAACAATTTCATTTTATTATAAAGCAAATGGACTTGGTTTTTATTATCGTATGACCTCAACTACCGTGTGCAGACATTTGAAGTTGACTTGGTTCACTCTGGTTATGAATTTTAATTGATTGGATGAAACAAAAATGACAATTTAGGCAGTGTATTGAAAGGTTCAATTTACTTTGTAAAATATAGCACAGTCAGACAATTATTTGTGCTTGTAAAATAATTTAATACCAAAAAAAAAAAAGATTTTTTGACATTTCTTCCACATAACCATATCAGCACAATTCAACTCAATCAGCGTACACAAATTCACCAATGTGATTATCTGCGTTGTTTACAATAGCAGTTGACCTTGTAGTAATCTCAGCTGGGAGAATCTTGAAAAAGTGATGATGAATTGGAGGCATACAGGGCATGAGGTCCATCAAATTGTTCTTAGTTGCAGAAATCCTTCCCCGAATTCCACACAGTGGCTCTTGAATGACAGATGACAATAATAAGAACCGTCCTGCACTCTTGGTCTGCGCAAGAATTACCTCCAAGAAAGACATATCTTCATTCAGGCTTTCATTCAAAAACATTTTCAAAGGGGTACCTCTCACCACTCTTGACCACCTTTTTGGTAGCTTATTGAAGGCCTGATCATCAGCCATAATTTTTTTATTGGCGATTCAAGCAGCATTTGTAGATAATTCCTCTCTATCTTGATTACTTACAAATGAGGATTTTTCCACTCTGATGATTTCATAATTTGCACCCACTCTTCTGGGGCGTAGATATGTGTCAGATGATGAATTAGGAAGATGATCTTCACCGTTAAACATGTTATGGATCAAATAAAATACATACACTCGCAAACAAACAATGATGGTCTGTAGATTAATGGACTTGGTTCTCTATGGCAGTGACAAATTCTTAGTAACATTTACCTTGCACAGGAAGTGCCGCCCTCTGTGAAGTAGCAAAATGACCGCTGGTGTACTTGGTCCACTTTGGTTGTAAACCCCCCAAATAATGATGCTTTGCCCACCGAGGTTCTACCCTACATTTTAAAAAAGGCTGATGATAACATCGTTTTCTCACTTTACGGGGCCAATCCACTACTATCATCTACTTGTAGTGTCCAACGCATATTACATAATACACCTAATAAAGTTTAGGAATTTTACTGTTTGGCTCCGTATTTGAGCGGTACTGGCTTCCTGTTCAGAGCGCTCCAGGTTCGATTCCAAGCTGAGCCGGAGGTATAATTGTGTATGGTTAATTCCACTGGCTCGGGGACGGGGTGTACGTATTCGTCCTAATACACTTCTATTCACCGACACATAACACGCCACACTATCAACAACATGCAATAGTGAATTCATCTCTCCATGTACGGCTGGCACCAGGAATGGCATCGGGCCGTAAAACTAGTTCAAATCCACATCAAACTGAAGGCCAGGAGGGAGAATTAAGGGGCTATATTACGGTGATCCTGTAAGAATCAAAATCGACAAGAACTAAAAATACCGAGAAAACGGCTGTGCGGTTTGGGTCACGTAGCTATCAGCTTGCATTCGAGAAATAGTGGGTTCGAACCCCGTATTGTTATTATTATTATTATTATTATTATTATTATTATTATTATTATTATTATTATTATTATTATTATTATTTGCTATTTGTTTTACCTCGCACCGACACAGATAGAGGTCTTATGGCGACGATGGGACACGGAAGGCCTAGGAGTTGGAAGGAAAGGGCCGTGGCCTTCATTGAGGGACAACCGCAACATTTGCCTGGCGTGAAAATGCGAAACCACGGAAAACCATCTTCAGGGCTGCCGACAGTGGGATTCGAACCCACGATCTCCCGGATGCAAGCTCACAGCGATGCGCCATTAGAGCAGAAATGTGTTATTATCATATGGCCCCCAACTCTAGTGTGCAGACCATTTGATGATTATTAGATAGCTTGTTTATCAAATTCGACGTACCATTTTACTATGTCAGTTGGTAGACACTTCAGAACTACATTGGACGGCCTATTAATAAATTTATCGAGCAAATATAGAGTTTGTCAAAAGAAATTTTTTTACGTACCTACCAACATTGCATGGCATGGACTACCGAAATGAATTCTTCCTTCGTTCAAACAACCCATCACGTCTGTCCGGTATGAACCTAAGGATCTTCGGATCCGAAGGCCAGCACTGTATCACCGATCCATAGAGGAAGGTACATTATTATTATTATTATTATTATTATTATTATTATTATTATTATTATTATTATTATTATTATTTAGCGTTTGTCTCGTCTCGTGGCTGGGTCCACGGTGTGGATTCGTTGTCTCCATTTAAATTGGTCTCGGGCCATATCTGGATGTAGTCTTACAGCTTTCAGGTCGTTGTGCACTGTATGGGTCCACCGCTGTCCTGGTCGTCCCTTGCGCCTCTTTCCAGCGACTTCCAGTGAATACGCTGACTTTGCGTATGCATCGTCCTCTGCACGCAATGCATGTCCAAATTATTATGATTATTATTATTATTATTATTATTATTATTATTATTATTATTATTATTATTATTATTACCATCCAGGTCAATTTAACTGCTACATGCAACATATGTCTATCTCACTAGAGCAGAAAATTCGCTAACGCCCTGTGAGTGTGTCCTTGGCTACCAAGGCTGGTAGCTGAACAGGGCGGTGTACGATCTTGAGGTGTGGTGAGCTGCACGCATGCTCACTTAACACGGTAATTAATTCCTCCGGTCTCCATTGTGTGTTGTTCGCCACACATGCATAAGTTCATCTCCAGAACCGCCATAATGACTGCTTGCTTTAAAGATGTACGATAGGAAATAAATAAGAACGTACCCTCTACATACGTATTTAAGAAATAATTTTAATAATAATAGACTAATAATCATCGTCTTCTTTTTCCGAATTTCTTGGAGTCAGCGCTGGATGTTGGCTTAAGGCGAAAACAAATACCCCGTTCCCAAGCCAGAAGAACTGACCATACGCAGTTAAAATCCTCAGCCTTCCGAGAAGCGAACACGGGGCCTTCTGAACCGAAGGCCAGTGCGTTAACCATTTGACCAAGAAGCTGGACAAGAAAGAAAGAAAGAAACAAATGAATGATCTTCCGGAAGGAGTGAGAAGATGAACGGTCACAAGGTGGTGTGAAGGGCGAAGAACTGCTTCTCCATGATGAAGGACTAATGGAAATCCAGGAAGTCCTTCTGAAACTCCACGTCGTATAATATCCTTGTGACAGTTTCGATGTTTACTAGCCAATATTTTAGTACCTATCTCTTGGCACAATGTAGCGTCCATGTCTCTCATTTATGGCAATGCAAACTGCATAGGTGAGGATGGTGCGGAGTAGCGACATTCAGTGTGTCTGGAAGCTATGAAACATTCTTCTCACAGTCGTTCTGCAACTGCACTTTTGGCTCACAAGGGGAGGCCATCAAATAAATAACATGAAATATCACGAAACTACCATCGACAAGTTACCAAATGGCGTGTCAGTATGCAAGGAATGACGAGACCGGTATTGGTGACCACAAAACATAATGCTCTGCGCACCAGATGCACGCCGTTCGGGGCGGTCAAGTGGTTAAAAAATGGGACTAGTAACCGAAGGAACCCGGGTTCAAACCCCACGAGCTCCGAAAACCGTAAAAATAGTTAGTGGGACGTAAAGCCAATAATATTATTATTAAACCCCCAAAAGAGCAGTTTGAATTACGTACTTTTGAATAACATCACACCAAGCACACATTTTGAAACGACCGGGCTAAGTGGCTCAGACGGTTGAGGCGCTGGCCTTCTGACCACAACTTGGCAGGTTCGATCCTGGCTCAGTCCGGTGGTATTTGAAGGTGCTCAAATACGTCAGCCTCGTGTCGATAGATTTACTGGCACGTAAAAGAACTCCTGAGGGACAAAATTCCGGCACCTCGGCGTCTCCAAAAACCGTAGAAAAGTAGTTAGTGGGACGTAAAGCAAATAACATTAACATTATTCATTTTGAAACGGAGAACATCTGTTGTAACGAAAGAAATGTACTGTTGCGAGTGAATGTCAGAATATTGATGTCTATACGCGATATTTAATATAGTGGTAGTTGGTAAGGTTATACTGTATTACGTTGTGTGTAGATGAAATGTATTATGACTACAGCCCGAATTTTTGAGCATTAATAGGATACAATGCAAACTTACGGGAGGAAGTAACACGTATATACTAGCCCGGACAACAATACTGCTATGAGATTCGCATAAGTATTAGGGGGCCCGGCCTCTTATACCCCTTACGAGTTATGTTACTTCTCGTTACATTGCACAAGAGCGGGCTAGACTACACGTCCTATTCGGCAAATTAGTTTGCATTCTAACCTATTATTGCATAAACATACAGGCTCTAATTATGGTAATTACAAATGCCCAGTCCCCAAGCTAGAAGAATTAATCGAAGGCGGCTAAAAGCCGCGGACCGTTCGGCCATTCAGCCAAGACCAGACGATAAGTTTCTCAGAATGTTCCTATACTTACGGAACAGACCTTAGTAATCAAAAAGTATACAGACTGCAAAATGTTTTGTTAATTCATAACTTACATTAGAAATATGTCTTTAAATGATATGACAACAGATGAACATATTATATTCCAGGTTTAAAGTCATGGAGAAATGGACACGTTTATAGCCTTCGTTGGGACTTCCCAGATCTTAAACCTGACAATATCAGCGTATCGTCACGGTGCTCTGCCTGTTCTGAATAGCAAGCCCTCTCCCCTTCTACACGAAGGGAAGCTAGCAATTTGTGAAGGGGAAAGGTCTTCTTAAGAGGCACTTATCAACATGATTTTCAACTGTTGAATCTCCAAAATAAGGCACACAGAAATACTTACTACCTTGTTGGGATTCCTGCACAGTGTTTCGTTTAGACTGAAGCAGTATGATAATGTTTCTTCTTCTTCTTCTTCTTATTATTATTATTAGCTTTACGTCGCACCGACATAGATAGGTTTTACCGCGACGACGGGATAGGAAAGGCCTACGAGATCGAAGGAAGCGGCCGTGGCCCAGCCCCAGCATCCGCCTAGCGTGAAAATGGGAAACCATAGAAAACCATCTTCAGGGCTGCCGACAGTGGGATTCGAACCCACTATCTCCCGGATGCAAGCTCGCAAAGTGATTGTGATAAAAAGAAATAAAACAAGTACTTCCAAAAAAAAAAAAAAAAAAAGAAACTTGTTATATTTCATTTCTTAGATCAGTTTTCGGATAAACATAATTTAACAAATTGTTAATATTTAATTCCTTGTCGCGGATTATTATTATTATTATTATTATTATTATTATTATTATTATTATTATTATTATTATTATTATTATTATTATTATTATGTTGTGCCTTTCAGCGCTCCGTGTGCAAGTCTCTGTGAATTTACACGTTATTTATTTATTTATTTATTTATTTATTTATTTATTTATTTATTTATTTATTTATTTATTTATTTATTTTACAATATTGTCTTTAAACCGTTCCGTACCGGGCGAGTTGGCCGTACGGTTAGGAACGCGCAATTGTGAGCTCGCATCCGGGAGATAGTGGGTTCGAACCCCACTGTCGGCAGCCCTGAAGATGGTTTTCCGTTGTTTCCCATTTTCACACCAGGCAAATGCTGGGGCTGTACCTTAATTAAAGCCACGGCCGCTTCCTTCTTCCCATTCCTAGGCCTTTCCTGTCCCATCGACGCCATAAGACCTATCTGTGTCTTTACGACGTAAAGCAACTAGCAAAAAAAACACGTTCCGTGAGAGACAAACATTATTGCTCACGGTAGGCAAACACTGGAATTTATTACTGGTAGACAAGTCGCCACCTGTTGCCATTTCTTGATGGATGCAGTATTTTTGTATCCATCTCTAGGCACAGGCCAGAGCAAAGTGTAACTTCCACTGAAGTCCCAGTCTCACCCATGGCTGTGACAATATGGAAGCTGCTGGGGTGTGGTTGGTGCTGAGTAATGACATTTAGAGCACAACTAGTATCTGAGTGATATGAAAGGTGTTGCTCATAGGATCAGTCGTGCTGCAGTAGCACCTTCTGGTCCAGTGAGGAAAGCAATGGCAAACTACCTCACACCTCATCTTGTCTAGTACGTCTCATTTGGGCAAGTTAATTTGTTACTATATTAGATCTGTTAAGTATGATTTTGATTAATATTACCGCCTCTTCTTCAAAATTATAACTTCGTCGGAAAACTTCAAATTGAACCTCATACTTCGTTTTATCTCGGTGAACCCGCCTGGTGGCCGTGATCGTTAAGGCGTTGTAGTCTAAACGGTCTGACACTGTGGTTATCCGGTTCGAGTCCCTTTGGTCGAAAAATCAGAATGTTGGCCGGCAGGGTAGGGGAGGTGGTGGTAGACAATTTCTAATCACTAGATTGCGTGCCAGAAGCCCGGATTAACTTCCAAACCTCTCCGCAGTGCTCATACGGAGTGAGGGCATATGGCGATTCGTCGGTCGGATGGAGACGTTAAGCATTGAGCAGACCCATTGGTGCTATTCGACAGGAATAGGCTATGTTACGGCGGCGGGTTTCACCCTCTCCCTACTATCATAATTTAATTTCATTAACTCCTCTGATGAGGTTGACGTCAGGAAGGGCATCCGGTCATAAAAACTATCCACGACAGATTCATCCCCTCATACCCGACCCCGTAGAGAAACGGAGCAAGGGTTGGACAAACAACAACTTCGTTCTATCTCGGACTAGGTATTCGAAGTAGGCTCAGTTCATCCTTTGTCCATCTCTTACAACACGTGAAACGGCTAAATATAATTTCTCGAAACACGCTATTAAAGTACAAAGACTGCCGCGCTGCGCAGTAGGTAATATTATCAGATTCATATACAGTGGCATAACAATATTAGGAGGGCCAGAGCAGGAACTGTCAAATTTTTCCTTTAATAGGCTATTAACTGTATCGGAAAACATTATAAAATGGTGTAATAGTTATTTATATCCTACAAGGACATAAAAAGCCTTCTTTCCGTACTCAAAAGAGTACGGTAAATAATACTTTACTGTACTGTCATTACTTTCCACATTGAAATGAAATGGCATATGGTTTTTAGTGCGGGATTGACCGAGGACATGTTCGGTTCGCCAGGTGCAGGTCTTTTGATTTGACCCCGTAGGCGACCTGCGCGTCGTGATTAGGATGAAATGATGAAGACGGCACATACACCCAGCCCCCGTGCCAGCGAAATTAACCAATGATGGTTAAAATTCCATAACCTGCCGGGAATCGAACCCGGGACCCCTGTGGCCAAAGGCCAGCTCGCTAACCACTTAGCCATGGAGTCGGACACTTTCCGCACTGATTTATTAGAAATCGTCCCTGACAGGTTGACCTCCGCTTCACAGTAATATAAACACGGATAGTCAATGTTTCATTACACCATAGATCACTTCTCTGCCCACTAAGCTCACAACTAAGGATGAATGTGGTGATTATTGAGTCCTAGCTCAGAGTGGAAATTATTCCACTTGCTGCAAATTATTCACAGTTCTACCTACCAACTTCCAGATTATTTCCTTTCCATCCTAATGTCCTCATACATCAAAACTTCCCTTTTCCTATGCAGTTTACGGTCCCCACGTAAAAGTTAACAATGCTATTGGTTTTACTTCCTACTAACTACTTTTTCGCAGACTCCGAAGTGCTGAAATTTTGTCCCGCAGGAATTCTTTTACGTGCCGATAAATCTACCTGCACGGGGCTGACGTATTTATCACCTTCAAATACCACCGGACTGAGCGAGGAGATAACCTGCCAACACAAAGCCAGCGCCTTAACCGAACCACACAACCCAAAACCCACGTAAAGGTCTTCAAAGTGTAACATCACCATTATTGACATAATAGTGTATAGGCTTTTGGGCTTATCCCGTGTCAAGAAAATAAGGTCCCTGTTACAGAGACACAGGCTATCAATTAAGTAATACCTGGTTGCCAGCCATTATGGATTTACGTAGGTAGTTCCCTTCCCTGTCCCTTCACTATTGTTATTTCGTCTCGGTGTCTTCCAAATTCGTACGTTCTTCATCGCCAGATGGTTCATTCCAGGATTGTGTCAATGTCATATGTTACGTACACATGTTATGTGACCCTCTTAGACTCATTCTGATGGTTCGGTCAGCTTCCGCTTCGAACGCTAGCGCTGTGCCACGTCCGGGGAGCCATCTGGTGACGAATGAACGTACCACTTCCACTTTATTATAACGTCTAAATTCAAAAGATAATTGTTTAGAAGCCTTTCTCGTGGACAGTCGAGATTTTCTTCTGATGACGCAGAGCACAGTTCTCTGCGAAACGTAAAGAATTTCACCTTATTTTCTTGACACGGCATAAGCCCAAAAGCCTCATGTCTATAAGTACGGGCCGTAAAAGCACCAATGGCAATATCATCATTATTATTACGGAAATCAAAGAATAAAAGAAGTATATTCCCGTAGTTACGATCGGTCCTCATTCCGACTTGTCTTTTTATCTCTGTCACCCTAGTGAATCTACAGACAATAAATAATAATAATAATAATAATAATAATAATAATAATAATAATAATAATAATAATAATAATAATAATAACATCCCACTGACAACTTTTACGGTTTTTGGAGATGCCTGAATATTGTTCCACGCGAGTTTTTTCACGTCCTAGTAAATCTGTCCACATTGAACTGAACGTATTTGAGCACTTTGAAATAACGCCGGCCTGAGCAAGATTCGAACTCACCAACTTGGGATCAGAAAGCCAGCGTTCTATCATATGACCCACTCAGCCCCATTATTATTATTATTACTATTATTATTATTATTATTATTATTATTATTCTCGTTTCTCCCTGGTGATCTACACGGAGATTACAAATAAAAATAATTTGAGAGAAGGAACGCTGAGAAATTCTGGTCTAAAATCCTCGACATGTTTTTATGGACATTAAATAAATCCAACATAAAACTGTAAGATATTTGAGAAAATATTTCGTAAATGTTGAATCTCCCCCAATAGTCTTCAGTAAAGTAGCCACAATATCTTCTGTTTCGTTCATAAACGAATACATATCTAAAAAAGAAAGATAAATTTATAAAAAATTCAAAAATATTACTACTTATTACAAAAAAATACTATTTCGACAAGCAAGAGTAGAAAGAGATTTGGAATGCATATAAATCACAGCAGAAAAGGTTATAAACCATAAAAATATCCTCCACTGCTTATGAGCGAGACACATCCAGTAGCTTTCTCCAGGACCTGGAAGATTTCCAATTACTGGAACCGGATAAGAAGTGGGAACAATGGAATTTATCACCAACATAGATGAAGGGAGGGAAAAAAAAACAGCAGAGTGAAACTTAACGTGCTACATGATAAGTTAGCAAGCATATGTTTGGTAGTCCCCAAACATGGTGGTAAACAGTCTCTCGCAGCTTGGGATTTTGCGGAACCTGCATTATAAACAACACGAACCAGGAACAAACTTAAAATAAACCAATCTGTAACACAATGAAATTTGTTAAAAATGAAGCCATGTTTTCCAGTGTTGACTTAGTTAAATGTAGCAAAGGCTTTTCAGTCTGTCAAACACATAGCAAATACAATGTAAATTAAAACACAACAAGCATATCTGTAAAACACACACTAACATACAAAGAATGACATGTTTCGTTCTACAAGAATATCCTCAGATTCTATCAAATCACTTAAAATAAGCTTATATATGTACAGTATTGTTTACGTACGAAACATGTCATTCTTTGTATGTTAGTGTGTGTTTTACAGATATGCTTGTAGTGTTTTAATTTACATTGTATTTGCTATGTGTTTGACAGAGTGAAAAGCCTTTGCTACACAATGAAATAGCATCCAAAGTGGGAAGGAACTGTTACACAATTCACTGTGTAACGGGTTGCACGAAATATGTGGACCAGCAATGTAAAAAAAAAAAAAAAAACGAATTAACAAAGACACTTTGTTCTTTCTATTTATGGAGGTCAGCTGAAAACTCAAACTTCAATAAGAGTCTTTATAGGTCATTGACCCAATAATGATGTTCAGCTCTGTAATAGGAATCCAAACCAAACTCGATGGTGCAACAGCCCCGAAGGGCCATGGCCTATCAAGCGACGGCTGCTCAGCCCGAAGGCCTGCAGATTACGAGGTGTCGTGTGGTCAGCACGACGAATCCTCTCGGCCGTTATTCTTGGTTTTCTAGACAGCGGCCGCCATCTTCCCGTCAGATAGCTCCTCAATTGTAATCACGTAGGCTGAGTGGACCTCATGTAATAGGAATCGGTACCAGAAAATTGTTCCAAGAAAGAGGCGTAACTAGGAACCCAATTGGACCACGGCTACAAACCCGGAAAAAGGGAGTGAAACCGTGCGCTGTTACTGATCAAGACTGAACTGAAACGTATTATACAGGGTGGTCGGAAACAAGGTGAATCGGCTGTGTGTGCGTTAGAGGGTTGGTCTTACCGATAAATAATTTGAAACAAATTCGGTATCTCCCACCGTTGTCATTTTGTCAGCTGCTGAAGCTAGCCAATCAGATCACTTGGCGGGAGAATTCAAAGGGCTTTGCGAGGCGGTGTTGCCTAAGACCGGCTTCAGAGCACCAATCGAAGAAGGCTTGTCTTGCAATGCGAGTCAAGTGCACTGCACGCATGCCACAAGGCTGCCTAACGAACATTTCCGAACATGACCGATCGCTAGGGGCGTATACTGAGGGCTAACATCAAATGAGAACGATGGAATTCTAAAGCACATTATAATGTAAGCATCTGACACATTGTTGCATGTACAAAACATGAACGCAGTGAGATAAAACGTCGCTCGTATTTCTGAGTGCAAGGCATCGCAGAAAGATAGTGTGCTCCTGTATCTCCTTGAATCGGTTTCATGTTCTTCCTCTGCCCCTTTTGATTTGTACCATTCCTTTCATAACATTGATTATAAAATCCTTGTGCCTATACAGATGCGACATTAGTGTCTTGGCGGATACAAACTGTATGCCAGTGCGGGTAATTTTGCTGATAATTTCTGAATAATGATGTTTATTGATTTTCACTCAGGTATACTCTTACTTCTGCCTGTAGTTAGGCGACCCTTGACACTGGTATGAGAGAATGGTGATATACAGAGCCTTGAGATCATAAAGCCGTAAATCTGACCTAAGCCTAACCGGCTTCTGCCCGCAATTAGTGAGAAAAAAGAACAAAGTTCAATACGTCGGTAGTTGTCGCAAGAGAAAGTCCCTCGTAAACCTGCGACTGTAGGGGTTGTGGTGCCAGGTGTCAGGCCTATTGTATTATGTTAACAGATCTATCCGCTTCAATACCTTGGGTCTAATATAGGCCTACTGTATGTAAATATTTATAACATCCGTGGATAACCATTCGGGGATGCGGATGAAGTAAATGCGGATGCAGATGTTATTTTGTATATCCGCGCAGGGCTCAACCTATTAACTGGTCTCTTCTCTTCAATAGGGCTCTTTTTTTCACCAACTCTTCTAAGAACTTCTTAATTTGTCAGCCTTGCCGTCCACGAGGTTTCCTCCATTCTCCTCCAACACCACATTTCTAACGCTTCTAGTCTTTTCTTTATCGCACATGCCATGTGTCCAAGTTTCTGAGCCGTACAGTGCCACACTCCAGACAAAGCATTTTGTAAAATGCTTTTTTGGTCTCTGCATTTAAGTTGTTTGATGTAAGAAGCACCCGTTTGTTGTTGAAGGCTACTTTGACTTGCGCAATTCTGATTTTTATGTCTGCTGAACTTTTTCCATCTGATGTGATTATGCTTCGTAAATAAGTGAACGTATGAACTTGTTCCAAATTATTTATCAATATGACCAACCTCTAACGCTCATATACCCTGTTTGTATTGTTTCCGACCATTCTGCATAGGAATTAGCTCAGTTCTTCACAAAACCAAGCTTGAACCCACGATCTTCGGATCCAGACGCCGGACACTAACACCGACTCTCAGAAGGAGATTCACTTCCCAATGAAAAAGGAGAGATTTTTATGCGAGGCCTTGAAAGGATTATGTGAGGAGTGGAGACCAAAGAAGCCGGCAGTAAAAAAACGGGCGAGCGTCCGCAAAAGAACTCATCCTTCAAATGAAATAATATTTCACCCGTATTAGTCTCATCTAAACACAGAAAAGGAATTAAATGAAAAGGAATGTTGTATGTTTTTTGGAAAGTCGGCGGATGCAGAGGGGGTCTCGGCCCACAAGTGGCCACGGCTGGTCAGTAGTTCGGCAGCTCTGCACTCCCAGCGACCAATCGAGCAGACGATAGCTCTACGCCTCAGTATGCGGGAGACGGAGAGGGGCTGGTTCCACCGTCGACTGTCCTGAGAATGGTTTTCCGTGGTTTTCCATTCTCCTGCACTAAGGCGAACGCCAGGACAGTTCCTAGTATATGTCACGGCCCCCATCCCTCTCACTTTCTCCGATACAAATCTCCTTGCCTTAGAGACGGCGTCACCGTGTAGGAGGCCCGCCTCCCCCTTCAGGGTAGGAATGAAAATATTTAGTAGTAGTAGTAGTAGTAGTAGTAGTAGTAGTAGTAGTACGAGTAGTCCTTGGTGTAGGGGTAGCGTGCCTGCCTCTTACCCGCAGGCCCGGGTTCAATTCCCGGCCAGGTCAGGAATTTTTACCTGGACCTGAGGGCTGGTTCGAGGGCCACTCAGCCTACGTGATTAGAACTGAGGAGTTATCTGACGGTAAGATAGCGGCCCCCGTCTAGAAAGCTAAGAATAACGGCCGAGAAGATTCGTCGTGCTGACCACACGACACCTCGTAATTTGCAGGCTTTCGGGCTGAGCAGCGGTCGCTTGGTAGGCCAAGGCCATTCAAGGGCTGTAGTGCCATGGGGTTTTAGTAGTAGTAGTAGTATAGTAGTAGCTTTTTAGAAAGTTTCAACTTGATTCTCCACGTCGAATATTAACACTATTTCTCATGTAAACTTTTCGCTATGTGGAAAGTACTGAGTGACCTTTGGTCTCTTAAGCTCATGCTAGCTCATTGGAAGATAGGGGTCATGACATGACCACACACAAACTTTCAACTTTTTAATTAAAAGTAGCAGATAATTAAGCCGAGTTTAGCACCTAACGTGCACCCTGAAAGCAGAAAGATAAAGAACCGGCTCCTCTTGAAGAAGGTGTTGGGCAATTTCCTCTAATCTTCATCTCACCCACCTTGACCTCAGGTGCTACTTGCTAGGTCACACCTGGTCGAGATCGATTAGAGAAAACCAGAAGTAAGTGGTTTAAATAACCAAGGTACATGAGCAGTTTAACATCAAGATCATAGGCGATCGCTTCGATAACAGTTCTCTAGCAATTTATTGCAGGTTAAAAACCTTTGCAAGTATTAACATATCGGGCGCAGTGATGCTGAAGTTAGGATCTGCACATGGATACAGTACAGAGAAAACTATTTATTTTAAAAGCAAATCTCCCCTTCTAATTAGAGTATATTAATAATAATAATAATAATAATAATAATAATAATAATAATAATAATAATAATAATAAACACTATCTCTGAAAAAGAAGCGTTCGCGTTGCGCATGAAAAAAAATGGAAATGGCTTATCAACTGACCAAAGACGTTTATTAAATAAAGGACATATCGCTGAACGCAAAACTCAGACATGATTGCACTGTCATACAACCAGAGGCTTTATATGCAGCGGAATGCCTTGACATGACCAAGAAAGACCTGATAGAAAAACTGGAAATTAAAGAAAGAAAGATCTTAAGGAAAATTATTGGCCCAATTAAAGACAAAGATGAATATAGACATCGGCATAACCATGAGCTGTATACTCATATCCAGAAGATCTCTAATGTCATGCGGAGAAGGAGAATTGCATGTTATGGCTACTTGCTAAGAATGAAACGCACACGATTATCGAACCAGATCTTTACCTATGTTAAAGATAAGAAGACCCAGCCAACTTGTGTCAAGGAGGTGGAGATATACAAGAACGCAATCCACTCAGGAAGAATCTAAAAGACCACCAGGGTTTTCAAGAAAGGCCGAAGTTGAAGACGGGAAAGACGTAGACAGAGGAAGGAAAAGAGCAACACCGGCAACGAATGAAGGAGCAGAGGACAAAGAAGACAGCTGAAATAAAGTAGTCCTTCCTTTTTTTTTTTTGTTTGCTAGCGGCTTTAGGTCGCACCGACACAGATAGGTCTTATGGCGACGATGGGATAGGAAACGCCTAGGGGTCGGAAGGAAGCGGCCGTGGCCTTAATTATGGTACAGCCCCAGCATTTGCCTGGTGTGAAGATGGGAAACCACGGAAAACCATCTTCAGGGCTGCCGACAGTGGGATTCGAAGCCACTATCTCCCGGATCAAGCTCACAGCCGCGCGCCCCAACCGCACGGCCAACTCGCGCGGTAAAAGGGTCCTTAGTAGGCCGATACAAAGAAATAATAATAATAATAATAATAATAATAATAATAATAATAATAATAATAATAATAATAATAATAATAATAATAATAATGCAGATCCTCCGATGAGGGTGGGCGGCGTCTGCCGTGAATTTTATAGGGAAGTGTGTGTTAGTGAGGAGGAATATGATGATGTGTATGGTGTACGAATTGCATAAATATTGGAGACGGCACAAAAACCTAGTCCCCGAGCCGCGGAAATTAACCGTTGAAAATTAAAATCCCTCGACTCGGTCGGGAATTGGACCTGAGGCCCAGACGACCACTCATTCATGGAGCCGGTCCTGATTGGTATTGAAAACCAGGACCCAGGAAATATTACATATCCTCTAGTTCCCTCTGTGGATCGCTGGAGGTGTCGGCCAACGGATTCCAGTCGGATTTTTGAAAACCCATTCGAAACGCCATGGTGCACGATGAAGGTAAGTACATATCTCCGATATGACGTTTACCTGACAAAATGAATTAAAACTGAGTGATAGATCGCCCAGAAAAACTCCGGTTTCTCTGCCATCCAGCAGAGTAAAACAAGTAGACAGCTTAAATAGTGTCAAATTAAAAATGCCTACACACTGTAGTGGAGATCGTACATCGTGGTCCTAGTCGGAAATCTTAAACATTGTTCCAATTTATATTTTAAACATTTATGATGATGATAACCCGTGCGTCGACTCATCTCTTTTCCTCTTACTGAAAGGAGATATTTACTTCAATTATTCACAGTCGTATTGCACAATTTTAAGTGTCAAACTTCGCAGATCTCGTCCCATGCTGTGAGTACTCGCAAAAAATATATAAATCTACGTATTAATTAGCCACCAATAAAGGCATTTCTATCAATCTATCTATATACTTAGCCAAGAAATCACTGTGATAAAATCCATATTATTTTTGCCATGACCGAGCTCGATAGCTGCAGTCGCTTAAGTGTGGCCAGTATCCAATATTCGGAAGATAGTAGGTTCGAACCCCACTGTCGGCAGCCCTGAAGATGGTTTTCCGTGGTTTCCCATTTTCACACCAGGCAAATGCTGGGGCTGTACCTTAATTAAGGCCACGGCCGCTTCCTTCCCAGTCGTCGCCGTAAAACATATCTATGTCGGTGCGACGTACAGCCAATAGCAAGAAAAAAAATTTGCCATGCTTGTATGCAGGGACTTAGAAATCATCAGGCGATTACTCCTTGCATCAAAAGTGTACTCAATCAGCAGACATGGTCGATCAGAGATAGTGAGCCGACTCAAGCTCTCATAACTGCGGGTTCAATAGTAGTGGCCGAGGAATTCGATCTTTAAAGTGAGGGTAAATATCATAACACACCATGTCGTAATTGCTTGTAATTTTTGGTGATTTTAAATCTCTTAAAAGTATTCCGTACACACGGCTAGCCCATAATCAAATACTCAGAAACCATCAAGTAAAGTTCTGTTTTCGCTAGTTGATTGCCATGTAACTGGAACGTAGTCATTTGTACGGACGACGCGTAAATTCACTTTAATTGTCTGCAGCCTTGTAACTGAGATCATATTTGTATTATTATTATTATTATTATTATTATTATTATTATTATTATTATTATTATTATATGGTGCATTTTCTTAACAAAAAACTACACAGGCGTGGAAGAAACTATATTAAAAATATAGAATTTGCAGGAAGCGAGTTCAATAGATTATTTCCTTTAGGAATGTTCTCGATCACAAAATAGATTAATTGGCTACTTTGCCAAACTATAACTGATACATTCAGCTGAACTTTTTCTATGATAAATATAGTGAATTGTTTTATGACAGGAAATTTATCATTTTAAGTTAGTCAGTCACCAAATTACGGTGAAGAAGACGAATATTTCTTTAATATTCTTCTCTTGTCATTTTGGATGTTAACTCGATTTTCATCCCAAGCTTGTCAAGTCCTACTCATACCGCTCTGTCACGCTGAAAAGTCAAGTAAGACGAGCAGATACAATAAAGACCTCCCCATGAACTCTTCAGACCGAAGTTAATTATTATTGAAGAGGACTTCTTGAAAGGACGGCAATTTCCTAATGAAGCTGCGTGGACATGAAGAGCACTTGGAAGTGAACGCGGTTAAACTATGGATGTCGCTAACCGATTAGGGGACATCCCTCGCTAGAATTCAGTGACAGGGATTACTGAAAAGCAATAACAACGTCTGTGTGTTACGCGATGACAAAAGTTATTTCTTGTAATCAACGACAGTTTGCTAATACACTGATGTCAGTTCCCTTGAGCTAAAAAATCGACAAAAACCAACAACAAACCCGGAACTAGGACGAACAAGAGCAAGCGTTTGATAGTGACAGCTTAATAGAGAGGGACTGGCCAAGAGTGACAATGAATGAGAAAAACAGGAGAAACGTCAAAATCCATGGGTAAATGCTGCTATTGTTATCGCCACCTTGGTCACAAAATTTCTTGTAGTTTAATTTAGGGCATACTGTTGTAGAAAGCAGAATTTGTCCATGATATTGCAAACAAAGAACAAAAAGCAAGCTAGTAGTTTTACGTGACAGTTGAAACCCTAATCATAGCCAAGGGACTCCAATTTTACGCGGTATCCACTTTACAGACCACGGCCACCTATATGAGAAACTGTTGACATTACACGTAGGCGATCCCGTCCCATGATATCGCAGAGAATGCCGGTATTTTTGGATAGTATGGATAGTTAAAAATCTTCATAAGAAAGAAGCAGCAAACAAATATCATTTTGAGGGAGTTGGCAACACCGAACGGGTCATAAAGCTGTAACCCTGTTTTCAGGAGAAAATCTAATAGGCCTATATCAACCAAATTTACTCGAATGAAGACAGGAGATATCGTGTTAGAAATTAATATCACCAATATTCTGCTGTATATATAAGACTAAGTCTTTAAACGTTACCGCTTATTTCTAAAGTTCTACCGGGCCAATTGTGAGATTCTTTCTGTAATTGGAATTTTCTAGTTGAGTTTATTTCAAAACATGTCTTGAGGGTAGCATATCTCTAGGAAAAGTTCATCGGAAAAATGGAAAAACCGAACTCTTAACCGATGAAGATATCAAGCTTGGGTCTTTTTTCTCTCTTTGATTTTTCGAGCCAGAAAACTAAAGACGTTCTGTGTCAAATTTAAATTCTGAAAAAAATGACAGCATACTTTTTAAGTGTCTTAATCAGTGATAGCAGATGTGAGGAAAGCTACTAAAAGCGGTCCATCTGTTAGTTGGCGCCGGCCCCGCGGTGTAGGGGTGGCGTTCCTGCCTCATACTCGAAGGCCCCGGGTTCGATTCCCACCCAGGTCAGTGATTTCACATGGATCTGAGGGCTGGTTCGAGGTCCACTCAGCACGCATGATTACGATTGAGGATCTGACGGTGAGATGGCGGCCCCGTTCTAGAAAACCAAGAATAACGGCCGAGAGGATTCGTCGTGCTGACCGCACGACACCTCGTAATCTGCCGGCCTTCGGCCTGAGCAGTGGTCACTTCGTGGGCCAAGCCCTTCAGGGCAGCTGCGCCATGGGATTGCTGTTTGTTTGTTTGTTTGTTTGTTTGTTTGTTTGTTTTCTGTTAGTTGGCAACGGAACCGGACATTACGAAGGCAATGCTATGTGTCGTAATATCAAATATTTTCAACGTAACACTGCGTGATCGCGACGTATTACGAGGTATTAACAGCATTATTCAGCCAGGATGGTTGAGCTGTGCTTAGAGGTGGGTGTGATTGGCATAAGTTCCAATTTAAAGATCTACCAGAGGCGATATGCTATACAAATAAGTAAACTGTTCATTTGTTCATTTTCGTTAAAATACATATAGTCATTCTTTTATACATATATGTAATAGTGATTTATAATACCATGCACTTAATAATAATAATAATAATAATAATAATAATAATAATAATAATAATAATAATAATAATAATAATAATAATAATAATAATAATACCAATACCAAGCTAGTGGCTGCCCGGTTTGGGTCATGCAGCTATCAGCTTACATTCGTGAGATAGTGGGTTCGAACCCCACTGTTGGCAGGCCTGGGATATGGCTTTCCATGGTTTCCTATTGTCATACCAGGCAAATGCTGGAACTTACCTAGCCCTTTCCTATCCTCTCGTCGCCAAAAGACCTGTCCGTATCGGTGTGACGTGAAGGATATTGAATAATAATAATAATCTTGAATGAAGTCGCAAGTCATCGTTACAAGGTAGGTTAATTTACAGACTGATCATGTTTAACGGCAAATAAACTCCAAACTAACATCCTTTACTTTATGAAAGAGACATCCAACACGATGTGGACACGACAGTGGTGTTGTTGCTAGGACTAAGCTGCGGTCAGTTTAACCAGTCTGTGGTACAACAGAGTTCGCTCAGCTCCGCAAACAGAGCGTGCAGTTAAACACACTCTCGCACAGATACAGCAGCCTGGTCAACCCGCGTATTTGTGGAAAATACTATCGTATGTACACGTGAATTACTGAGTGAGAGACAACATCATAATGCCATATGGGGCCAGTGAAGAGATATGAAATGGGAAAGGGAGATAGGGTATATAAAGAGCCTTTATTCGACAATCTCAATTTATCCCAAAGTGTAGTCTATTTATTTATCTATCCTCTGCAAAAGAACGCTGAATGAAAAACTTTCAATTCGGTTTTGAGTATACTGCATACTATATATTTCTAATATTTGAAAATATCATAAAGGTGCAGAAGAAAAATGCGTACACAATCACAGGCTGTTCTTAAAAGTGACAACATTATACAAAATCTATTAATATTGGTTAATCCATAATCACATACTAGGCTTTTATTATCCAGTTTAGTCCGTAGGCTGTACGCTGCTTACCCTCGACAACGCAGTCGGTTGGAATACGCTTGGATAGCAGTCACAGATTATTTGATGCATCTTCGGTTCCTTGTCTTGTCAGACGAACAAGTATGGTACCTCTTTGGATATTACGATGACCTGAAATCATTCTAGATTTCCACACCGGCCCGAAGGAGAATACGGACCCCTCCACTTATCGGAGACTCTTCCTGCCCGTTATTGGACGGTACCCCGATTCGGTCGTTGTTTTCACGGATGGTTCGAGGGCAGAAGCGGGAGTAGGTTGTGCGTTCGCTGTTGACCATAACGTCGGAGGTCTATAGTGTGTACACAGCAGAGTTCTATGCCATCTGTGAACCTCTGAGGCACAGACTGTCCGATGAGCGCCGGCAATTTCTGCTGTGTACCGACTCCTTGAGCGCGCTACAATCTATAGATACAGTACATGTTTCCCTCGGCACCCTCTGGTGCAGTTGATCCAGGACCTGCTGGCCGGGTGTTCGGATGCCAGCACCAGAATTACGTTTATGTGGCTCCCAAGCCACATGGGGGGCCAAGGAGGCTGTACACTGCCCACGTTGCCTTACAATGTTCCATCCCCCTGTGGGTGGGGGCGGTAGAACAACGCCCACGGTATCCCCTACCTGTCGTAAGAGGCGACTAAATGGGGCCTCAGGGGCTCTGAACTTTGGAGCGTGGGTTGGCGACCACGGGGCCCTCAGCTGAGTCCTGTCATTGCTTCCACTTACTTGTGCCAGGCTCCTCACTTTCATCTATCCTATTAGACCTCTCTTGGTCAACTGTTGTTCTTTTTCGACCTCGACGCAATTAGGTTTGCGAGGGCTAGGGAGTCTTTCATTTTCACGCCCTTCGTGGCCCTTATCTTCCTTTGGCCGATATCTTCATTTTTCGAAGTGTCGGATCCCTTCCCTTTTTTCCCTCTGGTTAGTGTTAGTTACAGTGTTCTAGTCAGTGATATTAGCTCTCAGCGGAGACATTTGATTATGTCCCATTGGCAGATGGAGTGGCAGGTCACCCCTCTATCAAATAAGCTGAGAGCGATAAAAGGAACTACGAAGGTATGGAAGACTTCGCTTCGGGCTTCTCGGAGAGAAATAGTGGTATTATGCCCTCTTCGGATCGGTCACGGTAAAGTAACGCAGTCCTACCAACTGCAGGGTGAGCGCCCCCCCGGTGCGTACTTGCGGCGATCATCTGTCAGTGGTACACATCCTTAGGGAGTGCGTGGACCTGGCCGATCTGCGCTGTAGTCTAACTCCCGAGTACCATCTCCCTCATCCAACCAGATGACGAGCAGTCAGCAGACCTAGTCATCCCTTTTATGAGCAATAGTGGTTTGTTTTATCGCATATAAACGTAGTGTTTCGTATTATTCTTTATATTATTCTTTACTGTCTCCGTGGTTCAGACGGCAGCTTCTCGTCGCTGGATACCGTGTTCAAATCCCGGTCATTCCATGTGAGATTTGTGCTGGACAAAGCGAAGGCGGGACTGGTTTTTCTCCGGGTACTCCGGTTTTCCCTGTCACCTTTCATTCCAGCAACACTCTCCAAAATCATTTCATCACATATGTCAGTCATTAATAAATCACTTTGGGAGTGGTGACCCCATTGTACTAATAGCCTATAATATATGATTCATTCATTATATCTCTGACCCGGTCAAAGACTGGAAAACAGCTTCATTATTGTTTACTATGTTTTATTAAAATGACTCCGTTTTAGTTTGTGTTTGTATATTTCAATGTGTTTTTAAAATATTAATTTGCATGGTATATTATTGCATTTTAAAGCACTGTCTTATTCTACCATAATCTATCATATATTATTTTAGCGAAAATAAGGCATTGCGAATTAGATCCACTGATTATTAGGTATTTTGTTATTTCTGGAATTCAGTATCGTTTTAAATTCAAACAACAAAAAAGAAACAAACCCCATGGGGCAACAGCCTCGAAGGTCCTTGGCCTACCAAGCGACCGCTGCTCAGCCCGAAGGCCTGCACATTACGAAGCGTCGTGTGGTCAGCATGACGAGTCCTCTCGGCCGTTATTCTTGGCTTTGTAGACCGGGTTCGCCATCTCACCGTCAGATAGCTCCTCAATTGTAATCCCGTAGGATGAGTGGACCTCGAACAAGCCCACAGAATGAGGTAAAAATCCCTGGCCTGGCCGGGAATCGAACCCGAGTAAGAGGCAGAAATGCTACCCCTACACTGCGGGGCCAGCATCGTTTTAAATAAAATTAAGAAGGAATTAGTTCAAGTTTTATTGATGCATGGAATCTTATTTCCTTAACAAAAATATGAACGAGTGATCAATGATTGATCTGAAAGAGCGCTACAATGTATCTATTATTTCTAAGCTATGTTTTCCAGTGCAAATCTTCTTGTACTGTTACCACATCTCTAACTG
This sequence comes from Anabrus simplex, assembly GCF_040414725.1. Lineage (NCBI taxonomy): Eukaryota > Metazoa > Arthropoda > Insecta > Orthoptera > Tettigoniidae > Anabrus > Anabrus simplex. The sequence continues at coordinate 329,235,429 of NC_090270.1, forward strand.
GTGAAAAGAAGTACAAATAGGTGATATCAATTGTAGTATACTCTCTAAAACACTAAAGTTAGCAGCCTTTATTTCTCTTCATCCGGATACTTTATTGGTGGCATACAGTTCAAGGTTCGAATAATGACCACGAGATGTCTAAAAATTTATACTTTCCCGAGTTTCGCTAAAACTATGCGAATATCTGATGTATACACAATGATCTCTTCTATTATTATTATTATTTTTTTTTTTTAGAACAAGTACATGAGAGTCCCAGGGCGAACTGTGCCCTTCCGCTCATCTGTTTCCGCGAAATGCAGATGAGTCGGAAAATCTTCATCATGTATACCGGCGGGGGGAAAACGATCTGTTATGGAGGGAAAAATTTACCCCCATGTCAGAAAAGAACCCCACCCCCCTCTTCCACAATACTGTTAAAATCTATTTAATATGGAATTTTGAGATTATTACTCTCTCTAGTTATCAGAGGATCAGCCTCACTGCCTGTTGCCTGAATCTCGGAAACTTTCTGACTGGCTAATTTTAATCATATCGACCAATAAGAATCGCTGATTGATAAGGGTAGCAACACGTGTGGTATGGGCCTCCGTTCCACTCTGGATATCTGAAAATCATAAGCAAGATCTCCACCTCCATGGCTAAATGGTTGGCCCTTGGGGTCCCCGGTTCGATTCCCAGCCGGGTCGGGTATTTTAACCTCCACTGTAATTCCAATGGTTCTAGGGCTGAGAGAGTGTGTGCCGTGTGACGCCTATCAGGCGTCAGCTCGAAAGACCTGCACCATGCCTCTTTGTCGGAGGCTGAGGATGACCAGTAGCTGGTCAGCTGCCATCTTGGCAGGCCATGGTCATTCATGGGCTGTATGTACGAGTCTGTTGTTATTCTCGACATATGTCGATTGGCTTAAATGCATGACTCTCGATTCACGTTGATGGTCAACGGTGGGTTTAAGTATTGAGGAACGACTGAATCTGTGTCTGTGGCTACGAGATTCTCCATGTACGTCATTTTATGAATAAGCTCAACATAAAAGTTGTCTTGAATCACTCCGCTCTGTTCAACATCAATGCCGGGATGAGTGGCTCAGACTGTTGAGGCGCTGGCCTTCTGACCCCAATATGGCAGGTTCGATCTTGGCTCAGTCCGGTGGTATTTGAAGGTGGTCAAATACGTCAGCCTCGTGTCAGTAGATTTACTGACACATAAAGAACTCCTGCGGGACTAAATTTCGGCAGCTCGGCGTCTCGGAAAACGTAAAAGAGTAGTTAGTGAGACGTAAAGCCAATTCAACATCAATGCCGGGATGAGTGGCTCAGACTGTTGAGGCGCTGGCCTTCTGACCCCAATATGGCAGGTTCGATCTTGGCTCAGTCCGGTGGTATTTGAAGGTGGTCAAATACGTCAGCCTCGTGTCAGTAGATTTACTGACACATAAAGAACTCCTGCGGGACTAAATTCCGGCAGCTCGGCGTCTCGGAAAACGTAAAAGAGTAGTTAGTGAGACGTAAAGCCAATAACATTATTTCAGCATCAATATTTGTAATTGAATATTTAATTTGTTTAACGACAATTCTGCTGGCCCAATGGTGTAGAGGTAACATGCCTGCCCCTTACTCGGAGGCCACCGTTTCGATTCCCGGCCAGATCAGGTATTTTTGTCTGGATGAGGGTTGGTTCGAGGTCCACTCAGCCTATGTGATTACATGTGAGGAGCTATCTGGCGGTGAGACAGAGGCCCCGGTGTAGAAAAAAGGAATAACGGCCGAAAGGATTTGTCGACTTCCCGACATCTCGTAACCTGCAGGCCTTCGGACTGAGCAGCGGTCGCTTGGAAGGCTAAGGCCCTTTGGAACTGTTGCGCCGTGGGGTTTGGTTTAACGACAATTCCTACTTGCTGCTGATGGTGCCGTGGTGTCTTTAACATGCCGGAAGCTGTCGCATTTCATGATTTGCAGGTCGCAGCACTAAGATCGACTATTTGTAAATAAAATGGGCAATAATTCAGGGGTCATCCCAGCTTTTGAATTATGATCATTCTAGTGGCAACCAGGTGCAGCAGTTAAGCAGTAAACACCGAACAATCACAATTCCTTTATGGAATAAGATTACTACCCGTCCATAAAGTGAGATTATTGCCCTATGTACTGTACTGTATATTTATACTGGTTCCTCAGGTTTCACTGTTCACACCTTACAGAAACACGAGAACAATATATTTTGACGACATGCCAACAATAACTGACAAAACTGTAACCTCTGTATGACTCAACAGGACAGAGCAAAGGGCGAAAGTCTCAATCCTAACAGTGGTAATTTTTAATCGACTCGGGTTACACAGTTCTGTACGGTCTGAAATGTATTCTTCTGCACGATGTTTCTGTTTCTCTACATACAGCACGTACACAAACAGCAGTGCACACCTACATACTACATAGTTGCCGACGGGGCACATTCATTCTCAGACGAACCTGTAACTATGGAGAAACTATGTGCCCGGTGAACAACAATTTTTAAAAACTACACCCCGAAGAAAAAATTTAAAAAAATCCTTTTTCCCAATTGTCTGGAATCACGCAGGAGCTCATCTGGTGGCCGCGATCGTTAAGGCGTGAAGTCTATATGGTCTGACACAGTCGTTAGCCGGTTCGAGTCCCGTTGGTTGGAAAACAATCCACCATCAGAATGTTGGCCGACAGGGTAGTATACAATTTCTAATCACGAGATTGCGTGCCAAAAGCCTGGGTTCAATTCGAAACCTCTCTGCAGTGCTCATATGTGCATATGTTATTCGTCCGTCAGATGGAGACGTTAAGCCTTGACCAGAACCATTGGTGCTATTCGACAGGAGTAGGCTACGTACCGGCACCAGGTTTCACCCTCTCCCTTCCTAGTATCATATATAACGTCTTTCGTTCCATCTCGTTAACTCCTCTGATGAGGTCCTAAAAATTCCCTACGAAGATTCATCTCAGTTCATAACCGACCCCGTAGAGAAACGGGACAAGGGCTGGACATGATCACCTGGGGTCGTGTAGGGAATATTGCCTGTGCAGTGACGATGCCACCCACCTATTACAATACCAGAATGAGAGCACAGAGTATCGAGAGTATCGGAAGAGAAGGCCGATTAAAGGAACGAAAGTAGAACCTTTTCAGACCTTGGAAACCTTTTAGCGGTGAGGTCGAAAAAGAAAACAAGATTTGATCACTGGAATCGCACAGAAGAATGACAGTAATCCAGTATTAGTGAGAGGAAATGATATTAGACTCAAATGGATCCATGATTTCCACGTCTCACTGGGTGCACGCTACTGGAGGAATATACAGCAAATGTATCTTAATACTTTCCAATAAAATTCAAAAAATATGTGTCGTACAGGGACTGGACGTGGAGTGGACCCTGTCTCTATTTCCAGACGGCGATAGGTGTTATCTGAAAAGTGTACACTATTACCTGCAAAATGATTTCTGGGCTTTTACATAGCGTTAGGGCGGACTTCAGTCGTGGATATCACAAGTGGAAATTCAGAAATATTAATATGCTTGTTTTAACGCCAAAAAAAATCACATGTGACAGATTGGAAATTCAAAATTCAAAAAGATTAAGAAGATGCCATCGTTGACTTACCTCTGGGAGGCTGGGTGTCGGCAGGGGTGATGAAACCGTCCTCACTGCTGCTGCTGTAGCCTGCTGAGCCGAACGAACTGCCGGAGTGGCGGAACACGTCAGGCACAGCAGGCGGTGCCACCTTCTTCACCTGCGGCGCGGGCTTGGGCGGTCGGCTCATCCCGCCCACTGCAAAACACCAACATTCCTCAATCAAATGTCTGTTCACATTTTAATATTATCAATATCAAACAGATATATCCAACAGTCAACGAACAGAGAAACCCCCCGACCTCAGTGGCACTGTCAATCAGTCTTTGACCTTCCATTCGAAAATTGAGGGTTCGATCCCATTTTTGAGATCGGTGTCATTTGAGAGTGTACATGTGACACTCCTAGATGTTAGCTACCAGACAATGAAAAACTCCTGGGGTACAACATTCTGACAGCCAATGAAGCCGGAGGCTGAGTGTTTGCGTTCGTCTTAAAACACATCTTCATATTTAAATGAGAGGAAAAAATGGGAAACTACCTCACTCCTCATTTTCCTAGTACGCCTCATCAGTGATGTTTTGGCCATCTATGACAGCTAATGGTGGAGATGTTCAGGATCCAACCAGCCTTAGAACTCAGGACTGAACATACATAAGCAACGGGATCACATGAAAAAAATCCAAAGAAAACCAGCTCGATTTGTTCTGAGTGATTTCCGACAAAATAATAGCGTTACAAAAATGTTGCAGAGTTTGAGCTGGGAAGACTTGGGAGGAAGGAGACGAGCTGCTCGACTATGTGGTATTTCCGAGCTGTCGGTAGAGAATGGCGTGGAACGACATTAGTACGCGAATAAGTTTGAGTAGTGTTTTTAAAAGTAACAAAGATCACACTATGAAGATAAAGTTTGGAATTCAAGAGGACAAATTGGGGAAAATATTCGTTTACAAAAAGAGCAGTTAGGGATTGGAATAATTTACCAATGGAGATGTTCAATAAATTTCCATATTCTTCGCAATTTTTTAAAGAAAAGACGAGGTAAACAACAGATAGAGAAACTGCCAGCTGGGTGACTGCCCTGAATGCAGATCAGTGGTGATCGACTGATTGACTGACTTCTTCTTCTTCTTCTTCTTTTCCTACCGCTTTTTCCCACACCTGTGGGGTCGCGGGTGCGATCTGCGTCGCACATGTGGATTTGGCCCTGTTTTACAGCCGGATGCCCTTCCTGACGCCAACCCTTTATGGAGGGATGTAATCACTATTGCGTGTTTCTGTGGTGGTTGGTAGTGTAGTGTGTTGTGTGAATATGAAGAGGAGAGTGTTGGGACGGAGACAAACACCCAGTCCCCGAGCCAGAAGAATTAATCCGAAGCGATTAAAATCCCCGACCCGGCCGGGAATCGAACCCGGGACCCTCTGATCCGAAGGTCAGTACGCTGACCATTCAGCCAACGAGTCGGACGACTGATTGACTGACTGATTGATGCATAACGTATTATTGTACAGCTGACACTGGAACCTTTAACTTTTTACTAATGTGTTTCTTCGTTATCCCAACTCCACGTCATATTATGTGAATGCAGTTAGTAATGACCTAACAATGAAATTTGAGGATGATGTAATAAGGGATGTTGCAAAAGTTTTTACTGTGTAGTACCGTCGATTCTCAAGGAGTGGCATTTTATTTTTGGTGGTCAGAAATCATCAAATAGATTTCAGTGGCTGCAATATGTATAGTAATGACTGTAATGAGTATTCAGACGGAGAGTGAATTTTTGGATGGGAGCGAAGGTAAAGTTTCTAAAACAAGCCGAGGTGAATACGGGACTGGAAATATTCAAGACATTGGAGCAAGAAATGAAAAGGATCAGGTTACATTGGATGAAAGTTGTGTAGAACCCACAGTAATGAACAAACATATATGGATACTGTGAAAACGACAGGAGGCAAACAGTGAATAAACAACGACAGAAGAATTCAAAAAGACAATGTTATTTTAATTTTATTCAGTTTGTGAATGTCTAACGTTTGAAAAAATGAAAATCCACAGCATATTTCCACTCATGCGACCGGGTAAGGAATGGAATGAATGAAGACCCCCATCAAGCGGCGAGGAAAGGAATTGTGCCGGCTGCCGAAGCCTGTCACACTCCTCCGGAGCAATTATTAATGACTGACAGATGACATGAAATTCTATTGGAGAGTGTTCCTGGAGAGAAAGATACAGGGAAAACCGGAGTACAAGGAGAAAAGTCCTGTCCCGCCTCCACTTTGTCCAGCCCAAATCACATGGAGTCACCGGAATTTGAACCACGGAATCCACAGGTGAGCGGGTGAGACCGGAGGCTCAATGTCGAACGTTCATTTAACTAAAAGTATCTACTCATTTCTTAAACGTGCTGTAGTCATTTTTTACCAAGCCTTCGGCCTCAAAGTTGCTGGTAAGATTTAGGTAGCTGTAATGTTAATCTGCATTTTGTTTTCTTTAAAAGGATTGTATTCTTAAATTGTTTAAATATAAAGAAAACCATTGCCTGCTTTTCTTCTTTCTTTCCTTTCGCCAGTTTCTCTCCCGGTTAAGATTCCCCACTATAATCCCGCTTCTGATCTCGTAAGCAATCTTCAAATCCCGCCATACCAATGGATGTCACGCACGAAGTGCGGTCACTGGTCGCAGATGGCATGGATACCTCTAAAGGTAGACCTCTTTCATGTACCATTAATTTTATCACTTAAAAGTACGACATTCGTGAAGAGAATTGTTGTCAATGACCATATTTTGCTCTCATTGGATTATTTATAATCTCATTGTTTCCAGTTCGCCGCACTTAGCAATGTTATATTTTGTGCAGAGATCTTGTACAGACGTCTCACCGTTAGTGAAATGCATAGAGGAAAGCTCTCTTGTCAGATACAAGTCGAAAACAGGAGTGTAAAATAACCATTAATGGATGTAACTTCTTGTTCATTCTTCGCATTGTTATGGTTTCCAGTTAGTTCTATGCTGTAATGCCATTCAGGCGATTCCTTACTGATATATTTCGCTGCTTGCTTAAGGTCGCGAGCACTTCTTCAGGTTTTCGATGCCGCTACTGCGAAAAAAGGAGGTCTGCATTCAGAAGGTGGCGGTCGTAGTCTAAGTTAAGATGCAACCCCAGTATTCGACAGGCAGGGACACCGTGGGTGTTATTTTACCGTCCCACCCAAAGGGTATCGCATTTAAGAGTCATTATAGTATTTAATGTTCAGCAGAGTGAAACGAGACACTGCCTAAAATATTCGTAAGTCTCAAAGATCTTCGCTTCCTCGGAAAAATAATATGATTGTTCGAATAATACCCAAGGTATGAATTAAATTTGAACTCTGATATAATCAAACCATGATCTTTAATGTGTAAGGGAGAAGAGGTGAATCCCTCTTCCTCTAACCCTCCTCACGGTTAAGCCCCTGCATAGCAGAACTCAGAAAGTTAGGAGGCGCAGAATATTAATTTGCAACTTAGTGGTCCTAAGTTAGAAGCTAACCGCGCTGTATTTATGGAAGTCACCCGAGCGGGCCACAACAACAGGTTGTGTTTCCTGGGAAACTAGCCTACACTGATGTAACTTCAACATGAGAGTCGACGGTAGGGAAATCGGTTAGAAGATTTAACTAAGTTGATATAAACTGTTGGGTGCTCTCCGAACTAAACAAGTTGTCTCCGCCACAATCGACAGCCCTATCTCTGTCTAAAGATAAACACAGCATGAAGATGATGTGACGTAATTACCACACATCAACAAAACAAAACAAACGAAACACACACATTTCGCCAGGAATTATAAAAATGACATACTATTTTATTCAGGATAAGTAAATAAGCGATAAGAAAATGCCTGATTAGTGAAGGCAAACGTTTGTAAGTCAGTGATACGACCTGTGGTTTCCTATCGAGTAGAACGTAATCTTTTTGACCAGGAAACAAGGAGATCCTCCATGTTATGGAGATGTGAGTGCTGGATGGACTGTAGGATTGGCTGGTTTGACCCACACCAGAAATAAAGATGTGCGAAGAAATCTTGGCGAGACCCCAATCATGGAGAGGAATAGGAAGGCTCTACTCCTGTGTTATGGTCATGTCGTGTAGTTGTAGGGCCCCCCTGCTAGACCCAAGAGGTCGCGGCTACGAAGTGATGGTTAGATAACATCCAAGAAGACATGAGGGATGTAGGTTTCAACCATCAAGACGTCCAAGCCTGGATCAATTGGCGATATTTTCTATTTTACAAGTTGCTTTAGGTCGCACCGACACAGATAGGTCTTATGGCAACGTTGCGATAGGAAGGAGCTAGGAGTGGGAAGGAAGCGGCCGTGGCCTTAACTAACGTACGGACCCAGCATTTGCTGGTGTGAAAATGGGAAACCACAGAAAACCATACTTAGGACTGGCCACAGTGGCGAAGACGTAACAAGACAAAAAGGCCCCTATGTGTCGGGATAAACGCAAAGGCCGCTAGATGCCACTGTACTGTATGAGACATCACACAGTACAAAGGCAATTCAAAAAAGAAGCCGCATTTCGCTTTGCGAAAATCAAACTATCACAGATGTGCCTCCCGGTCATGGCCATCTATCAACAGCTGTTAATTCCAGAGGGCAACCAGCCATAAGACAGCCTGCACGGTTGTTAGGTAACACTGTCTGACCATCCACCCACGCCTTACATCACTGTCTGCACGGTTGTTATGGTTACACGTCCGTCACACATTTTGTTGCGTCGCATTGCACAAATTTTTGGATGACACTAGCCATAAGGCATAACTTTATTTTACAGGCAGATATAAGGATGGACACTAGTAGGGCACGAATACGCTTTACTATTCAACATAGTTACCATTCCTGTCCAACTTCTTGTTCCTTCGGCACGCCAAGGCATCGATGCCGGCATGGAAGAAATGAGCGTCCAGTCCCTAAAGCCACGTCATGACGGCATGTTGAAGGGCCATATAGTGGTCGAATCGTTTACCAGCCAGGTGCTTCCTTCAACGGGCCGAAAAGATAGAAATCACTGGGTGCCAGGTCGGGACTGTAGGAAGGATGGTTCAGTACTTCCCATCAGAAGCGTCGTGACAGTTCACGCATGCTCTTGGCCACGTGTGGCCTGACGTTGTCGTGCAGAAACAGGACGCCTGTTGAGATAAGCCCAGATCGTCTTCTGCGAATTGCTACCCGTACTGGATCCAGTGAGTCACAGTAGCTGGCGGCATTGATTTTCACTCCCCTGGTGAGGAAATCAACCATCTGGAACATCCTAGTACTGTGTATCCTTATATCCACCATGGAAACTCTTGTTACCTTACTTTTTGAAGCTACCTTGTACACTGAAACCACCAATAAGTGATCTTGAGACGGCTGCTTTTTACATTTTATTAACGTATGAGTCATGCTGTTTAATGTGGCACCTGTTTCATTCAAATATTTGAATACTTACTATTTTAAATAATTGATTTTATGTATTGGTGGACTTCTATTTAGAATCACGTTTTGTGCAATGTATCACAGATTTACACATATCTAAGGAAATATTCAAACTAGAGGGCTGTGGTTTGGCGTGTTTTGAAGAGAAATACTTGCTTTATTAGTTGGTCAACCAGCTTGAGGTGCAACCGCAAAATGCAGTGTTGTTTTGGCGGCGGATTTTAAAGCTTCTATTCTGCAGTAGGTGAGCTTTAACGAAACTTTTACATTTTAATGCAATTTACTCGAAATCACTTTTTTTTCGGAACAAATGCTCCCTTTTCTCAGAAACTACTGAGTGCATTTCCACGAAATGTGAACCAAATGTTTGTGGGTCGTTCAGTTAGGGGCGCGCAGCTGTGAGTTTGTATCCGGGAGAGAGTGGGTTCGAACCCTACTGTCGGCAGCGCTGAAGATGGTTTTCCGTGGTTTCCCATTTTCACACCAGGCAAATGCTGGGGCTGTACCTTAATTAAGGCTACAGCCGCTTCCTTCCCACTCTCAGGCCATTCCTTTCCCATCGTCGCCATAAGAACCGTCTGTGTCGGTGCGACGAAAAGCAAATTGTAAAAAATATGTTTGTGATATTGTTGTGGTTGGGTAGATTTACTTTGGTTGACATTTCTTGAACAGTTCATTTTTTATAATAAATTATCTACAGAAAAAAATTGGGGAATATTTTTTTAAATCAGAACTTTTTTGTAGCACATATTTTAAAGCTATTCTAGATCAGTGTATACAAAGGACATGAATTAACATAATATTAAAATATCATATTTCTACATTCAATGGCTACTGAGAAAAAGGTTTATATTTGTCCAGCTATTTCAACATTGACGAGATACAGTATTACGACTCCCCTTAGGCCCGGAGTACTTGATCTATAGAGTATTGTGCAGTCCCTGCAGGATGAAATACATTCGTGAATAACAATTAAACTATGACAAGACATCATTTCAAAGAATTGCTGCTGACTAATTATATTATGACGAGAACTGACTAATCACAATTAAAATCTTATAAATCAAGTTGGAATGGCTGAAGTTAATAGGAGTCCGCCTTATGAGGTATGTAACATTCCAGCATGTCAGTCGGCATAACTTTGAAAATGATCATCACGTAGTATAACACTGTCACGTTTGTCGGAGACTTCACTTCATTAAGCGTTACACTGCTAATTCAACCGGTAATTAGTGTTCACTGTGAACAAGTTATGAATAGCTAAGAAGGATGCTAGTACCTTAACCTCCTCTCTTAATAAATCCATTAATAATGTCGCTCAAAGTGAAGTCATTGCATTTCCATAGGCAATATGCATGCTCCTGGAGGAGTAAGAGGTAAAGGTTCCCACCATCCGTAACCTAGGCACTAAGTAGTACAGAATAGTTAATTCCACACTTAGTCGCCTTTGCTCATAGGAAATTGATCTTGTACTTAATTTTGGTGTAGGCTGAGTGAACCTCAGAGCGCATGCGCTTCTCCTGAAGTGGACGTACTTTGACTTTCATGACTAGGACTTGTCTAAGGTTGCTGGATGTACCGTTTTTTCAGGACCATACTTTTTTTCTTCTTCTTCTATTCAGCCTTTCAAAACGTAGGATGAATGTTACGTTTTCCAGAAAACAAATTCTTTATCTTAAAATGTCCCGCTTTAGACTATAGCATCATTGTTAAAATATCCGTGGTTTTGATTCTTCACCGCAACAAATCTACCGGCCTGAGAGACGGCGTCACCGTCTAAGAGGCCCGCCTCCCCCCTCAGGGGGAAAATGAAAACATGTCTAGTAGTAGTATCAAAGAGTGCAAAATACACTATATTCTTCTAGCCGTAGATCACTCATCACTACCTGTTCCAATGAAAAAAAATGAAATGGCGTATGGCTTTTAGTGCCGGGAGTGTCCGAGGACAAGTTTGGCTCGCCAAGTGCAGGTCTTTTGATTTGACTCCTGTAGGCGACCTGCGCGTCGTGATGAGGATGAAATGATGATGATGATGATGATGAAGAAAACACAAACACCCAGCCCCCGTGCCAGCGAAACTAACCAATTATGGTTAAAATTCCCGACCCTGCCGGGAATCGAACCCGGGATCTCTGTGGCCAAAGGCCAGCTCGCTAGCCATTTAGCCATGGAGCCGGACACCTGTTCCAATAAATTGTAATCAATCCAACTCTAATGAATTATACGGAAAAGTGTTGTGAAACAAGAATCTGTTGAACAAGGCATTATCAAATGAGAAGTACTTCTGGAATGTAAGTTTATTATAATTAACTATTTATTCATTTGTAATCAATATTTCACATTGGTATATTAGTACTTAATAGTTAATATATCCCTGATAATCCGATTCCTTGGTGGAATGGTCACCGTTTGTTTCAGAAAGTCCCTGGCTCGATTCCCGGCCGGGTCAGGGATTTGCATCCCGTCTGATTAATTCTTCTGGCTCGGGGACTGGCTGCTTGTGTTTGTCCCAACATTATCCTCTTCATATTCAGACAACACACCACACTAGCAACCACCACAGTGATTACATCCCTCCACATAGGGTTGGCGTCAGGAACGGCATCCGGCCGTAAAACAGGGCCACATCTACATGTGCGACAAGGTTCACCGATCTCCCATAGGTGTGGGGAAAGTAGTAGAATAATAATAAGAATGGAAAGTGGCTCTTATACATCCCTCACATACGAAAGGTAACAAGCCAGGTGTAAACAACTATAAAGCCAAAAGTAAAATTTATGGGTGATATATCTAAAACAGTCAGAATAAATGCAGATGTAATGGAAGGTTGTGATTTATCTCCACTCCTATTCAACTTCGTCCTGGAGAGAATAGTGAAATTAAATGGCGTATGGCTTTTAGTGCCGGGAGTGTCCGAGGACAAGTTCGGCTCGCCAAGGGCAGGTCTTTAGAACTGACACCCGCAGGCGACCTGCGCGTTGTGATGAGGATGAAATTATGATGAAGACGACAAATACACCCAGCCCCAGTGCCAGCGAAATTAACCAATTATGGTTAAAATTCCCGACCCTGCCGGGAATCGAACCCGGGACCCCTGTGACCAAAGGCCAGCATGGAGCTATGGAGCCGGACGGAAAGAATAGTAAGAATTTGAAATGAAAAACTGAAAGAACACAAAAACTGAAAGAACACAAGCTATTTTATCAATAACTCTGGGAAGAAAGAACAGAGGTGTTGAAATAAACTATCCAGCATTTGCAGACGATTTTGCAATGGAAAACCTGACACATTCAGGAACACAAGTAAATCTTTTGGAAGAAAAAGCCAACAGAACAGGTTTAAGAATTTCTGTAGAAAAAAAAAAAATTATTACAAATATAAAAGATGCTCCAGAATTTTTAACAACAGAAACTGGTCCGAGGAGAGAAAAAGGAGACATAGTGAGCAGATGAAGGAGTATTGGAGGAAGAAGTAGGAACAACAAAGAATGAAGCATTCAAATTGTCGCGTGGTCTATAGAACACTCCAACGGAGAAATAATAATAATAATAATAATAATAATAAGAAGAAGAAGAAGAAGAAGAAGAAGAAGAAGAAGAAATGAAGATATTTAGGAGAAACAATTCAAAAGAATGGTTTGGGAAAGTCCGCTGTAGAAGAAGGGATACACAAAGTGAAGAGACTAAACGGTATAACTAGGATTATCTCCAACAAAAATTGTTATATAAAAACTCAAGATACAACACAACACGGTAGTCAAACTGGAATGCCTATACACGAGTGACTGTCTAGTAACGAATTACAAGCTGAATAAGAAGTACTGGGAAGAAAAAATATACGGAAAATACTCGATCCGCTAAGAACTACAGTACTCTGAAAATCAAGAAGTAATGATGAAATATACCGGAACATAGAAAACATAACAGAAACAATGCGGAAGAGGCGACTGATAATTTTCGGACATTTATACAGAATGGGTGACAAAAGTTTAACCAAACAGATCTTAAATTATCGTAGGAACAAGAAGTCAACAATAACCTGGATTCATGAAGTCAAGAAAGATTAGAAAGAAACGCTATAGGAGAAGAAACAGCAAGAGAGAGAGAGAGAGAGAGAGAGAGTTTTGGAGAGAAAGTGTTAATAATGGAAAGATTCCAAGGTCAGGAGGAAAAGAAAAGAGGGTCAAACTGGTCCGAGGAGAGAAAAAGGAGACATAGTGAGCAGATGAAGGAGTATTGGAGGAAGAAGTAGGAACAACAAAGAATGAAGCATTCAAATTGTCGCGTGGTCTGTAGAACACTCCAACGGAGAAATAATAATAATAATAATAATAATAATAATAATAATAATAATAATAATAATAATAATAATAATAATAATAATAATAATAATAATAATAATAATAATAATGAAATTGCGAACCAGAAGAACACCTGCTGTTGCCCACGCTCTTGGCATACTGTGTCCATGTGCGTTATTAGTGTTTGTAGGTTTATTTTTTCGAAGTAATTCTGTAAAGTGTAGCCATTGATGCTTTCACCTTCCCTACTCATAGACATGATATAGGCTTTTAAGCTTATGCCGTGTCCAGAAAATCAGGTGAGATTCTTTACGTTTCGCAGAGAACTTTGCTCTGAGTCATCGGAAGAACATCTCGGCTGTTCACGAGAAAGGCTTCTCAAAGAATGAGGTGTGAATTTAGACGTTATAACAGAAGTGGAAGTGGTATGTTCATTCGTCACCAGATGGCTCATCGGATGCTGTGCAGTGCTAGCCTTCGAAGCGGAAGCTGACGGAAACATCAGACTTACATAACAACGGGAGTACATACATAGAAAGTATGACATAGATGCAAGCCCAGAATGAAACATCTGGCGACGAGGAACGTACGAATTTGTCAAGTGTAGTTTAATGTTTTACTTATGTATTTGTCGTCTTTCAAGTGGGGAAGTTAAGGCACCTGGCGCTCTCTTATACTTACAGTATACTGCTCGAACCCCACTGTCGGCAGCCCTGAAAATGGTTTTCCGTGGTTTCCCATTTTCACACCAGGCAAATGCTGGGGGCTGTACCTTAATTAAGGCCACGGCCGCTTCCTTCCCACTCCTAGCCCTTCCCTGTCCCATCGTCGCCGTAAGACCTATCTGTGTCGGTGCGACGTAAAACAACTAGCAAAAAAAAAAAAAAAAACCAGTATACTGCGCAGTGCAAGGCGAGGTAGCGAATTAGTTCGCGTACTTCGGAAGCACAGTATTTTATGTAGGTGGTTATTTTGTGTTCGTGTTGAGTGTCAAGTTCTCAGAGACAGAGATGAAGTCTTTCTTCCGCTAACAACTTCAATCATCATCGTCACATGAAAGTATACCGAGCATCCGTAGAGGCATTTAACCTCAAACGCCAAGATTTAGGACAATATGCACAAAGTAAGACAAACACTTGACCAATTGACAAGGAATGGCTGGCAGGGAACAATAAACTATCACCGAATTTCTCGTTTTGAAGACGTCCACTCCAAAAGCCTGTCACGTTAAATTCAAAAAAGTGAAAAAAAATCTAGTAATATACCAGACAAGTTGTGGATAAGGAGAACCGGACATTTCGAATCCTCATTCACGCAGTTGTAGAATCTTAACATGCATCACCTATGACGACCATTCCTCTCTTCTGACAGCATCGCGCGTGAGCTGCAGCTCATTAGGCCCGGTGAGGACACTGTCTTCAGCCTCGCATACGAGTAAACGATTATGACTTCATAAACAAGCCCATACTAATTTTGCAAATAAGCGCCATAACTAATCTACCTCACTGCAATACTTGAACAGAGTAGAAGGTACTGTACTACACTAGCAAAAAAAAAAAAAAAAAAAAAAAACTCACTTCACACAACCCTCCCATATTGAAATGAAATCTTCAACAGTGATGTGACAAAAAGCTTCTCCTTCTTCTTCCTCTTCTTCTTCTTCTTCTTCTTCTTCTTCTTCTTCTTAAGAAACCCCACACGAAACAGAAAACCAGTTACGAGAGGAAACTTCGCTCAGCGAAAAGGGTTTGAAATAAGCGAGCGGATGTTTCGGCTTATCCGTAGACACTTGACCGCTTCTGAGAAATATTGTGAAATAAATGGAAGAAGAAATTGTAAATTGTAAAATGGAATCTAGAAAACGATAATATGAATCGAAAATTGTAAAACCATGTAACATCAAATTGTACGTCCGGCTCCATGGCTACGTGGTTAGCATGCTGGCCTTTGGCCACAGGGGCTCCGGGTTAGATTCCCGGCAGGGTCAGGAATTTTAACCATCACTGGTTAATTTTGCTGGCATGGGGGCTGGGTGTATGTGTCGTCTTCATCATCATTTCATCTTCATCACGACGTGCAGGTGGCCTAAGGGCGTCAAATCAAAAGACCTGCATCTGGCGAGCCAAACATGTCTTCATGTCCTCTGACACTCCCGGCACTAAAAGTCATACGCCATTTCATTTCATCAAATTGTATATTTTGAAAAGATCAATAAAGCACTCAGCCAAGAGGCCTACACCCCACCCAGCTCCTTCACCGATTCAAACCTACCCACCCATCTCCTAACTCCTTCAAATCTCCAAACCCGCCGAATCTCCTGGCCGGAAGATTTGTTACGGTAAAGGATGTGTGCGGAGAAGGTAAGGGGGTGGGCGGCCGTGGCCTATACTACGAACTGTCCCGGCATTCGCCTTAGTGCAGGAGAAATGGAAAACCACGGAAAACCATTCTCAGGACAGCCGACGGGTGGGGCCAGGAGTGAAATCCAGTCCCTGTGCCTCTGTCCCGTCTCCCGAGTGCAGAGGCGTAGAGGCACGGTAGAGCCGTGGCAACCTTTCCACTGCTCGGTTGGCCGGTCAGAGTACAGAGCTGTTGGACCATGGACAAGCCGTGGCCTCTTAAGGGAAGAAACCCACTCTGCATCTACCGACCAAGTTCACTCAGCCTACACCAAAATTAAGTATAAGATCAATTCTCAATTACTATGAACAAAGGGTACTAGGTATAGAAATAACTATTCTATCCTATAGACATGATACTGTATAGGCTTTTGGGCTTATGTCGTGTCAAGAAAATAAGGTGAAATTCTTTATGTTTCGTCATCAGAAGAAAATGTCAACTGTCCACGAGAAAGGCTTCTTAAAGAATCACTTTCCGAAATTTAGGCGTTATAATAGAAGTCGAAATGGTACGTTCATTCGTCACCAGGTAGCTCCTCGGACGTGGCACAGCGCTAGCGTTCGAAGCGGAAGCTGACCGAACCATCAGAATCAGTCTAAGAGGGTCACATACCATGTGAACGTAACATATGACATTGACAGGTTATGACATTGACACAAGCCTGGAATGAAACATCTGGCGATGAGAAACGTACGAATTTGGAAAACACCCAGACGAAATAACAAAAGTGAAGGGACAGGGAAGGTAACTACCTACGTGAAACGTAAAACATATTCTATCCTACTTAGTGTCTAAGTTACGGATAGTGGGAGCCTTTACCTCTTACTCCTCAGGAGCATGCATATCGCCTATGGAGACTTTGAGCGACATTCTTAATGGTTAAGGTTTTAGTATCATTCTTAGGTATTCAAAAGTTGTTCAGAGTGAAGGCTAATTACCGATTGAATTAGCACTGCAACGCTTAATGAAGTGAAGTCTCCGACATACGTGCCAGAGTATGAAGTTACGTAGACCTATACGGTATTTTTCAAAGATTACAATGTTTTGTAAGTTCATTCTTATATTAACGCTTAAGGGAGATACGGTGCATTCCCTTGGACGATACCGATTGTAAACATGCGAAACATACACATTTTGTCACACCACAAGCATTGTGCGAAGGCAGTTTTGTCAGAGTTACATTTCTGGGTGGGAACGCCACTCCATGGTGGTGGTGGTTGATGTTGCAAGCGGTTTAACGTCGTGCTCTATAGGAACAGAATAGAAAGGGGGTGGCTGTGGTCTTAATTATGGTACGACCCCACTATCTGCCTGGTGTGAAAATGGGGAACCACAGAAAACCATCTTCAGAGCTTCCCAATGTAGGGTTTCGAACCCATCATCTCCTGAATGAAACCTCACTACTACACATCCCGTATCGCACAGTTACTTCGCACGGTACCTCCGCAACTCAGCGTATACATTTACAAAACCAGTCTGCTGATTGAGAATTTAGTTTAAAGAGCAAACTTCAAGGCCACGTAGTGCAATATAAACTTCAAAGGAAGATTGCCGTACGAGAAACGATACTGCAGAGACAAGTTCCTTTAAGCTCTACATTAAGCTTACAGAGCACACAGCTCCAGACAGGCTGCGGAACGTCTCTCCATTGGACCGGACCGGACCAGAGACGTGACATGAAAATGAAAGATGACTTTAAAAAAGAAATTATTTATAATTCGTCATGCGTTATTTTAGAGAGGCAAGCGCCCCTTGTCTCACAGACAGTTTCAATCTCCCTTTGTCCATCAACTCAACACAGCACAACAAAGCTAGGGTAACCGTAACTCACAACAAATACACGTAGTGCAACTAAATTGTGGTTTCTTCTTCGTCATGGATTAGAATTACATAAGAGATGCAATGAGATATGAATAACCCCCGCCAATGTGGATATGACATTTGTTTTAAGGTAATGTCTTCCAAATATTTTCAATTCACAAATCCCTTTCACCAAGATCTAAAGCAAGTGAATCCGTTATTAATATAAACCAAAATGAATGGGTTGCTATATTTCTAGAAAATAGATCTCAGAGAATTAGAGTAGGCGAAGCTTTATCTGACCCAGAAGGCAGTATTGTTTGACCTTTATCTTTTCTTACATATATAAATGATATGAGTAAACAAGTGGAATCAGAGGTCTCTTTACGGATGATGTTATTCTGTATAGAGTAATAAATAAGTTACAAGATTGTGAGCAACTGCAACATGCCCTCGATAATGTTATGAGATGGACAGCAGGCAATGGTATGATGATAAACGGGGTTAAAAGTCCGGTTGTGAGTTTCACAAATAGGAAAAGTCCTCTCAGTTTTAATTACTGCGTTGATGGGGTGAAAGTTCCTTTTGGGAATCATTGTAAGTATCTACTGCAGGTGTTAATACTGTATAAGGAAAGATCTTCACATAAATGGGATTGTAAATAAAGGGGACAGATCTCTGCACATGGTTATGAGGGTGTTTAGGGGTTGTAGTAAGGATGTAAAAGAGTGGACATATAAGTCTCTGGTAACACCCCAACTAGAGTATGGTTCCAGTGTATGGGACCCTCACCAGGATTACTTAATTCATGAACTGAAAAAATCCAAAGAAAAGCAGCTCGATTTATTCTGGGTGATTTCCGACAAAAGAGAAGCGTTACAAAAATGTTGCCAAGTTTGAGCTGGGAAGACTTGGGAGAAAGGAGACAAGCTGCTCGACTAAGTGGTATGTTCCGAGCTGTCAGCGTAGACATGGCATGGAATGACATTAGTAGACGATTAAGTTTGAGTGGCGTCTTTAAAAGTAGGAAAGGTCACAATATGAAGATAAAGTTGGAATTCAAGAGGACAAATCGGGGCAAATATTCATTTAGGAAGGGGAGTTAGGGATTGGAATAATTTACCAAGGGAGGTGTTCAATAAATTTCCAATTTCTTTGAAATCACTTAAGAAATGGCTAGGAAAACAACAGATAGGGAATCGGCCATCTAAATGCCCTAAATGCAGATCAGTAGTGATTGATTGATTGGTTGATTGATTGATTGATTGATTGATTGATTGATTGATTGATTGATTGAACGCCATGGTGTAACAGCCCCGAAGGGTCATGGCTTACCAAGCGACCGCTGCTCAGCCCGAAGGCCTGCAGATTATGAGGTATAGTGTGGTCAGCACGACGAATTCTCTCGGGCCATTACTCTTGGCTTCCTAGACGGGGCCCTTATTAATATAAGAGTACATAATACAGTCGAAACCGGTTATAACGTCTCCGAACGGACCGCCAATCAACGGACGTTACAGCTGACAGTCGCACAAACCAGTACTTTTTTCTTGTTGCTAAAAATGTAATATCTGTAATTTTTAGGCTGCACACTTGTATGTATGTATGCTGGTTTTATCCTCCACAGCTCTGCCATCAGCTGCCAGAAATAGCGCAGGTGTCACTGAAGCGGGATACTAGAGAAATGAGGAGTAAGGTAGTTTCCCGTTGCTTTCCTCACTGAAGTTGCTATTACATACATATCAGTCTGCCAAGGCTACTGAAATGCTTGTCCCAACTGACACTATGAGCAATATTTTCGCACCATTCATAGCAGAGACTGGCTGCATAAAAATAGCATTACTAGTATCGCTCATACCTCGGTCACTTTCATACAGTAAACACAGCAACAATATGTCAGCAAAATATAAAATAATAAGTGTAAAGACAAGTAACAACAGTGTAAATCGATCAATAATGTCGCACACTAATAAATGAGATGTTCTCTCTGTCCGCTGACGTTTGTTTCCCCACTTTGTAATCGCCAAATTATTTGTGACTTTTCTTCAATATTAAACACTTTACCTTTCTTTTGCTACATCTTCACAGCGATGCTTGCCTTGACTATTTAACAGACTGATTTGAAATCTACAATCTACTGAAAACAAGAGTTTGAAAATAATCTTTACATTGTTGTCAGGAATCCCCAAACGCGTAACAAACAAAATTCAACATTGGGCGTTATAGTCCATACATTTCTCCGAAAATGTGATAAAAATACGCCGTTTTATACTATATGTCGTAATAACCGATGTCGTAATAAGCGATTACACAGGATTTAGACGGGACCATTAGATATCGCCGTTATACCCGATATGTCGTTGAAAGCGGTGTCGCAATAAACGGTTTCGACTGTATGTGAAAACTAAGATTTCTTGTGTGAACAGATTAGCAGAACATGGGTTGCATCACAAGATATGAAGGAGCACCTGGAGTGCATCTGCAAACATTGCAATGAACTGTGATGTAGAGAGGCCTAGTGCAGGTGATAATGACGACGATGCAGGGAGAGGATGACACCCGATGTCTGTGCATAGCCTACTTCTATAGAAAAACACTAACGGGTCTGCTTAAGGTTTAGCGTCCCCATCCGACGGACAAACCAACATCAACAGCGCCATATGCCAGGCTTTTGACTAGCGATCAGAAATTACATACCACCACCGAGCAAGTGGCTCTGCGGTTTGAGTCACGTAGTTATCAGCTTGCATTCGGGAGATAGTGGGTTCGAACTCAAGTGTCAGTAGCCCTGAAGATGGTTTTCCGTGATTTCTCATTTTCATAGCAGGCAAATGCTTGGACTGTACCTTAATTAAGGCCACAGTCGCTTCTTTCCCACACCTAGGCCTCTCCTATCTCATCGTAAAGCAGAGTGTAAAACAAAATGTATACCACGACCTTTGTTACGCTGCCGCCCACAATTCCATCAACGGGACTCGATCCAGCTACCTACGGTGTCATTGGCGCCTTACCGATCACGGCCACCAGACACTGACATGGGAAGGGCGCGTACCGGGGAATCACGGATCTTACGTTAACTTTGCACACGCGTTAAATGAGCCAAGAATAACACACCGACCATTTTCATTCGAAATTTAACTCATGCGACCTAGAGAAAGGCCGGCCTCGCTGTATAGGGGTAGCGTATCTGCCTCTTACCCGGAGGTCCCAGGTTCTATTCCCGGTCAGATCAGGGATTTTTACCTGCATCTGAGAGCTGGTTCGTGGTCCACTCAGCCTACGTGATTAGAATTGACGAGCTATCTGATGGTGAGATGGCGGCCCCGGTCTAGAAAGCCAAGAAAACGGCCGAGATGATTCGTCGTCCTGACCACAAGACATATCGTAATCTCCAGGCCTTCAGGCTGAGCGGCGGTCGCTTGGTAGGCCATGGCACTTCGGGGCTGTTGCACCATGGTGTTTGGTTTGACCTAGGGAAAGCGTTAAAATCGCACGTTTGAATTAGCGCGCGTGCTGGGTTCACTTGTCGAGGGGCTGTGCCACTGATCTTTTAGTAATTGCGCAGCACGTGGTGAAAATGATCCAGTAGCATTAAGAGAATTTAATTCCTGCATTGACTGTGGGTCAATAACGCCAAAGTAATAAAAACTGTTACAGTGAAAATAAAGGTTAATCCGTATAACAAGGGACGTTACACACGAAAGCTAGTCACTCTGTATACAGTAGTTTCTGCAACAACGACGCTCACCGTAGAAATGTTGAAAACAAAGCGGTTCTACACCAACCACACCTAATGGAGCGAGGATAAGGGCTTAATACACATATTCCATTTTTTTCCAACGCAAAAGTAACTGCATATGTTGATTACTATTATACAAATAACCACTTGTCCCACACAATGACTATAAGCGCATGTCAGCGCGACCTCAAATCAGCTGTTAGACAGTGCGAGTAGGTTATGGAGTAGCCACCTGCGTAGCCGAGCGAGGAGGAAGTATTTTGGTCATTGTGTTATTTTTAGTTCAATTGATTTTTCAATCGAACAGCACACAATGTGTAAGAATATAGACTTATTCTCTACAGAGCTTTGTCAGAGCACAAGGCCTCTTCGGGCACTCCAGGTTCGGTTCCTGCAAACTAAGTACAACACATACCTTATATTGGAAACCATAGACCGTGGCACGAGTCACTGTGTATCTGAGATCGAAGCTACTTTGGCACCAATTGTCTGTTGTCATTGCGTCCGTTATATTATAAAAGTCACTCCAAATTTAACTTCTCTTCGATTTTAATTCATGAAAGAGTTCTTGATATTTTTTTATAGACTGTAGTCATGGTATGTCGTAGGTCCTCAATGAATAAAAGTTCTCGAGTCAGTTCCTTTGCAAGTCTTGGCTCATTTAACATGTGTGTAAAATTTACGAAAGATCGACGATTCCTCGGTACGCGCGCCCTTTCCTTGCGAGATGGGAAAAAGAACTAAATCACTGAGTAAATATAGGAAGGAAACCACGGACATAAAACAGGATATGGAGTGTTAGAGATCTATTATAGAAATGTCTGGGCTTTGAAAATGTGTCAATGGACTGGATATGTGGCTCGTAGTAAGAAAGGACTATCGATGGACAAAACTTGTTCTTGAATGGAGCCCTCGATAATATCAGAGGTCGAGAGGACGACCAGCGGACCGACGGGACAAGGACTTAAGGGAGTGTTTTGGCAGAGAATTGCCCAAGACCGTAGAGCCTTGAAAGACCCATTACATAATTATCTTGCCCGCAGACGTATCATGATTGAATTGGCTGATAATGATGATGAATTGCTCATCTAACTTAATACTTTGTAAGAACGCATTGCGTTTCATTAAATTATTACAAAATATTTAATAATCTTCGATTATCCTAAAGTTGGTGTAGTTACGCTAAATAGGCCTAACTTAGGAGTCCACTGTAAAAATGACGCAACACGCTTAAAGTAGCTGAATAAGTTAAATTAATTATAAGAGCGCATGATCAGCTTAGCTGCTGGGTTCTCAGCCACCGAGCTCGATAGCTGCAGTCGCTTAAGTGCGGTCAGTATGCAGTATTCGGGAGATAGTGAGTTCGAACCCCACTGTCGGCAGCCCTGAAGATGCTTTTCCGTGGTTTCCCATTTTCACACCAGGCAAATGCAGGGGCTTTACCTTAATTAAGGCCACGGCCGCTTTCTTCCCACTCCTAGCCCTTCCCTGCTCCATCGTCGCCATAAGACTTGCAACTTGCAAACAACTTGGTTTCTCAGCCGGAAGGCCAGTCTGGTTGAAATGATCACTTCAAAAATCACGTGGTATCAGGAAGGGCATTCGGCGAAAACCAAAAAGGCTGGGTGGCTCCAGGGACCCCTGAAATAACTAGAATAATCTGGAGAAGTTTAAATAATTACACACTAGCTGATATGCCATCGTCCACCTCTGTGGTGTAGTGGTTAGTGTGATTAGCTGACACCCCCGGAGGCCTGAGTTCGATTCCCGGCTCTGCCACGAAATTTGAAAAGTGGTACGAGGGCTGGAACGGGGTTCACTCAGTATCGGCAGGTCAACTGAGTAGAGATGGGTTTGATTCCCACCTCAGCCATCCTCGAAGTGTTTTTCCGTGGTTTCCACTTCTCCTCCAGGCAAATGCCGGGATAACAACTAAGTTAACGCCACGGCCACCTCCTTCCCTCTTCCTTGTCTACCCACTCTGATCTTCACATCCCTCCACAAGGCCCCTGTTCGGCATAGCATGTGAGGCCAGTGATCTCACGCTCCAGGACGCTGCGGTAGAGGTGGGATCCCTTGCTGAGTCCGAGGAAAAATCGAATTAACCAAGAAAAAAAAAGAAAAAGAAAAGATACTCCATCTAGTGGAGATGAGAGGCAGCAGAACTAACAGCATTAAATGCAATGTTGTTGTTGTTGATCAGGTGATCAGGTCGTCATATTTAGCGAGAAAACTTCCAGTTCTTATTGAAATATGGGTGGCTAACAATATTTCAACAAACACTGAAAGTTGTCATGCTTTTTGTAGCCCTTCAATCATGAAACTGCCCCAGAGTGGCATTTAGATATAAAAACCAAAGGCAGGTATTTATACAAGTAGAGGTGCATACCTCCCCTAGTACACCGTCACTGCACTGTCCTACGTAGGAGGCTTGTAGTGGTGTCTCAACGGCGCACAGCATCTTGGAAAGGTGTAGCAATCCAATTAATAATAATAATAATAATAATAATAATAATAATAATAATAATAATAATAATGTTATTAGCTTTACGTCCCGCTAACTACTTTTACGGTTTTCGGAGAAGCCGAGGTGCCGGAATTTAGTCCCGCAGGAGTTCTTTAACGTGCCAGTAAATCTACCGACACGAAGCTGACGTTTTCCCCCCATTTCATAGTCGCCGTACTATTTGTCTCTTTTCTTCGATACTGAACACTTTCCCTTTCTTTTGAGACATCTTCACAGCGATGCTTGCCGAAACAAATTAACAGACAGACAGACTGATTTGAAATCTACAATCTACTGAAAACAACAGTTTGAAAATAAGCTTTATATTGTTGTCACCAATCCTCAAACGTGTAACAAACAAAAATCAACTTTGGACGTTATAATCGATACATTTCTCCGAAATACACCGTTTTACACGATGTGTCGTAATAAGCGACGTCGACAAATGCTATACAGTGCTTATATGGGACCGTTAGATGTCGCTGTTATATCCAATACGCCGGCCGCAATAATCGGTTTCAACTGTACATTCAATATTCGCAGTCGGTGGAATAAAAAATTGATTTCCGTCTGGGATCTTCTTTTTCATTTTCAATAAACACTATTTAAACCGAAATTTCTGTTTTATTCAATTTGATATTACAATAATAACTTTCAGGCACTTTGCGAACGTTCCTTGTAAGACTAAAATAGTTCAATACAGCAAATTTGGCGCAAAATGATTGATTCAAGTATCCATGAAAATTAAATTCTTAATTAAAGACCAGTGGTTGCATTACAGAAATCACGAGGAAAACCGCACAATTTGATACAATTGGTAAATAGTACCTACTTCATGCGTTCTTCCATTCTGTGCACGTTCATGTCATAAGTTGAGAAAAAGAAGCCTGACAATAAGTAATTTACACAATTTATGTACGTACTGCTTTCTCAGTGCAGCGTTCCAAACGTGCTGATGGACACCCCAGTGTCACTGCGGAGAGGACACGCCCCAACGGAACGCACGCGTCAATAAAACTTGCTACAGGCTCGACCAGCCCAAGGTTTAATCATACAACGTAATGTTACAAGGGGCCCTTTTTGCTACTAAAAGCTTTAATCAAGAAACGCAGAGAGCAGACACCATGATTAAAGTGTGATTATCCTCCTCTGAATTAAACTCCAGCATGGTTTATAGGATCTCAAATAACACACAAGGTTTCCTCGCACAAGTGAATCGACTGACAGCCGAATATTACTGGACTGAAGATTTGAGTGAATTCAGTTTTCTCTGAGACATATTCAAAATTCTCATTATGTTTATAATGATTTTCCTTCTCGAACAACATAAAAAGTTTTTGTCTAAACATAAAACAACATTCAGAAGAATTCAAGTAGAAATTAAACAACGCTGTCGCAACGACAAAGATAGGCCTTAATGGCGACGACAGGATAGGAAAGGACTAAGAGTGGGAAGGAAGCGGCCGTGGCCTTAATTAAGATACAGTCCCAGCATTTGCCTGGTGTAAAAATGGGAAACCACGGAATACAATATTCAGGGCTGCCAACAGTGGGGCTCGAACCCACTATCTCCCGATGCAACCTCACAGCTGCGCGCCCCTAACCGCACGGCTAACTCGCCCGGTGAGAAAAATCTTTGAAAACATGTCACATTACAACTAGGGCCTATCGCTATTGCAAGAATGGCATTCAGATATAGACATGAAAACCACAATCGGCACTGCAAGAAAAGATATTGTGCGCACCCGTGACAATGACTGGTAGAGTCCGGATGTTTAGTAGGTTAGAATGCAATTTGATGAAGCGAGTAACAGGTTCTCTATATGCTGCACAACAGTTCTGGTGTGAGAGTTGCATAAATTTTAGGGTTACGGACTATTTTTTTTCTAGTCGCTTTACGTCGCACCAACACAGATAGGTCTTATGGCGACGATGGGATAGGAAAGGGCTAGGAGTGGGAAGGAGGCGGCCGTGGCCTTAATTAAGGTACAACCCCAGAATTTGCCTGGTGTAAAAATGGGAAAAAACGGAACACCATCTTAAGGGCTGCCGACAGTGGGGTTCGAACCCACTCTCTCCCGGATGCCAGCTCACAGCTGCGCGCCCCTAACCGGTTACGGACTATTAGAACCCCTGGATGTTATGCTACCCACACTATATTACTGAAGAAAGGGCTAGTCTACTAGCCAAATTAGTTTGCTTTTCAACCTAATACTGTCTAAATACCCAGGCTCTCATCAATGGGCTTGGCGTATCGTGAAATGTCACGTGGTGCTGGTGTTGCTTCATAGTGTCGAAGGCTGAACACTACAAGCTTCGTCAAAGAACCGATAGCAGGCTTTTGAAGTGTGGATATATTGCAGAATATTTAAGATCGCACGGATCGACCGCGGAGGTAAAGAAGAGTGCACGGAATCTTGCAGACACATCTAGTTTCAAATAGTCTTTTCTCTTCCCAAATGTTAACAGAACCTTATGATTATTATTATTATTATTATTATTATTATTATTATTATTATTATTATTATTATTGTACCGGGCGGTACACCTCCACGCCGCTAATTCAAACCTTGCGCCAGTTGAAACTCCCCTACTGGAAGAAGTCTGAACTTTGTCTTATGTGTTAATTTTCAAGTTATCCTGAAGATGTCACTACTTGGAAATTTTGAAGTTTCTGAACTGTGTTGTTTTCGACGTATTTTTGTTTTGCTTGTAGTAAGAAGTGTGAACATTCTCTTCTAGAGGACACTACTGAAGAATTACAACGGCGCACCCTAGTGCGAAGTTAAAGAACTGTTTTTTTGGAGAAAATTTAATTTCAAAAGTTTGTTCTTTGCTAAATTTCTTTCAGTCATTGTTTAAGTTGGCAATATTAACCCGTTCTTTCCCCTTGTTTTGAATTTAGCCAATCCCGAATTTCTTTAATTAATTTTCCACCAATAATGTGTTTCTTCTTCATCTTGTGTAGGGGTTTTCTTTATCCACCAATAAAATGTTTGTGGGCGGGTGTTTTCCTTCCTGAAACGCCTCGAACTTTCTGCGAGAGTATATAAACTGCTGATTTTAGGGTCTCTGCGCCACTTCAGTGACATCTTTCAGTGTGTAAAGTACATAGCAGGGGGCGGGAAGCGCCTCTTCCTTCGGGCAGCAGTTCAACAGCAAGGTAATGGCCGATTAATAACTTCTTTTCTTGCTAGCTCAGCAGTTTAACTCTCAGGGCGGGTCCGAAGCTTTTCCACCATGTAACTTTCCCTAAAATGTAAAGAATCTTTGTATTTATTCTATCTTTTAAGCTTCATATTGGGATAGAGAGTGCTTAACCCTCTCGAGCTCCCTCTCATATTGCACTGAGGTGAACTTATTTTCACAACCGTTTCTTCCTTAACGTAATGTAAATTGTTTCCTTCTAAAAGTCACCTCTTTAGTATGGGATTAGCCCTTGCATTAACGGCCTAGTGCCAAGTAGGTTTTAAACAAAGTGTATTAGGAGCGCAAGTTCACCTCCTCTCAAATTGGTATTTTAGAGGCCATGTAATTAAATTTTCTCACTTAATAGGCCTCAGTAGGTTGGGTATCTTTACCCCTGTGTTTATGTCCTTAGAGGACAACTTGAAGGTGGAGTTTGGTGTGGCCTTTGATAGGCTTAACCTTTGAGAGCAGATCGCTCTTTTGAAGTTTGTTTCTGCGCGCCTCGAGAAGGCTTTATGATGTAATTGGGAGCAAGTGCTCCTGGGCATGATTGGGGTCTTCCGCCTCTTTGTTGAATTCTGTATATCGTAAAGTTGGGCTAATTACTCAAGAATTGTGTGTCTGGCTCTCGGAGCCCCAAATCCTGTAATTGTACATTCTCGATTAGTGGTTTTGCTACTCTGTACCTGCCATTATTGTTATTTCTTGTTTTTTTGCTAAGAAAATATAACCTTGTTAAATTTTAAATTCACTTTAATTTCGTAGCCTGAGACCTGTTCACCCCCGCACCTTCTTTCACCTCTAACTACCACGGAAAACTCCGTAACAATTATTATTATTATTATTATTATTATTATTATTATTATTATTATTATTATTATTATTATTATTATTATTATTATTATTATTATTATTATTATTATTTGTACGGCACACCAGCCCCTTGTAGAGCCAGTCTCTTACTGTTTTGAAGTAAATTCTGGCACATAGACAGTGATCTATGTACGAAGGTCAGTTATAGGTGAGAATTGAAATGGGAGGAATAACGGAAAACTGAACTGGAGTGGTTGAAATGTACTGTCTTGCAAAGTGCGTCCATACCAGGCCTGTGGAACAATGCGACGAAAAGGTGTAAAAGACGGATCCCCTACAGTAGTTCAGTGACGCCGACAGAACGGGGTGGGGCAAGCCATATTAGGTACATAGAGGGTGTTTCCAAACACGTGAGAAAAATTCGGGGGGGGGGGGGGTCGGACAGTACACTAAAAAAACATAAAAAGTCCTTACGAAAATATTTCCTTTTATGAAATCAAGAATAAATTTTTGAATACATTATTTTACAAACACGCCGCATCAGAAACGAAAGCGTCTGAATATAAATCGAATACAAAGAGTGAACTTATTTTGAGGTTACAAGAAGCAATTCAAGTGAAAGCTGTTTTTTTATAACACGGTGTTATTGAAGGGTTACGGGACTTGGCCTGCTAAAGCGACTTTCATCCAGCTAGATGGCCTGCAGATAGTGGATCACAACACGGTCAACGGAACGGCATTCTCAACTGTACTGCTCGACTTTCGTGTCGGGATCCGAGGATGAGTGAACACCACTCCAGAATTAAAACCCCGGACTGGCCGGCCGGAAAATAACTCAGGTTCCTCTGTAAAGGAGGCAGGCACGCTAACCCAATAGACCACCAGAAACAAAACCCTATGGCACTGCTGCACTGATGAGCCTTGACCTACCAAGCGAACGCTGCTCAGCCTGAAAGCCTGCAGATTACAAAGTGCAGTGTGGTTAGCGCCACGAAATCTCTCGGCCGTTGTTCTTGGCTTTCTACACCGGTGTCGCTATTTCGTCGAGAGACAGCTCCACAATTGTAATCACGTAGGCTGAGTGAACCTCGAACCAGCCCTCACATCCAAGCAAAATCTCATATTTGGCCGGGAATCGAACTCGGGGCCTCTAGACCGCGGGGTCCGCATAGACTACAATAGAGCAAGTAATAAGGTAACAGGGATTCTTTCTATCTCTCACTAGCGGGGTCTCGCGCAGTATTATCATATGAAGTGAGCCATCAGGATGACCTCGTTAAAGAATCTCCCGAGAGAGACACCGGATACGGGAGGACTGGCGTGGGTCGGTAATCTCGTGTAGGAAGTTGTCCGACTAAACCGTCCTGGGAGGAGGAGAAAAGACGAACAGATTTTAACTTGAAGAGATAGGACACTACACGCCATTTACTAAGCTTTCTGATACAACAGTAGCAAAGTAGGTAATCCTAGGGTGTGGTCTTCAGCCCAACAGCTGGTCAGATGTGAACAACCTGGGGAAGGTACGTTCACTGAGAAAACACCCATCAACCAGTCTCCAAGCTGCGCTGGAAGTTCTTATGCTTTAAAATCTTTAAACTCCGCCCGGATCGATCAGAACAGTGAACTTCTCAACCAAAGTCGCATATTTTACACTAATTATTGACAGACAGAGTACACATCTCTACAAATTTAAGATGGCGTATGTAATATTCGTTTGTGAGTACAAGAATACTTAAGAACTATCGTAAAATTCCACGGCAAAACAAAGAGAGCACATCACAAGCAAATTCATATTGCTTGGTTTTCCTGACTGGGTCCGCTGGCTCTCATACTGTATTAGAAGCTCTGCATATATGTCTCACGAGCCTGTGTGAACCCCGTTACAGCCCTCAGTCCAGAATTAAAATCCCTAATCTGCCCAGAGTCGAACTCGGAGCCTCTGAGTATAATAATGACAACATTAAATATTAATACACCGGGCGAGTTGGCCGTGCGCGTAGAGGCGCGCGGCTGTGAGCTTGCATCCGGGAGATAGTAGGTTCGAATCCCAATATCGGCAGCCCTGAAGATGGTTTTCCGTGGTTTTCCCATTTTCACACCAGGCAAATGCTGGGGCTGTACCTTAATTAAGGCCACGGCCGCTTCCTTCCAACTCCTAGGCCTTTCCTATCCCATCGTCGCCATAAGACCTATCTGTGTCGGTGCGACGTAAAGCCCCTAGCAAAAAAAATATTAATATATTATAATAATTATTATTTCTGGTCTAGAAAGCCAAATGGTATGAAATGGCGTATGGCCTTTAGTGCCGGG
The DNA here is from genome assembly GCF_040414725.1 of Anabrus simplex. Classification (NCBI taxonomy): domain Eukaryota; kingdom Metazoa; phylum Arthropoda; class Insecta; order Orthoptera; family Tettigoniidae; genus Anabrus; species Anabrus simplex. The sequence continues at coordinate 329,265,550 of NC_090270.1, forward strand.
AGTGTCTGAGGACATGTTCGGCTCGCCAGGTGCAGGTCTTTTAATTTGACACACGTGGGCGACCTGCGCGTCGTGATGAGGATGAAATGATGATGAAAACGACACATACACCCAGCCCCAGTGCCAGCCAAATTAACCAATGATGGTTAAAATTTCCGACCCTGCCGGGAATCGAATCCGGGAACCCTCTGATCAAAGGCCGTGCTCTGTGACCATTTAGCCATGGAGCCGGACTAGAAAGCCAAAAATAATGGCCGAGGGGATTCGTTGTGTCGGTCGCATGGCACCTTGTAATCTGCAGGCCTTGAGGCTGAGTAGTGGTCGCTTGGTAGGCCAAGGTCCTTCGAGGCTCTTGCGCCATGAGGTTTGTTTTTGTTTTCTAGTACCGGTAGTAGTAGTAGTAGTAGTAGTAGTAGTAGCTGTTCATTTACGTCCCACTAACTACATTTACGGTTTTTAGAGATGCTTTTGATCTGTAGGAGTTCTTTCACGTGCCAGTAAATCTACGTATAAGAGACAGATTATATGAGCACTTTCAAATACTATCGGATTAGAGCCGCGATCGAATTCAGGTTCGCAGCAGGCCGAAGACCCCTATACCATATGACTGGCAATAAATTTTCATACAATGATATTCTGGTAATATGTCTATGAGAGCCTCCGCAGCTCAGGAGGCAGCGCGCCGGTCTCTCACCCGTGGGCTCCATGGTTCATATCCTGGTCACTCCATGTGAGATTTGTGCTGGACAGGTTTTTCTCCGGTACTCCGAGTTTCCCAGTGATCTTGCACTCGAGCAACACTCTCCAGTATCATTTTCATTTCATTAGTCACTCACTGCCCCAACAGAGCGCGACATGCTTCGGCAGCCGGCACAATTCCTATCCTCAACACTAGATGGGGGTTTCATTCATTCCATTCCTGACCCTGTAGAATGACTGGAAACAGGCTGTGCATTTCTATATGTCTATCTATATTTAAAATCCTAATTTGATATCGCGTAGGCCGTACGTTTGAATGTTTGGAATCCAGTAGATTATATCCGAAAGAAACCCTGCCTCCTGGAGTCGTGATAAGGTTATACTTTAATTTGCTCTTGATGTCTGGTCTGAGCAAACTTCTAATTGCTTAGTTTCTGACTCACTCTCTTGAAGTCACTAATATGCCCGAGAGGAGCAAAATGTGCCACGGTTTACATGCAGCGGAGCTAAGTCGTCATCGTAGCACCGAATATCACGCGACCATCTCATCTACATGAGAAAAAGTGTTGGTAGAACATATTTTTAAAGCCGGTATGAGAGTTTCAGAGACTGGCTGTACATATAAAACACTCACTTCAACTCCATACTGACTCTATAACAAAAGTTTCATGAGTTAGGTCTCATTTAGCGAGAGCACAAAAGTTTTATGAGACTCGCAGCCACGAACAGCGTTCCACTTTCAAGACTGTGAGCATAACATTTACACAAATGCTACTTTGTTTTGAAATGCTACTATTTACATTTCAGTGGAAATGAATTCAGCGCGTGAAACAATTATACTTTAATAAATGTTTACCTTTGCATTCATTTGCAAAAAGAACGATACTTGCGGTAAGACACACACAACGTATTTAATTCAATATAAAGTTAGTTATATTGCCCAGTTCAAAGGGAATTAAAATATAGAAAATCTGTGAGAATATACATGGCGGGTCAGCTATGATGTTCACCTCAAACTGTAAACCGTAAAAATTATTGAAAAACTGTCTCAAATTTGAGTAATGTTATCCAGGGGCTCCTAACCAAATTTTCAGTGCTTTCTCAGAATATCAACATGTGCCAGACAACGGTACTTATTTTATATTTTAAATAGTACTACACTGCTTCCTCTACCTAGTATTACAATCATAGATTACCGAGCAAGTGACCGCACGGTTTGAGTCACGTAGCTCTCAGCTTGCATTCGGGAGGTAGTGGGATCGAACCCCACTGTCGGCAGTCCTGAAGAGGGTTTTCAGTGGTTTCCCCATTTTCACACCAGGCAAATGCTGGCTGGTGCTGTAAGTTAACTAAGGACAAGGCCGCTTCTTTACCACTCCTAGCCCTTTCATATCCCGTCGTCGCCATAAGACCTATCTGGGTAGGTGAGACAAAGCAGGTTGTGAAAAAAACGCCTATAGAATATATAATAGGAGATTTGATCTAACTGATGTTTCGAGAACATGCTAACAGTCGATCGAAGCATAAGAGTAGGGTATTCTTTATATCAATATGTAACACTACATCTCAGTCAACCACTCCGAACGAACTACAATTATTATAGCTGATGCTTTTGTATTAGAGAATCATTTTATAAGATCTTTTCTTTCACATAGCAATTCGAGAACGTTGATAAAAGAGTAACTATTGTTAAATTTGGTTCCCACCTTTAGATTATTTAAAACCTCCAACACGAAGTTCAACAGGTGCAATTCTAAAACAATGTACAACAATTCAGTAGGGTAATACATTTTGGAAGGTGTTACCGCTCCTGTCTACTCCAGGCATTTTTCGTACTTTTGATTTAATGTAATTCAGAGTGAAGTCTAACACTATATTCCTTTTTAAATGATCACTTAAATTAATAAGAGGAAAAGGGATACGAGGCGTTTTACTCCTTCACAAAAATCGTTTAAGATCCAGAAAATTATTTCAAAAGTACAAAACAGCTGTTACAGTAACACCACAAGAGACTGCTGGATTCACTGAAATTGAGGTCATAACCACTGAAAAAATTTCACGAACAAGAGTGGCGCACAAATCTTTCCAACAGAGGTGTGCAACAACACGGAGCTTGTCTGTAAGATAGAAACCACGTTTCCCTTTTCGAAAATCAAATGATCTCCCGGTCATGGCCATCCAACAATGGCTGATAATTTCAGATGGCAACTAGCCATAAGATGTAGCCCGCACGGTTGCTAGGTAACAATACCTTACATCACTGCCTGCACGGTTGCTATGGTTACACTTCCGTCGACCGGGAGAGTTGGCAGTGAGGTTAGGGCCACGCAGCTGTGAGCTTGGATCCGGCAGATAGTGGATTCGAACCCCACTGTCGGCAGCCCTGAATATGGTTTTCCGTGGTTTCCCACTTTCACACCAGGCAAATGCTGGGGCTGTACCTTAATTAAGGCCACGGCCGCTTCCTTCCCACTCCTAGACATTTCCTATCCCATCGTCGCCAAAAGACCTATCTGTGGCGGTGCGACGTAAAGCAAAAAAAAAAAAAAAACACAAAAACAAAAAAAAATACCTTCCGTCACACATTTTCTCGCTTCACATTACAGACATTTTCGGATGACCCCCGACCGTAAGACATCTCAACGGACGGGTTGCTGACTATTTTGACTCCCTTGACTTAGACCTTGGACAGGGCCCTCGCGGTTCAAGGTTAAGGGCTAGTTTTCCGGCGTTAGACAAGGGTAGCATGGAGTCGTTTCCCTACGAACATACAGGCTGTGATTTTCCTACGACTCGCCACACACAGCAGAAGTTTAAGAGCTGATGCACAAGCGGATGAAACCATAAACACAATATGGCGGGTAAATTAATACAGTGATCAAGTGATAGTAATTTATTTCAGATGTGGCGGCCAGTAACAATGGCAACGTGCACGCCATCTTGTTGAAACGAATACTGAAAAGGTGCATTGAAAAATTTGCGGCAATGGACAACGAAATATATCAGCCAAGAAAGAAAAGTATATAACAGAAATGAACTGAAGACAAAAATGTTTAAATCAGACGTGTGTGAAGTTTGAAAACGGAGTAAAAGATGTCGAAAATCAACATTGGACGTGCTGAATTAGAGCTCCAAACTGTAGAGGTAAATGATGAGAATGAGAAAAAGAACTTTCTCGACTGAATCAGAAAGTCAAGTTACTTGTAATGCAAGGCGTGATAGCCGAATGGCAGGGTCACTGGTAACCCCTCCCCCACAAGGCGGACGCGGTTTTTATCCCGACCAATACACATTGTATTTTTGAAAAAAGGAAAGTTACATTCCAGTGGTTCGTAAAACCAGAGGCCCGCAGCTACAATCATAGGATCAATATAAGAAATAAGTTTAGAAATTATCTCAAAAGAAACAACTTAATTAAAATAGAACTTTTCAGGTATAATTATGTTATCATATGTTTGTTTGTTTGTTTGTTTGTTTTTTTCACCGAGGAAGTGGTTGCGTGGTATGGGTAACGCAGTTATCAACTTGCATTCGGGAGACAGTGGGTTCGAACCCCCATCGTCGTCATCAGATCTCTCTGTGTCGGTGGGACGAAAAGCAAATTGTAATTTTTTTCTCAGGTCGTTTATAAATTTGTTTCCAAAGACTAAAGAACCTAACAGTTATACGTTAACTGAGTCCAAAGTGAAAATAAATGGCTGCAAATATCTTACCTTTTTTTTACAAGTGGTTTAACATCACACTAACGCATTTCAGGTTTTCGGCGACGTAAGCATGGGAAAGAGCTGGAACTGGCAAGGAACCGGCCGTTGTCTTAATTACGATACAGCCCCCTCATTTGCCTGGTGTGAAAATTGGAAACCACGTAAAACCATCTTGAGGGTTGCCGACAGTGGGATTCAAACCTACTATCTGCCGAATGCGAGCTCAAAGCTACGCCGCCCTAACCGCACAGCTTACTCGCTGGATGCTTCAAATATTACACACACACACACACATATATATATCAACAGTCACGTAAAACTAGAAACTTGCTTTCTGCACCTTGCAGAGGTAGTGGTAGTGTCCGGCTCTTTGGCTCAACGGTCAGCGTCGAGGCCTTCTGTGAGGGTCTCGAGTTCGATTCCAGACCGGGTCGGAGATTTTAATCTTGGCTGGTTAAGTCCTTTGACTCAGGGAATGGATGTTTGCGTTTGCCTCAATACATTCCACTTCAAGCACACTCAACATACCACACCAATAACGACCGAAAAAACACGCATATATAAATGCATCCTTCCACATCAGGAAGGGTAACGGGCAGTCAAACATGACTGTCCACATGTGTGACACCCGCGACCCAACCAGGGTGTGGTGTGGAGTAGTAGAGAAAAATAATTCAGAAGAACTACAATCAGATTCGTGTCACGTTTGTCGAATTTTATGAGAACCCACCATTCTTGTCCTCCCCGCCAGATACCCGCGTACACGTTTCACTTGCTCCAACTGTACACTTAGAGCAGTATGCGAAGAACATGAAAGCTAAGCGAGGAAACAAAATCAATGTACCACACCACTCAACAACTCTGTGTAAAGAAAGAAGCATGCGTGTTCCCCAGAGCCAGTACTTGGAGCTGTCGCTCGCCAAAAAAAGAAGAAACAAAGAGGTTTTGGCCGTGTCGCTGCGGGCTCCGCAGGCTACTGCTCGGCTACCCCCTTCCTTGGCAAGGAGAAGCTTCAAGTGGACCACGTCGTGGCTGGAGTATTCTCCCGACTTCCCCTAAGGCAACTCGCCACCAAACCTGGGACTCTTCAAGTACACCGTATTGTGTCTGCGTTACAACCGGTATAAAGCTAGACTCTGGCTGTACAAGTATTTCGTGTCGCAGGGGAAGAAAAGGAAACGAATGAAATCTCGCATGACTGCGGAGTACACCTGGTTAAAACAGCTGTGAAGTCACTGTTACAGTATTAATACAATACTGGAACAGTAGGTCGCCCAAGCAACAATGAAACACATTTTTTATTATTTCGTATAGCTAGAAGACAATGCCTCTTACGTCATCATCCCGGTTGAATTCTCAAGAATCACCACCAAAGATTATGTGGTTACAGAGAAACCTCATGAAGCGGTGGCGATACCATCATGAGGCGAACAAGGCATGATAAGGAGTAAGGTAGTTTTGTGGTAGAATTCATTGTGGCTCGTACTTTCCTCAATCCGCGTTTGTTAATGCGGCACGACCGACCCAATGAGTAGCGCCTTTCATAATTTCTTGTCGTACTAGACGTGATCAGCACCACCTACCACATTAAACTGTAGAGTACCGAGCTCGATAGCTGCACTCGCTTAAGTGCGGCCAGTATCCAGTATTCGGGAGATAGTAGGTTCGAACCCCACTGTCGGCAGCCCTGAAAATGGTTTTCCGTGGTTTCCCATTTTCACACCAGGCAAATGTTGGGGCTGTACCTTAATTAAGGCCACGGCCGCTTCCTTCCCACTCCTAGTCCTTTCCTGTCCCATCGTCGCCCTAAGACCTATCTGTGTCGGTGCGACGTAAAGCAAAAAACACTGTAGAGTACGGCATTTTCCTTGTAGATCTGGTAGAGTAAGATACAGGTTTAGTTGCCGGTATGTTCAGCGTGTGGCCAGCACATCAGGCGATCCCATCCATTGTTTGTATTGACTTTGCACATTGATCTCATAGTCGAGTTTTCTAGAAACCAGAAACGTGTAAAGTTCTAGAGGCTGAGTGCTGGTATATAAATGATTGCTTAGCCTAAGGAACACCCTAGAGCCCCTGATGTTTGATGGCGAAGTCATTAGGAACCACCCTTAACAGAGGACTAACGTACAGTGATCATATTTCTGGTACCACACGGCAAGCAAATGTGCGCATATCTAAATTAATGCCGATGATTAAAGCCGATAATGGATATACTATGGAAAACCGACTCATGATCCACAAATCGACTATCTGACCGATACTTGAGTACGCCAGCCCTGTTTCAGGTACTGCAGCCAAGTCGCAGCTGCCCAAGGTACAGCGCGCCCAGAACCGAGCAGGGCTGCTTGACAGGTGCCGCCGAGAGGTACATTAAAAATGATGACCTGCATGAAGAGTATCAGCTCGAGCCCGTTCATCGCAGGATACGTAGACCTGCTACTAATTTTGTGACGCGCTCACCGAGAACAAAAGTCTCTTAATCAGGGAAATATGTAATTACGACACCGTAGGTCTTCGATGTTGGAGACCTAAGGAAATATTCTTCGTCAGTGCGATTCTTTAGTAACAGTCTACAAACTACCAACAGAAATGCAGTCTCTGTCTAGAAAATTATTAAGCACTAACATTAAAGGCCCTAACTGGGTCGAAAGGCTACTATTCTTCCCGGCATCGTTTTAGAACTGTGGTTTGTACATTACTGTGGTATTCAAGAACAGTTCCTCAGCGTGGATCATCGCTCATCAGTTATAGTAATTGTTACGGAGTTTTCCGTGGTAGGTAGAGGTGAAAGAAGGTGCGGGCGTGAATAGGTCTCCAGCTACGAAAGCAAAATTAATTTAAAATTTAACAAGGTTATATTTTCTTTTCAAAAACAAAGAAATAACAAGCATGGCAGGTACAAAGTAGCAAATCAAAAAGGATAGTTACAATATTTACAGGAATTGGGCTTCGCGCCCTGATTTTACACTGCTTGGGCAATCAGCTCAGTTTTACCCCAAACACGAGTTTTAACAGAGGGGCAGAAAACCCCATTCATACCTAGGAGCCCTTGCTCCAAATTACACAGAAAAGCCTCCACGAGGCATACAACACTCAATTTTCAAAAGAGCCACTCGCTCTCAAAATTTAAGCCTCTCTCAGGCCACACCAAACTCCACCTTCAAGTTGTCCTCACTGGACATAGACACAGGGGTAAAATACCCAACCTACTGAGGTCTATTAAATAAAAATGGGCAATTACATGACCTCTAAAATAACAATTTGAGAGGAGGCGATCTTGCACTCCTAATACACTTGTTTTTAAAAACCTAATCTGGCTCTAGGCCACTAATGCAAGGGCTAATCCCATACTACCGAGGTGACTTTAGAAAAGAGCAATTTGTTTTACATTAACGAAGAATAGGTTGAGAAAATAAGTTCACCTCAAGACAATGTGAGTGGGAGCTCGAGAGGGTTAGCACTCTCTATCCCAATATGCAGCTTAAAAGAGAATAGAAGAAAAGATCGTTACATTTTAGGAAAAGGTTACATGGAGGAACGCTTCGTACCCGCCCCGAGAGTTAAACTGCTGAGCTAGCAAAGAAAGAATTTATTAATCGGCCATTACCTTATTGATGACCGCTGCCGAGGAAAGAGGCGCTTCCCGCCTCCTGCTATGTACTTTATACACTGAAAGATGGAACAGAAGTGGCCCGGAGACCCTAAAATCCGCAGTTTATATCCTCTCGCGGAAGGTTCTAGGCGTTAGGGGAATGAAAACACCCTCCCACAAACTTTTTATTGGCTCGGGTACAGAAACATATCCAAGTTGGGGGAAGATACATCGGATTGGTCGGAAATAACTCAAAGAAATTCAGGATTGGTTAAATGCAAAACAAAGAGAGGGGTATACAGCCAACTTAAACAATAACTGAAAAAAAATTTAGCAAAGACAAACATTTGAAATAAAAATTTCTCCAACAAAATAGTTCTTTGACTTCGCACTAGGTTGCACTATTGTTGATCTTCAGTAGTGTCCTCTACAAGAGAAAGTTCACACTTCTTACTTCAAGCGAAACAAAACCACATCAAAAATGACACAGTTCAAAAACTCAAAATTTTCCACGTGGTGACATCTTCTGAGAAAGTAGAGAATTAATAGCGTAGATAAAGTTCAGACTTCCTCCAGCAGAGGAGTTTCAACTGGCGCACATTTTAAATTAGCGGAATGGAGGTGTACCGCCCGGTACAGACCTCCCCCCCCAAAAGTTCCTCCCGGGGTGACACATGAAATTGTTTGAAAACAAGGTCCAAGTTTTGATGTAGATATGGAGATTAATTGCCAAAAAAATTTATAAGATTTTCTTAATTTGGTTTGATTTAGTTTCAAAATTTTGTTGTTGCAGATGAAGAATAGTTTTTAAGTTTGTAGAAGTAGAATTCTGAGGATAAACTTTTAATACTTAAAAGTGATGAAAATTTTTGCAATGTCCACCAAATATTGCTGTTGAATTCCCGAGTGTAGTCATTGCTTATCGTAACTGTCCATGTAGTTGAGGTCGATGAAGTTGGATGGCCAGACCGGCCGTTGCAGCTTGCGTCCAAAGGAGGCCGCTCGGACCCCTCAAGTACCCTGAGATACCGTTCGCCCGCACTATGAGGGGAGCAGAGGTGTTGAAACACGCCGCGCCCGCGGTGAACATATACAGGCTGCGGGCAAGTAGCAGGTCGTGCGCCGCACATCAGCCTAGGCCGGGAGGAGAGCTCCGGCTCGCCGTGCACATGTCGTCCTCGCTGGGGCCGAGGGGGCCCGTCCTCGAACCCAGCCGCGGCACAGCGCCGCGCGGCTGCGGGGGCACTGAAACATTAAAGCTAGGCGGCAGAATTGTGTTGTACCATCATGTTTCTTTTGAGGGCACAGGCATGTAGAGAGATAGAGGGGCCAGCGGCGTGCAGATATCCATGGCATTTCATCTAACCCAGCCACTGTGTGTAGTGGAGCAGGAGACGGGAGCGTGGTAATGGCCGTGGCAAGGACAGGATGGCAGTTTAACAAATCGGGGGAGGTTTCACAGAAATGCTTACATATAAAATAAAATAGAAGGAGCAGAATGCCTTAAGAGTGGAACTCAAAAAAAAAATATATAACCTTCATATTCCTATCAAATTATATGAAGCAAGTTGACACAAAATTTACACCGGTTTCACCTGGGACAGGTGAACCCTAAATATCCTCTCGGTGGCTGGATTGCTTACTAACAATGTAACCGGCGTAAGAAAATCGAGAATGATGCATGGCCCATGAAATCTGGGGGCAAGCTTGCCCGCGGGAACAAAATTCTTGACCATCACCTGGTCACCTACCTTCAAAGTGATGGGTCTCCGTCCACGATCATACTTTTCCCTAACCTTTTCATGAGATACCTTAAGATTGGCTTTAGCCTTCTTCCAAAGATCTTTAATATTATCCGGATCTATTGTCTCGGGTAGAATGTCACTCAGAGACCAAAGGTTAGAGAGCGGCGTGTTGGGAACAAACTTGAACGTCAAGGAAGCTGGAGTGAACTTATGAGACTCATGAACCGCCGAATTCAAAGCAAAAGCTAACCAATGCAGGGACGTGTCCCACCTGGAATGATCTTCATGATGATAGGCAATAAGTGCGGACCTGAGATTACGATTAACCCGTTCAGCCAGAGATGGTTGAGGGTAATAAGCAGAAGTAGTTACATGAGAGATGGATAAGTCAAAACAGAATTTACGAAATAAGTTAGATGTAAAAGCCTTAGCATTATCAGATACAATATATTGGCACGGACCAAAAGAAGCAAAAATAGAATTTAAGCAAGTAATGGTAGACTGAGCGGTAGCCAGCTTAGTCGGAAATAACCAAGAAAATCTGGTAAAACCATCTACACACACAAGGATGAACTTGTTGGCATTACCCTTTGACTGGGGGAATGGTCCTACATAATCAATATACAGGCGTTCCATGGGGCGCGACGCTTGCTGAGAAGACAAGAGGCCTACCTTGGTGGACATGGTCGGTTTACTAAGCAAACAGGATTTACAAGCCTTTACTAGTTCACGGATTTCACCGTCCATACCTTTCCAGATGAACATTTCACGAATCTTTTCACGAGTTTTAAAGATACCAAGATGCCCTCCTAATGGGGTCTCATGATAATACTTGAAGATCATAGGTACAAGAACCGCTGGAACAACAACTTTCATCATCTTATCATGCCTCGAAGGGCAACATAGAACACCATTCCTCAGAACATAAGGGACAACATGTTCCCCAGAAGAAAGGGTTTCCATTATCGGAGCCAGCGTCGGATCTTCACGTTGGTATTTCTCGATATCCCTAAAGAGCATGGGAGCATCTGTTAGGATGGCATTAACCTTAGATAGTATGGACTCGGAAGGTGATGAACTGTCGACCGGTTCGTGGGTCTCGACGTCGTTAGAAAAAAAAAGGCTGAGTCCATCAGCAACAACATTTTCGGTACCTCTGATATGTCTAACATCAAACTGGAAGGCAGAAATACGGATGGCCCAGCGGGCTATGCGACCAGTACGACGCGGCCTACCTAAGACCCAGCTTAAGGCTTGATTATCTGTCTCCAGGTCGAATTTGACATGTTCCAGATAGAGACGGAACTTCTCTAAGGCAAATAAGACTGCCAAACCTTCGAGCTCATAGATGGAATACTTGGCTTCTTGAGCCGACAATGTCCTAGACGCATAGGCGATGGGGCGCCTCCCTAGTTCAGTCTCTTGAAGAAGGACTGCAGCTACCGCTGACGACGATGCGTCGGTTTGGACAATGAATTTCTTCGAGAAATCAGGCATAGCAAGTACAGGGGCATTACAAAGAGCTAATTTAAGGTCTTCAAAAGCGGCTTGTTGAGAAGGTCCCCACTCGAATTTGATGCCTTTCCTACGAAGAAGGTTTAAGGGCGCCGCTCTATTAGCGAAGTTAGGAATAAACTTCCTGAAGAAATTCACCATACCAATGAACCTGGCGATACCTTTAATGTCCTTGGGAGGTTTAAAATCACGGATGGCCTGTGTTCTAGAATGATCGACTGCTACACCATCCGGTGACACAATATGCCCTAGGAAAGACATAGAGGGCTTAGCAAAGGCAACCTTGGACAACTTAACAGTTAACCCAGCCTTACGAAGGCGATCGAGAACTTCTCGCAGATGGTCTAGATGTTCTTCAAAAGTCTCTGAAAATACGACGACATCGTCCAAGTAGTGATATAAGTACTCAAATTTGATGTCGGAGAAGACCCTATCTAGTAGCCTAGTGAGTACAGCTACTCCCGTGGGGAGCCCGAAAGGCACGCGGTTGTATTCGTATAAATTCCAGTCCGTGGCAAACGCTGTAAGATGTTTAGACTCTTCGGCAAGGGGAATTTGATTATAGGCCTGATTCAAGTCCAAGATAGTAAAGAACTTGGCCTTACGAAACCATGAAAAACAAGAATGAAGGTCGGGAAGGGGCACAGATTGTAACACCACCTTCCGATTGAGAGCCCTGTAATCAATGACAGGCCTGAAGCCTCCTTGGGGTTTCGGGACTAAAAAAATAGGCGAAGAATACGCTGACTTAGAGGGCCTAATAATACCGTCCTTCAACATCTGGTCGATGATTTCTTTTAGAGCCTTCATTTTAGGTGGAGATAGCCTATACGGTGGAAAACGGACAGGAATCGAATCCGTGACCTCAATTTTGTATTCAATCAGGTCAGTAACACCAAGAGTATCAGAGAACACCTCGGGAAACGACTGACACAATTTGCGAATACTATCAGCCTGCTCCTCAGGTAGATGTCTAAGGTCTAACAACATCTCATCCTGGGTAGGCGAAATAGAAGAACATGATGCAGAATTACACTTTAATAGAGGGATATTACAATTAGAGGCAAATTTGAAAGTGCAAGACCTACTCTGAAGATCGAGCACAAGACCAGTGTGAGAAATAAAGTCCGCTCCCAATATAATGGGGCAAGACAAATGCTTGGCCACAAGCAATTTAACTTTCCATGTGAATTGAAAAATACGAATTTTGACATATAAGGAACCGAGAATTTCTAATGGAGAGGAATTAGCCGAAACATATTGGATCGCCGACAAACAATAGTTAGGAAGCTTACAAACAGATTTCAATTTTGAATACCAATCAGCCGAAATAATAGAACAAACACTACCTGAATCTAAGAGAGCTGTTATAGGCTCGTTATTTAACTCAATTTTGAGAAAGGGGACCGGTGCGGGGGAATCCGCCGCAATCCTAAGACACTCTTTGGGACCTTCAAAAGATGAATTTGAATATTGCTCGTTCCCTGAAGTTACAACCTGTTTACTCGGGGCTGAGTCTCGGGAAGATGGATTAGTCGACTCAGCCGAAGCCACTAGTCACTTTTTATTATTGGCATAGGTGGAATTTGCACCAGAAGTTGAGCAGGAGGGGGTGCTATTCGAATTGGGACAATTCTTGGCGATATGTGATAAAGCCCCACATTTAAAACAGCCTTGTGATGACCCGGCTCCATTCCTTGTCCCACTTGACTTGATCAGTGGACACTTGTTGCGCAGATGGTCAGGCGACCCGCAAGCATAACATTTACGGGGATTGACTGGTCGGCGAGGTGGAGGCCGAGTATTACTAAAGGAAGGCGGGGGTTCTTTCGCGACACGCAAAGAATCGGCGTATCTAACTCCTTCCGCTGAGACGGCCAATGCTTCAAGTTCAGAGAAAGTTTGCGGGCACGCCGCGAAACACAAATATGACCTGTAGGGTGGTGAAATCCCTTCCACAACAGCTTGTACAATCTGATCCTCAGGGAAATGAAGAGCAAACACCCTAGTATAAAACTTAATGTCCTGTATGAAGTCAGCCAAGTTTTCATCCAAGCGTTGTACACGGTAATAGTACTTCTGAATAAGGGAGGACCTGGCCCTAGCCGGGATGAAGTTAGCTAGCAAATGGGCATGGAAATCCTCAATAGATGATTGCTCGGCAATGGCTCTTACGATTTTATCTGAGAGAATACCAATAGCATACGGATAGATAATTTGCAAAATTTGACATGGAGAAAGAGAAAACACAAGGGCATGATCCTGAAATTCAACTAGAAATCTTAAAAAAGAAATTACATCACTGGTGGTATTAACGGAAAACTTAGAGATACCTCTGAGCAACATTGCCAATGGATGAGGCAAGCTGCTAAACCCGGGTGACATAGTAGGTAAAGGTTTCAATGGCAAGGAAGTTAATTCAGAACGGATGTTACTCAATGATGCACGACGTTCAGATTCGTTGTCCAATGGGGCAGGGATAGTTTGAGCAGCAACGGTTATCCTATTAACTTCTCCCTTGGGAGGCGCTTCCTCACTACCTGCATTCACTGTGGTGGGTAGATCGCTTTTGGGAGGAACCTCCCCTGTTAACAATTGAGTGACCTTGCTAGATAATTCAGACATATTTTCAAGCAGCGTACTAGCTTCCTTCTTCTGAACGTCATTCAACTTTAGAGATAAGAGATCGTTAACTCTATTTGAAAAGTGATATAGCCTGGCTTGCACACGCTTAATTTGATTAGGAGAAGGGTCATTTTCATCAAAAAAACTAACTACAGAAGCTAGCCCAGTAATATTCTCCGTGATCGTGGAAAGAGAGTCGTCAATTTCTTTCTCTCCCAAATTGGGGATGGAAATGGGCAAATCTAGGGACTCTCTAAGCTTGTTTGTGTCTACTGCAACCGTGCCTCCAGATTGTACATTTCTAATAGTCAATTCATAGATAAGCTCCTCCTTGCGCAAATAGTTAAGATGGAGAACATCGCGAGGGCCGGGCATGGTGACAGAACAATTTTGAAAAACTCAAAAAATTCCAGCAACTGGGAAAATAGTTAGAGTTCGGAACAAACAATGTTTAGCCGTCAAAAGGGGCTAAATTGAGACCCATTCAACCACGCTCTGCTACCACTTGTTACGGAATTTTCCGTGGTAGGTAGAGGTGAAAGAAGGTGCGGGCGTGAATAGGTCTCCAGCTACGAAAGCAAAATTAATTTAAAATTTAACAAGGTTATATTTTCTTTTCAAAAACAAAGAAATAACAAGCATGGCAGGTACAAAGTAGCAAATCAAAAAGGATAGTTACAATATTTACAGGAATTGGGCTTCGCGCCCTGATTTTACACTGCTTGGGCAATCAGCTCAGTTTTACCCCAAACACGAGTTTTAACAGAGGGGCAGAAAACCCCATTCATACCTAGGAGCCCTTGCTCCAAATTACACAGAAAAGCCTCCACGAGGCATACAACACTCAATTTTCAAAAGAGCCACTCGCTCTCAAAATTTAAGCCTCTCTCAGGCCACACCAAACTCCACCTTCAAGTTGTCCTCACTGGACATAGACACAGGGGTAAAATACCCAACCTACTGAGGTCTATTAAATAAAAATGGGCAATTACATGACCTCTAAAATAACAATTTGAGAGGAGGCGATCTTGCACTCCTAATACACTTGTTTTTAAAAACCTAATCTGGCTCTAGGCCACTAATGCAAGGGCTAATCCCATACTACCGAGGTGACTTTAGAAAAGAGCAATTTGTTTTACATTAACGAAGAATAGGTTGAGAAAATAAGTTCACCTCAAGACAATGTGAGTGGGAGCTCGAGAGGGTTAGCACTCTCTATCCCAATATGCAGCTTAAAAGAGAATAGAAGAAAAGATCGTTACATTTTAGGAAAAGGTTACATGGAGGAACGCTTCGTACCCGCCCCGAGAGTTAAACTGCTGAGCTAGCAAAGAAAGAATTTATTAATCGGCCATTACCTTATTGATGACCGTTGCCGAGGAAAGAGGCGCTTCCCGCCTCCTGCTATGTACTTTATACACTGAAAGATGGAACAGAAGTGGCCCGGAGACCCTAAAATCCGCAGTTTATATCCTCTCGCGGAAGGTTCTAGGCGTTAGGGGAATGAAAACACCCTCCCACAAACTTTTTATTGGCTCGGGTACAGAAACATATCCAAGTTGGGGGAAGATACATCGGATTGGTCGGAAATAACTCAAAGAAATTCAGGATTGGTTAAATGCAAAACAAAGAGAGGGGTATACAGCCAACTTAAACAATAACTGAAAAAAAATTTAGCAAAGACAAACATTTGAAATAAAAATTTCTCCAACAAAATAGTTCTTTGACTTCGCACTAGGTTGCACTATTGTTGATCTTCAGTAGTGTCCTCTACAAGAGAAAGTTCACACTTCTTACTTCAAGCGAAACAAAACCACATCAAAAATGACACAGTTCAAAAACTCAAAATTTTCCACGTGGTGACATCTTCTGAGAAAGTAGAGAATTAATAGCGTAGATAAAGTTCAGACTTCCTCCAGCAGAGGAGTTTCAACTGGCGCACATTTTAAATTAGCGGAGTGGAGGTGTACCGCCCGGTACAGTAATATCATAAGGAATTAACCAAACCCGACTGAAATCACCAGCCCGGGCAGGAATCAAACCCAGGGCCGTACGAAGCGAAAACCACAACGCTGACCATTCAGCCAAGGAGATGAACGAACATTAGCAATAATAAAAATATGAAAAAGTCTACTTGCTATTTGTGCGTGTGAAATGAACTTTCATCGCAATCAATTAATTTTATCAAGCACAAACACCACTGAGCTCGACATTTCCTGTATTTTACACATTTCCGTTCAAAGCGATAATCGCAAAACCTATAACACAGACGATGGCATTTTTCTTCTGAAACGTTGTCCAAATAAAGAGCCTTACTAATTACCGCCTAGCAGAAATGTACGTCTACCTCGTAGACAAGGTGTTGAGGATGAGGCGAGATGAATTTATAGAGCATATCTTTTCTGACTGGTTCCCTTCCTGACGCCAACCTCAGTTGAGAAGCAACTGCGTGGATGTGAAAATGGGAAACCACAGAAAAACTTTCTCAAGACAGCCAACGGCGAGGTTCGAACCCACTCATCTAGCCGAAGCAAGTTAACACCACCTGATAATAATAAGAATAATAGGAATAATAAGAATAATTTATTGTGACTTTGTAAGTCTGGTGCGGCCTTTGAAGGTAGACCCTCTGATGAGGGAGAGTGGCGTAGGCTATGTCGTATATGACAAACTACTTGCAACTCTCGTAGAAATGTATCGGCTATAACATAAAATATTGATTATTGCAAAGGATTGTTAACAACAATGCAACGCTTATTATTGTAGACTACTAATCAGTCTGTGAAGATGTCGCAAAAGACAAGGCAAGTGTTAAATATTGAAGAAAAGTCACACATAACATGGCGGTTAGAAAACGGGGATCAAACAAACAAGCATCACCATCGCGAAGGAATTGTATCACACTGAACCATTTCTCTGCAGACCTCTCCATACGATTATGAGGGTATTTAGGGGTTGTAGTAAGGATGTAAAGGAGAGAGCATATAAGTCTCTGGTAAGACCCCAAATAGAGTATGATTCCAGTGTATGCGACCCTCACCAGGATTACTTGATTCAAAAACTGAAAAAAAAAATCCAAAGAAAAGCGGCTCGATTTGTTCTGGGTGATTTCCGACAAAAGAGTAGCGTTACAAAAATGTTGCAAAGTTTAGGCTGGGAAGACTTGGGAGAAAGGAGACGAGCTACTCACTAAGTGGTATGCTTCGAGCTGTCAGTGGAGAGATGGCGTGCAATGACATTAGTAGACGAATAAGTTGGAGTGGTGTTTTTAAAAGTGGGAAAGATACAATATGAAGATAAAATTGGAATTCGAGTGGACAAATTGGGGCAAATATTCGTTTATAGGAAGGGGACTGGAATAACTTAACAAGGGAAAGCCAATTAAATTCCTCCCTGTCCATTTCCACAAATCCTGTACTGTAAATACTAGCTATTTGAGTTACGTTTAATGAAGTTTTAACTTAATTCTGTTAATTAACCATGAAAGTGTGAAGCCTAGACCTTCCTGGAAAACAACAGACAGGGAATCTGCCACGTGGGCGACTGCCCCAAAATGCAGATCAGTATAGACTGATTTGATCTCATTTCTACAACTTCGAAGGAACGAGAGAAAATACAGTCTCTTTTCGAAGAAAATTCCTTAAAACTCAAGCGGACCAGATTATCTGAACACAAAGATATTGAAGAACCTTTACTTAGATTATTTAAGCAGCAATGAACAAATAAAAATTCTGATCAATGGACCTATTTTCAGGCGAAAGCCAATTAAATTCCTCCCTGTCCATTTCCACAAATACTGTACTGTAAATACTACATATTTGAGTTACGTTTTCTGAAGTTTTAACTTAATTCTGTTAATTAACCATGAAAGTGTGAAGCCTAGACCTTCCAGATATGCCATTTTTAGCAACAACACAAAAATAAAGACCGGTTTATGCGACTATCAGCTATAAAGACCGTTGACTGCGGTCTCTTCGGAATCGCTGTAACTAGAGCCCAGATAAATCTTCAGTTCGGGTTTCTTGTATGCATAAAATAGGTTCCTTTATGTTTTGCTTCGCGGATGCAGCTAATGATGTCTCCTAAGAATGGTTTCATGCTTGGGTTGGTTGCCAGGAAAAAATAGCTATAAAACTAAATCTTCGGGTTGGAGTTATAACTGATTTCGACTGTATTTTGTAAATTAACTTAACCGTATCTTTCTGTTTTCGGTCTTCTGAACTCTCCTTCAAAATTTAGCAGAATCTCCTTGCGCAAAGCAATATATGGATAGTAACACGTTCATTTAAAATGCAGTCGCCTCTTACGACAGGCAGGGGATATGGTGGATACTATTCTATGCACGCAGACAAAGGAGAGACACAATCACCTGCAGACAATAGGCATACAGCAGATTATAAAAATGCCAAGAATTCGATGGTAATTTGTTCATTACTTGTCGATGATAAAACTAATATGAGAACTTGTTTTATGATCGCCCAGCAGTTCCATTATCACAAAAATCGTGAATTTTAAACGTGATTATTGATGGAGTTGATCGAAGTAATTGTTTTTTTTTCCTTTCATATATAAAACACAAGGATAAGACTGCAGCAAGTTTGACAAACAAGTTAAACTAATTGGGCTGTGATAAAAATCAAACCGTATCTGAAAATTAATAGCACGGATGTGTAAACTGCTAAGCGGCAGGACACGAGATAGCAAATGTGAAATTGAATAGCGTAGCAATTATCTCAGTCACAGCGTAAATTAAATAAAAGTCAGATTGGTTTTCTGCAGATGGGACCTGAGCTTAATGAGTCGCCCATCAACAGTAAGCGGGTGGAGGTTTACACGCCTTCACGTCCAGATAGTCGTTAGTAATGTGAAAAATTGATCCTAATTGAATTCTGATCACCGTTTTCCCAAACCAAATATTAATTTAAAATGTCACACCTCACATTATTTGCCTAAGGGTTATGATTGGGGCGGACACCAAAATTTGAACGAATTTATTAGCATTAATAGCAAATTTTATACCCTATGTGCTGTCCTTAAAAATTAAAATGTGTTATTACTAGGGTCTGTATTTTGACGCAATGGTGCATCATACACATTCTGATCACGGCCGCCTGATTATAGAAATGCATATTTATCAAGCCATTCTTTTCGTCATTTTTGCCATTGTTTACTCTATTTTTCAAATTTAACTCATTATTCTGTCATTATCAGCAATTCATTACAGTAGATTCTTGTTGACCTAAATATTTCTTATGGCTGGTGGTCATTCGAAAATTTGTGTAACGTAACACGACAATGTGTAACCATAGCAACCGTGCACGCTATGTATTATGGTTGGTCGCCATCTGAAACTGGCGGCCGTTGTGGTTGGCCATGACCGGGAGAGACATTTATGATTATTTGATTTTCGCAAAAGAGAAAATACGTTTCTTTTAAAAAAACATTTTTCGTTATTCTGCGATATGATTTAGTCATTTTTATGCATTGACGACCTTTCAAATAACGACAACACTCAAACATCAAAATTCAAATGTGTTTACTCAGTTCAAAAAATGTGAAATGAAGTAACCTTTTAAACCCTTATCCGAACAGATTGGAAATCCACTCCCTACAGATCGACGAATAATAATTTATGTTATTGTTTTTACGTCTGATTAGCTAGTACTAAAGTTTTCAGAGCCGCCAAGGTGCCGAAGTTTTGTCCTACTTCTTTAAGGTGCCAGTAAATCTACCGACTCGAGGCTGACGTATATGAGCGCCTTCAAATACCATCGGACTGAGCCAGGATCGAACATGCCAAGCCACTCAACCCGACACAGAGCGACGAGACATAGATTCTAATCTGGATGGGCTTGCGATAGCAGGGGGTCGTACGATGTTGGCATGTAAAAGATCTCTGGTGGGACATTTGGAGTTTACCCGGTAAAATCAAAAACTCAGCCAAAGGCGCCCAAGATAGGTTCGGTTTATTCAGCCATATAGTAGGGCCTAGAATAAAACGGAACGTCTCGAAATTCTATTCCAAGTTTTCAAAAGGTCTGTCTCTATTTTCTTCTCTTCTAGCGTTAAACTTCAGCTCTTGAATTCAAGTCTCGTATATATGAATCTATATGTTAAGTCATCAGCCCGGAGGCTGGTGTGATCCTCAAATAGCACCATCAAAGTTTATGTAGTATAGGAAAATTGCAAAAAACCTATGGCGACACAATCACGAGGCGTATTGGGCATGAGGAGAAGGCAGTTTGCCATTGCTTTCCACAACTGAGTCAAAATATGCTATTGCAGCAAGACTACTCCTGCGAGTAGCACTATTCATAACATCCAGACGCCATGTTCCAAGTAATACTTCAGCAGCTTCCATACTCCCATACCCATAAATGAGATAGACTTCAGTGAATGTTGCACTTATGTGCCATGTCACAGATGTAAAAACCTCACAAAAAGAGTGTTTTTTCCTTTTGTAAAAATCAAATGATCACTAATATGTCTCCAGGTCATGGCCATTCATCAACGGCTGCTAAATTCAGATGGCAACCAGCCTGCACGGTTGCTAGGTAACAATACCTTACATCACTGCCTGCACGGTTGCTAGGTAACAATACCTTACATCACTGCCTGCACGGTTGCTATGGTTACACCTCCGTCACACATTTTGTCGCGTCACGTTACACAAATTTTCGGGCCACCCCTAGCCATAAGTATATGTAGTATAGTATATTGTATATTGTATAGTATATAGTATGCAGTATATTGAAGTATAGATTAAAATTTATATCTGAAACGAAATAGTGCAATGGAGCGTAAGAAGTGAAGTATTTCAAATAACACCCGAATATTTCAGAAGGCCGTGATAGCGTATGCTAATTTATGTACCTATTTTTAAAGTCAAGATATAAAATTGCTCCTTCCACTGTAATAATTACCTCAGCATTAGCATGAGAAAGAGATTGTCGGCCTTCTCGTTGACAGCGAGGTCTTTGATCATCAATTTAGAAGGGCGTTAACTGTTAATTGACTGCCTGACACTCAGCCCGCTCTCAGAAATGTTATATAACCCACAACCTATTTGTAGAACACAATAACGATCGAATGAAGTAACTTAAAAACGAACCCTAATGACGAAACACGTAATGACCTCCGCTTCCTTATTAACCCTTGGATGAATGGTGCAACGTATCAGCAACGTATTAAAAACAGTCAAACGAGTTTGTACCGGGGCAATGCCCAAAAGATGGAACGTAAAATACGTACCAAATGATAAGCAGTGATGGGGCAAACTGCAAGAAGACTACTTGGGAGAAAGGAGACGAGCTGCTCGACTAAGTGGTATGTTCTGAACTGACAGTGGAGAGATGGCGAGGAATGTCATTAGTAGACGAATAATTTTGAGTGGTCTTTTCAAAAGTAGGAAAGATCACAATATGATGATAACGTTGGAATGCGGACAAATATTCGTTTATATAGGGAAATGAGTTATGGATTGGAATAATTTACCAAGGGAGATGTTCAATAAATTTCCAAATTCTTTGCAATTATTTAAGAAAAGAGAAACCGCCACCTGGGCGACTGTCCTAAATGCAGATCAGCGATGACTGGTTGATCGATTGATAGGGGTAATTTACAGTTACCTGAGAAATATCCGTCTATTACAATTACTTTTTCAACATATAATCAGTAAACTTACAATTCAATTACTTCACAGAACGCCAAAGTTTGCAAATAAAAAGATACTACTGCTTTCTTTTTTTAAAGTATAGCATGATTGCGTGGCTATCATCACTTAGTAAGGCTAAGCAAGATACCATGGAACTTTCAAAATGATATGACCCGTCATTTTGACATAAATATTGCCAAAGGGGGGGGGGGGGTACGAACATTAGTGTAACGTAACGCGACAAAATGTGTGACGGAAGTGTAACCATAGTAACCGTGCAGGCAGTGATGTAAGTTATGGATGGATGGACAGACAGACAGACAATTTTACCTAGCAACCGTGCAGTCTATGTCTTATAGCTGGTTACCATCTGAAATTAGCAGCCGTTGATGGATGGCCATGAGCGGGAGACATATTTATGATCATTTGATTTTCGCCAAGGGAAAATGTGGTGTCTTTTTGTGAGGTTTTTCCATGTGTGACTTGACACCTGAATCATGAGCGGCGGACCCTCTTTGAGGACTGCTGAACGTAGCCCTTGAAGTTAAAGTCGGAAGTGGTCATTCAGGGTAGATATCTAGTGTGAAGACAGCACTGGACAACCCTAGCGGAGTGCACGTGGAGGGTTCGACAAACAACAACCTGCACAGTGTGCCAGTCGCACTTGTTCCAATGCGGGCAGCGTCATCCTGACGGTCTTGGACAAGGAGAGCCGAAGAGTGAGTCTCACCGCATCCCACCCGAAATGACTAACCCGTGGGCGACATTTAACAGAACAAAGAGGCCCCTTTAAAGTTGGTACACCGAGGATAAATAAACTAATTAATTTCCAAGAAAAGGTTCTAGATGTACCTTCACTTCAGAGTAGTTGCTACCGAGCGAAAGGCTGCGCGGTTTGGGTCACGCAGATGTCACCTAGCATTCGGGAGATAGTGTGTTCGCGCCCCACTGTCGGCAGCCCTGAAGATGATTTTCCGTGGTTTTCCATTTTCACACCAGGAAAATGCTAGGGATGTACCTAAAGGCCAAGGTCGTTTCCTGCCCTTACCTAACCCATCATCAGCATAAGACCTATCTTAAGTGCGGTCAGTATCCAGTATTCGGGAGATAGTAGGTTCGAACCCCACTGTCGGCAGCCCTGAAAATGGTTTTCCGTGGTTTCCCATTTTCACACCAGGCAAATGCTGGGGCTGTACCTTAATTAAGGCCACGGCCGTTTCCTTCCCACTCCTAGTCCTTTCCTATCCGATCGTCGCCATAAGACCTATCTGTGTCGGCGCGACGTAAAGCAACTAGCAAAAAAAAGACCTATCTGCGTTGGTGCGACGTAAAGATTCAAGAGCCGGTTAACCACGCTGAGATTTGAAAAATACCACATTTAGCGTAATAATAATAATAATAATAATAATAATAATAATAATAATAATAATAATAATAATAATAATAATAATGTGGTTGGGCTGAGTGGCTCAGACGGTTGGGGCGCTGACCCCCTGACCCCAACATGGTAGGTTCGATACCGGCTTACTCCGGTGGTATTTCAATGTGCTCAAATAAGTCATCCTCGTGTCGGTAGATTTACTGGCACGTAAAAGAACTCCTGCGGGACTAAATTCCAGCACCTCGGTGTCTCCGAGAACCATAAAAGTAGTTAGTGTGATGTAAAACCAATAAAACTACATTATTATTATTATTATTATTATTATTATTATTATTATTATTATTATTATTATTATTATTATTATTATATGTAATTATTATTATACGGAGTCCGACTCGTTGGCTGAACGGTCAGCGTACTGGCCTTCGGTTCGGAGGGTCCCGGGTTCGATTCCCGGCCTGGCCTAGGATTTTAACCTTAATTGGTTAATTCCAATGGCACGGGGGCTGGGTGTATGTGTTGTCTTCATCATCATTTCATCCTCATCACGACGCGCAGGTCGCCTACGGGAGTCAAATAGAAAGACCTGCACCTGGCGAACCAAACCCGTCCTGGAATATCCCGGCACTAAAAGCCATACGACATTTCATTTCATTTCATTTCATTATTATATGTTATTATAGTTATGTGTGCTAACATACCTTCTGACAGCCATGGGGGTAGACTATGCATAGCAACATACATACTAGAGCACAGTACGAAAATATAATACAGTAACCCTGGAATTCTAAGAAACGAACTAATCATATGAAATATTTGCTTATCACTGCACTCTTCTTACAAATCAGAGAAGAAGAATGTCGTAACTATAACATTATCTACAACGAGATTCAATAATTATACTTTCTTGACAGGTGTTTAGCACGCCATGCAATCAGAGTACACGAATGAATACCCTTCTGAAGCATTGCCCATGACGAATGTAAACAATACTAATGTCGTGTTCTAGTAAGTACCGTAATATGAGGAGAAAGTACTAATAACATGTTCGTAACGTACCGGTATAAGAACTACTTTGAAAATGTTTAAAAAGTATACATTTATTTACCGAATAGACCATCTGTCCAAAAACAGAAAATATTCAGAAAGGTACGGAATGTGGATCAATCAATCAAGAGCAGTCACTACTGATCTGCATTTAGGGGAGTCGCCCAGGTGGCAGATTCCCTATCTGTTGTTTCCCTAGATTTTCTTAAATGATTTCAAAGAAATTGGAAATGTATTAAACATCTCCCTTGGTAAGTTATTCCAATCCCTAACTCCCCTTCCTATAAATGAATATTTGCCCCAATTTTTCCTCTTGAATTCCAATTTAATCTTCATGTTGTGATCTTTCCTGCTTTTAAAGACACCACTCTAACATATTCGTCTACTGATGTCATTCCACGCCATCTCTCCATTGACAGCTCGGAACATACAACTTAGTCGAGCAGCTCGTCTCCTTTCTCCCAAGTCTTCCCAACCCAAACTTTGCAACGTTTTTGTAACGCTGCTCTTCTGTCGGAAATCACCCAGAACAAATCGAGCTGCTTTTCTTATGGATTTTTTCCAGTTTTTTAATCAAGTAATCCTGGTGGGGGTCGCATACACTGGAACCATACTCTATTTGGGGTCTTACCAGAGACTTATATGCCCTCTTCTTTACATCCTTACTACAACCCCTAAATACCCTCATATCCATGTGCAGACGTCTGTACCCTTTATTTACAATCATATTTATGTGATTACCCCAATAAAGAATTTTTCTTATATTAACACCTAGGTACTTATAATGATCTCCAAAAGGAACCTTCACCCCATCAATGCAGTAAGTAAAACGGAGAGAAAGTTCCCTATTTGTGAAACTCACAATCTGACTTTTAACCCCGTTTATCATCATACCATTGCCTACTGTCCATCTCACAACATTATCGAGGTCATTTTGTTGTTGCTCACAATCTTGTAACTTATTTATTACTCTATACACAATAACATCATCCGTAAAAAGACCTCTAATTCCACTTCTTTACTCGCATCATTTAAATATAAGAAAACATAAAGGTCCAATAATACAACCTTGAGGAATTCTCTTCTTAATTATTACAGGGTCAGATAAAGCTTCGCCTTCTCTAATTATCTGAGATCTATTTTCTAGAAATGTAGCCACATATGCAGTCACTCTTCCGTCAAGTCCAATTGCACTCATTTTTGTCAGTAGTCTCCCATGATCTACCCTATCAAATGCCTTAGACAGGTCAATCGTGATACAGTCCAGTTGACCTCCTGAATCCAGGATATCTGCTATATCTTTCTGGAATCCTACAAGTTGAGCTTCAGTGGAATAACCTTTCCTAGGAAGTTGCACGAGTTAGTTTCGAGTTTAAGAGCCGCTACGTTTACAGATAGTTATCAAAGGGAACAGCAATTACTGCAAGCGTACCATCTACTGCCGCACATAAAAGAAGCATAAATCAAAGGCATTAAACGCCATATTTCCAGACCGTAAACAAACGACTACAGCTATAGGTGTCGCAGATGTTTCGTGCAGCAAAATAAACAATAAAATTCTACGTCCCAAGATACAGTACTTCATTCCATAAAAGAATGTCATTTAAATACAGTACTAAGAAATGTGTATCAAAATTGAATACGGTGAGAATACCTTGTTATATCTTATAATTATCACGTAAGATGATACGTTAAAATTATGAAAGTCTCTTGCCCTGGACATGAAACATCAATTTAATTGTCTGTAGACAAGATAATAAAGCTTTTGGGCTTCTGTCGTGTCAAGAAAACAAGGTGAAATTCTTTACTCTGTGACGCAGTTTTATCATCATGTCTGTAATTACGAGCTGAGATAGCACCAGTCTAAATATGATTGTCAGTATTTCGCCACAATAATAGTACTTAGGTCGAACTTACTGCATTCTATTTGTATTACGTGTTTAAAATACGTTTGCGTTCCGTACCAGGAACCACTGCTTGTTTACGTCCTGTCATTCGGCTCTGTAGTCAGATACAGTAGCGCGCTACATCTATGGCTGCTCAGGTAGTCGGTCGGTCAGTTCTCGGTGATACAACGGTTCCTTTCGCTCTAATGTCACTTCCCCTGAACGATCAACACACCATTCCATTCTGAATTCGTCCAATTGCCTCTGCATTTGTAGCACTAACAAATCGAAAGAGCAACACGAAATTTAGATAATCGGAACTGAATCGGTCAATGCAGAAATAGGTGGAGTCCAAAAATAGGAAATACAAATTTATTTTTGAACTTCAAGACCAGACGCATCATTCCAGTGAAAAGGACTTCAGTCCTCACGTCATTACCGGTGCTAACGGAGGCTATATTTTTAGATCCTGTGCAGAAAAAAAAGTATTTTTAATCCTGGGCTGAAACCCGTTTTGCACTGTATTACCTAAATGAATTAAAACCTGCTGGGCGTTTTTGTACTTATTTGTTGGCAATTTTTGTAACGCATTGTTAATAGTTTTTCACTTTGGCAAAAAACCTCAACAACGCGTTAGATAAAAAAGACAGACATTCATCTCTGCAATATGTTAGAGATTTTGCTCTCATCAAAAACATTTTCAGACGATATGACTGGTTGTATGTATTATTTCATAATATCATGGAAGCGGTAATAAACAGTGAAAGAAGTTAGCACCGAAGAAAGTTTAGACTTCAAACTTTGATGGCCAAATCATTGGACACAACTGTATCTCGGAGGAAACAAAACCAAGACATATTCTGCTAGAAAAAATCAGTTTGGGGTAAGCACCATGCACCATTTCAAGTTCAGCTCATTAATCCCACGTTGCATCTTTGCCAGTGAACTCCTAACCGGTGTAATTAACGGACACATTTCTTGTACAACGCTCAAGTGGCCAGAGAATCATATTTCAAACTGGGCAAGCTTATTTTGGGAGAAAGGTGTCAATGAAAGAGTCCACAATAAAGGACATAACGTGACTCATGTCATACAAACTTCGTGAGCACGACAAGAGACACTAAACTAGCCAGTACTTGTTTGTGGAGCAGAATCAGCTGATCAAAAGTATATAAATAATTTTAACTACTGTTATACCTATGTTGTGCAGAAAAGGCTTTCAGTCCAAAGCAGAGATAATATTTTAGGACACACTATAAATAATGTGAGTAATATAAACTACATGTATAAAGCACTACGGTGTCGACACTAATTTAGATCACTAATTTCAATATACAAAAGCGTGAGACTGTTTTTAGCGTTTTTGTCAAATCTATGTATCATGGACTGAAACCCTTTCTGCACTGATGTTTGTCGTTGTATTATAGTACATTCTTAGAAATATTTTACAGGGATGTAAATTTAGTATTTTAGCACCAATGGCCATGAATTCTGAAAGTCAACTATGAAGCTGTGTTAACCACTGCTACATTCGCCTTCATGAAATATTTGAGTACAGAAACATGTTCCTATAAAATGGTTAAACGTGTGACGTTTATTAACATTTTAAAACAATGGAAGCGTAGAGGATAAAAACAAATATATCTTGTGAAATAGCTCAGGTTACTAGTGATCTCGCTACCTAAAACTGCAGATAGTACAATACTTAAATTAGAGCCTGTGCCTGAGTGAATAAATAAACAACCAAATGTACGTGTGTCGTACGTTATAAATTACAGTTCAGTGTTGTATTGTGCCAGTTAGCTATTAACTCACTGCCCTCGACTTTCACTGCGAACAGTCACTTTATAAATTTATAAGAGAATACAGTTTTAATCAATATTTCGTACTGGTGGAAAGAACAAATATTTCTATTTATCAGTCAGTCAGTCAGTCAGTCAGTCAGTCAGTCAGTCAGTCAGCCTATTGCATTTAGGGATATCGCCCAGGCGGCAGATTCCCTGTCAATTTTTACGTAGCTTTCTCTTAAAATTTTTCAAAGGACTTGGAATTTTATCGAACATTTCCCTTTACAATTTACTCCAATCCCTTACTCGTCGTCCTATAAATGAATATTTTCCCCAATTTATCCTCTTGTATTCCAACTATATTTTCATATTATGGTCTTTCCTACTTTTAAAATCTGCACTCAAGCGTATTCGTCTACGAATGTCTTCCAACGCCATATCTCCACTGACAGCTCGGAACGTACCACTTAGTCGAGCAGCTCGTCTCCTTACTCGCAAGTCTTTCTGCTCAAAGTTTTCAACATTCCCCTAACACTGCTCCTTTGTCGGAAATCACCGAGTACAAATCATGCTGCTTACCTTTGGATTTTTTCCAGTTCTCGTATCAAGTAGTTTTGGTGAGGGTCCCATACACTGAAACCACACTCTAACTGGAGTCTTGCAGAAGAATTATACGCTCTCTCCTTTACATCCTTACTAAACCTCCTAAATACCCTCGTAACTAGGGCCCGGACGTTTATGCAGTAATAGGTTAGAATGCAAACTTACTGAAGCGAGCAACAAGTAGAGTCTACCCGCACGACGGTAGTGCTATGAGTTATGCATAAGCATTGGGGGTTCGGCCCATTAGAACCCCCTAGAATTTATGTTACTACATTACGTTAGAGCGGGCTAGTCGACATCTCCTTCTAAATAATTTGGTTACTAAATCATCATCATCATCATCATAGGTTTTGTAGTTTTTCATAAATTTCATACATTTTTCAAAACTAACGAATTAGATATAAAGATTTTCGGAGTGTAGTGGGAGTAACATAAATTATAGGGGTTCTAATGGGCCGAACCCCTAATGTTTATGCAAACCTCATATCAGCAAGCTTCAGTAAGTTTGCATTCTAACCTATTACTGCATAAACATCCGGGCCCTACTCAACCATGTGAAAAAGTCTCTTTCTAACAACCTGAAGCCACACGTAGATTTAGCAACACCACCTCGCAAAATCAATTTGCATTCTACCACGAAGTGATCTGATTGGTTAACTTCAGGTTTTTTTGTTTTTTGTTATTTGCTTTACGTCACACCGACACAGATAGGTCTTAGGGCGACGATGGGAAAGGAAAGGCCTAAGAGTGGGAAGGAAGCGTTCGTGGTCTTAATTTAGGTACAGCCCCAGCATTTGCCTGGTTTGAAAATGGGAAACCACGGAAAACCATCTTCAGGGCTGCCGACAGTGGGATTCGATCCCACTATCTCCTGGATGCAAGCTCACAGCTGCGCGCCCCCCAACCGCACGGCCAACTCACCCGGTACGGAACACTTTTAAGACATGCCAACGAGTTTAGAATCAGAAGTCACATTTGCACACAAGATATTTCTATTTAAGAAACAGAGATGCAGATTCTGGTTTGATTCCAATATCTGTGTTCCATTCTTGCGTTCTCCGGCCTCCTAGGTACTTGTGACAGGGTGTTTACACCAAGAGTTTCTGCTTGCTGAACCATAAATTTTGTTTTCTAAACGGTTATCACAAGGCCTAACTCCTTACTCACTTCACTGATCCTATTCGAAAGGAATTTACGATCTTCTAAATTGTCAATTTGTATCAAGGTACTACCTCCACATCGGACTATGTTTATTTGCTTCACGTTGAATATAATCACTTTATCAACGTCAATAAAGGGAAAATGGCATTTTGTTTTAACAATTATCCCGTACTCGTCCCATATTACATATATAAAACATCCATAAAATATACAAGGTAGTTTATTTATGAAATTTGGGGACGAGTACGGGATAACTGTTAACGTTTAGGTTATTTGAATCCCACATGGATTACAGGGATCACTTAACAATATAACAAGGCAAACACTCTATTAAATGGGAGTGTAATGCTTACTGCATTATTGTTTCCATGGCACAACACATACTTGTGCAAAGAGAACAACAAAGGGAGGGAGGGATCTCGCTTCCAAGCACCGGATTACCATCACTACTACGTTAACACAACAGAGGACAATGAGCTGTGTTACAATCCTTGTAAATCCTTTGATCGACAGGAGATTTAAACCTGTATCTTGAATCGCAACCACTTGTTTATTTAGCATCATACTCTGTGTAGGTAGACCATTCGGATATCACAGCCCGATATTCCAAGCCAAACACGTTCTAAAAGCATATTAATTTCAGTAAAACCAGCTAACAGACCAGGTCCTTATTTCAATGGTCAGCGATTCGGTCTCCGGTTCAGAGTATCCTTGGTTTAATTGCCCGTCGACTCGGGAATTTTAAGTGCGAGAGGTTAGTTGCTCTGCCTCGAGTCGATGTCAATACACTCCTCTTCATACACACAATACACTATTCTACCAACCATCATAGAAACACACAACGGTGAATATTTCCCTCCATATAGGGTTGGCATGAGGAAGGGCATCTGTCCATAAAACAGAGTCATATCCACACACATGCAACCTACCAGTTTGAAAAAATCAGAAGAAGAAGGAAGGTGAAAAATAGCTTGCTGCTCTACATAAAAACAGCAAAATTATTGGCATTACATCCATCCGACTCCTTGGCTAAACGGTCAGCGTTGAGGTCTTCGGTTCAGAGGGGCCCTGGTTCGATTCCCGGCCGGGTCGGGGATTTTAATAGCGTCTGATTAATTCTTCTGGCTCGGGGACTAGAAATTTGTGTTTGTCGGAGCCTGGGTGTTTTGTCGCAACTCTCTCCTCTACATAGACAACATACCACACTCCCAGCCACCACAGAAACACGCGATGGCGATCACACATTCCTCCACATAGGATTGGCGCCAGGAAGGACATCCCGCTGTAAAACGAAACCCAAATCCTCATGTGCGACACAGTTCGCACCCGCGACCCCACAGGTACGGGAGAAGAGGTGGCAGAAGACTGGCTTTACGCTCCACCTTTACGTTCCACTTTTACGGTTTCCGGAGACGCCAAGGTGCCAGAATTTAGTCCCGCAGGAGTTCTTTTACGTGCCAGTAAGTCGACCGACACGAGGCTGGCGTATTTGAGCACCTTCAAATACCACCGAACTGAGCCAAGATCGAACCTGCCAAGCTAGGATCAGACGGCCAGCGCCTAACAGTTTGAGCCACTCAGCCCGGCCAGCACTATGTCACCAATGTCGAGATCAGTAGGTGATCACAGAAAATTCACTGACTGTCCTTTCGAAAGAGGTCATCAGCTGTTCCGTAGAAATCCTTCTTTGTATGAGATAAATACTGGCCGGAAGAGGAGGTATTGTAGTGCATCTAGTCCAGTAATTACCTCCTTCTCCCTCCCCCTCAGAGGGCGACGACGACGACGACGACGACGAGTAATTGGGGAGTTAGTTCTCCGAATGATTTTGAAAAGTGGTCATTAAAATCGATCACAATGCATAACCAGTGTTTATATTATTAATATGAAGAATCACGACAGTACCTCCACGTTTCTAGATCTCAAAATGAAACTTCGGAAGATAGGGCACTAACATTACGGAATATATAGTCAAAATTTGGGAACCGTTCAAAAATATGTCATTTTTATTACTTTACTGACAATAAAATGAGCATGCAATTAACAATGAGCGATAGAACTGAATAACTTTCAGCCGTTTATCTGAAGATCATCATCTTTATGACGACGATGATGGAGATTCTTATTTGAAAGAGCCTAGTATATAGATCATTGCCCCACCTAGATGTGGTTCCTCGTCACACGTAGAAAATCTGTACCAAGTTCGAAATCCTAGCAAGTATTTATTCTTCGACTGCTTCTGGGAATTGTGTGGTACGTCATGCACTGATATCTCAGCATAGGCAGCTGTCATCTAAGAGTGCTTACATGTGAGAGACCTGTACCATTGGCACGTTAAAGAAGTCATAATATTTTATTGATATCATGCTGTGTAAAATACTTCTGCCTATAGTCCTAATATTAAAAGAAGCGCCCTGACAGCTAGCGTAAGAAGGAGGGGCTACTGTGGTGCTATTGCTGAGAAGTGGAAGGTCTGGCAACTCCAAGTGGATAGCAGGCTCGACTCCATGGCGACCATGTTTCCATGGAAATCATACCCCTACTGCCTTCTGTACAGCCAGCCAGGCAGTAAACGGACCCTCCCTGCGGTAGTTGTCAGAAAACTACTTTTAATATTAGGGCTATAGTAGCTTGTGCCTAGAAAACGCGGATGGAAAAAAATGGAATATCTTTCGAAGATTCGGAGGACCTGTCAACAATGCAGTCCATGCATACATCTAAGACAGTTGTGAGTCAAACCTATAATTAATTCAGACTAACAGTGCTGACTTACGCGGTGTTGATTTTCGCCGCTATTTCCAACTAGAATATCAAAAGGAGTTTATGTTTATAAATCTTGTGTTTTCTCGAAGCCTCTGCCATCTCCTACAAAGGAACAAACAGCCATTTGAAAAGACGCAGGCAAAGGGGAACAATTTCGAAGGAACATAATAAATAGGACGCACACTTGATGTTCTGTGTCATGATACTGTTGTGAAGGGCTCTAAATCTCCCACAACCACGCCCTACAGGGGTCGCGTTAAGAAGGAAGCTAACCATCTGATCCAGAGATTCCCAGTTGGGGCTCCGTAAGCGGGATCTAGAAGTTCCATAAAGATCCCGATTAAGAAATCCATGGCTATGTTCACGCCATTAACAGTCAAGTAAAACTACAAGTTTGCTTGCTATGTTAGATTTTAAAAACTTGTAGAAATCACGTCAAATTTAGAGTTCACACTTTGTTTAGACAAGTTAACAAATCCTTTTTTTTTCAAAGCAGTTATCATCATCGTAAGCATAAAAATAATTTACAAACATTCACAGCTTCTTCTTCTCTTATTATTATTATTATTATTATTATTATTATTATTATTATTATTATCTGTGTCGCAAACGTGCACTTGGCCCACAATTACGGTCGTATTCTCTATTTAAAGCAATGTACAGTCGCTCAAAATAAAAATGAGCGCATGGTATTGAGTAGGTTTCAACTTTTCTCAGAAACAATTGAACCTATAGATATGTTTGCTGTGGGTATCCGCAGGGTTTGTTGGGATGTGTTTTAATTTTGATTTTGTTCTTTTTCCTAGTGGTTTAACGTCGTACGGATACACTGAAGGTTTTCGGCAACGCAAGGATTGGGAAGATAGCGATCGTGGCCTTAATTAAGGTACAGCCTCCGCATTTGCTTGATGTGAAAATGGTAAACAACGGGAAACCATTTTCAGGGCTGGGATTCAAACCCACCATTTCCCGAATGCAACTGATAATAAAGGTTATGTATGATAAAATATTAAACATTCCTTTACGCTGCAGGAACACTAGCATAAATAGAAGATAATGTATGTCGATTGAGAAAAAGGAAATGAAGTTCCTCTAGAAGATTTTGGGTTTTAAGAAAGTGTCCGAGGATTTTGTCTTCCACCTGAGGTCAAGCAAGGAACTGTATCACCACTGTTATGAACAAACGGAGGTTCACCTTTTATGGTCACCTGAAGAGAATGAACCCGAAGAGATTGGCGCACAAATTGCTCACTTTACAGGAAAAATGGAAATCTCATCTCCGCTGGCTGAAAGAGGTGCACCGGGCGAGTTGGCCGTGCGGTTAGGAGCGCGCAGCTGTGAGCTTGCATCCGGGAGATAGTGGGTTCGAATCCCACTGTCGACAACCCTGAAGATGGTTTCCCGTAGTTTCCCATTTTCACACCAGGCAAATGCTGGGGCTGTACCTTAATTAAGGCCACGGCCGCTTGCTTCCCATTCCAAGGCCTTTCCGATCCCATCGTCGCCATAAGACCTATCTGTATCGGTGCGACGTAAAGTAAAATAGCAAAAAAAAGTGAAAGACGTGCACAAAGACATGCGGGTAAATGACATAAGACCAGAGGAGAGAACTCAGAGGACCATCTTTAGGAAGAAAGTTGCGGGGTTGACGGATGATCCAGAGAAAGAGTGAACCTGCTAACCCGCGGAACATCTCAGCGGAAGAACGGCTGAGGTTGAAAAACCTTTGGTTACAAAGCCTAAGAAAGAGCGGTAAGGTAGTCTGTGTAACCGTAGTCTATGGCTGGGTCTATCGATGTAAATAATAAATAAATTATTAATACAGATAATACCACGAGCTCATTTTGATACTCCATGCAGCCCATGTAGATCACATGGAAATTTCTAGGACACTCATCTACAATGCAGGCCTATTTATCGTCTGGAATGCGTAATGTTAAACCAATCCCTACTCGTGCTTAATGTAATGGATCAAACCTTGTCCAGTACAGAATTGGTTTCGTCGGACCATCACACTTTGATGAAGTTATCCTTAGGGAACTTCGATAAAATAAACAGCAGAAACGAAATCTGCATATAATTATCTTGAATTAATTCTTATGAATAATTTCTATAATAATACTCTTTCCACAAAATCAATAATCTGGCGAATCTTATTTTCTCGAGCAATTTGAGAAAGAATATAACCCAGGAAAGCTTTATATGTCGGCTGGCCTAGATATCACTTTCAGAGTTAACTATGCAGGTGTATTCTGTGAGCTTTCAGATATATTCAACACACACGTTTTCTTTTCACTGGTTTAAAATCGCACCAATCCAGATATAATAATTTATTTAATCCAGATATGCTTTTTGGTGACGATGGGATCCTCGAAAGGAAGCGACCGTGGCTTTTACGGTACAGACCAAGCATTTACCTGATATGAAAATGGGAAACCTACCTTCAGTGTCAATAGCAGGGTTCGATATCTTTACCTCCCAAATGCAAACCAACTGGTAAACGGCGCGAGCCGCGCAACCAATTCGCTCGGACCTGTACTACCTCATTTCGCAAAAACTTTACTTACTTACTTGCGTACAGTACTCCCCACTCACTAACTTAGAAACAATTACTGGTTACATTCTGGTCCCTACATCTGACTACGATGCTACAATTAATAGAAGTCCCTTTGCATTCAGCTGAGCGGAGGGCAGTATATACAAGCAGGGTCTTTACCCTAACTAGAAAATAAACACAGCTGCTCCCAACTTCGTGTCGCTAGGCAACACCTCACATCATGCCGTCTGTCTCGTGGGGAAGGGTAGGGGAGTCAGGACTGTCCAAACAACAGCAGACTCGTGGGACAAGCAGCCATGTCATCCAAGACATATCACGGTGTTTATAACCAGGTAACAGGATGACACGAGTGGGATTGCAGACAGGCCCCGATTTCAAGTAGTTAGCGCCCTGGGCAAACACTCTTTAGACCCCCCCCCCTCCCCCACCAATCTGCTCGTTTTTCTGTCCCTATGAAAAAATTATTGTTTAAAAATCAAAGATTACAGTTTTCGAGATTATGAGTTTTACAACAATATCAAAGGAAACGCTATGTAACTAACACTACTCGAGTTAGAATCATGAAACTTCACACACTGATTTAAAATACATTGCTCTTAGATATAAACATTAATCAGTTAATTTACACAAAATGTTTTTGAAAAAAAAAAATCCATACAGAATACTTTGCCAGTTGACTGTGAATACAATAACGAATCTCTTGAAACAACGTCCTCATTCAGAAGAGTACTCTTAAACATGTTTTGAGACAATGTTCTTATACCATCATTGTAAGTTCGCAGAGATTTCGAAAAGTCCACCATTACGTATTTGTTTTGGACGATGTTCAATAATATTCTCAACTAATGAATTTAACTTGACATTCCAAGTAGCAGGATCATCGATAGAAGATGAATTAGGCACTTTAATTAGTTCAAGTTCGTCACTCTGCATTTTAGCAGCGCGTTCTTTTTTTGTTCAGCACCACTTAACTTTTTACTCTTGGATAAATACTGAAAGACATGTAAGAATTACACGAGACAATGAGTTGGCTAGGTAAGGTTATAAGGTTGATGGTGAGCGGATGTAAACAATAATACGCACAACGAACCGTCACGAGCCAATGACAGACCGGGCTGTCTAGACAAACAGGGTTGCGAAACTGCCCACCCAGCACCCGCACGAGTTAAATATTACCTTTCTTATTGTTTGCAGTTATTAATGTCTCTTCATAAAATTTAAATATATAAATTAAATTCCGGTTTTAAAGTTAGAATAGTTTAAATTGATTTATATAGGCTAATAAAAGAATTGAAATAATTTGTGGAAAGTAAAAGTAATTTGAGTGTAATTAATTTAAGACGTAATTCACGTTGGCCATAATTACTCGATCCGGCGGCCGCCGCCCCTCAAAAACTGGCGCCCTGGGCAAATGCCCAGTCCGCCCATTTGTAAATCGGGGCCTGATTGCAAAGCGAATGTAGAGAAAGAACAGCGACATGAAAGACTAACAAGGAGTTGAGTTCAAATTTGAAGGCTTTGGTGCAAGAGAAGGATAACCCCAAAATCCACAAAAATATACCGAAATTTCGAGATATGGAGAATACCGTTTTTGAGCATATTTATAATTATATTTATAGCACATAATGGAATCATATGTATCTACGGGCTTATACTGAATACATTATTTTTAATAGTATTTAAAAGTATACAAACAAACTCTATTTTACGGCATCACTTTAATAATATTATAACCCTTATTATAGTAACTTTCTAGAAGAAAGGAATCAGTACATACAGTAGTGAAACAAGAAACATGCCTCGGTTAACACCTTCTGAAAAAAATCCGTCAGTCCATTCTGTTTGTTCCTGGTAACCTTTCCTTCTTTCACACTGAAACTTCTCGTTAATGCCATCCAGTCGAGATTCGTAGATGGAGCTTGTCATCCGCGACTTCGGGCGTTGCTTCCGTACGTGACCGGTGACTAATTCAACCCGAGAAACAGCGAGGCTTCGCCGATTTTCCGGTCATTAAGTTTAAGTTTTTTATTTCCGTCATATTAGCTCCAAGCATCACTGTAAATCTTTGTTTACTTGTTAACTGTTCCTCATAAACCACAAATGCCGTATTGCACAGTTAATGTTACAAACAATTCGAGTTAGAGTATTTTTTGCTTCGAGGGAGGAAATGTTTGCTTCGAGAAATCGAGAAATTCGTGTAACCGAAGTTCGAGTAATAGAGAAATGAATACACGTGAAGAATAGGACAAACGGCCGGAAATTTAAGTTACTTCGACACACTGAAAATTCGAGTAATGGAGGTTCGAAATATCGATGTTCGATTGTATATTTTTCTATGTAAGTTATATACAATATCTATGGACAAAATAGCCTGGATAGTAAGCATTGAAGACAGCGAAAAATCACTACAGAAATCCTTGGATTATATGGACTTCATTATGAACACTAAACTCAACATGAAGATTTATTTTTAAAAACTGGCGGTAGGTTGTCACTACTGTAACGAGTTTTGAGGGCTTCGTAGACTTACTTATTGGAAATAATATGCAAGTGACTACGATGTATTCACGACAGCTGCCCTCCAACTGAGAGCGCGAGTCAATGCAACGCCATCTTATAACAGAGTATGCGTCTGACGTCACATATTTAGAACACAATTTGCCTTACTTCGAAGCGCTATTTCATGAAAAACTACGTTTCAGATACTCATTTGTTTTGTTGCAATAGGTAACCTCCTCTTTTATCTGTTCAACTGGGACATTAAACATAATCGTAAGTTAAATACTCTACGATACATATGACACTGCCTGCACGGTTGCTAGGTAACGTCGTCTGACAATCAGCCCATACCTTACATCACTGCCTGCACGGTTGCTAGGTAACGTTGTCTGACAATCCGCCCATACCAAACAACACAGCCTGCACGGTTGTTAGGTAACGTTATCTGACAATCCGCCCATACCTTACAACACTGCCTGCACGGTTGCTAGGTAACGTTATCTGACAATCCGCCCATACCTTACAACACTGCCTGCACGGTTGCTAGGTAACGTTATCTGACAATCCGCCCATACCTTACAACACTGCCTGCACGGTTGCTAGGTAACGTTGTCTGACAATCCGCCCATACCTTACATCACTACCTGCAAGGTTGCTAGGTAACGTTGTCTGACAATCCGCCCATACCTAACAACACTGCCTGCACGGTTGCTAGGTAACGTTATCTGACAATCCGCCCATACCTTACAACACTGCCTGCACGGTTGCTAAGTAACGTTATCTGACAATCCGCCCATACCTTACATCACTGCCTGCACGGTTGCTATGGTTACACTTCTGTCACACAAATTGCCAGATGATTCCCAGCCATACGACATATTTATGTCAAAACAGGCGTAATGAATGGTGTGTGATCGCCAGCTAATGGACGTCCGTGTCAAAAGTAAGTGCAATCCATTAAAACCAGTGAAAACATTTGCATATTTAGGCGGAATAATTAGGCCCTATAGGAACTGGACGAGACATTCAACAAGAAAAGGACCATTCTAACCACTAAAATCCTATCCAAAAAAATGAAAATAAGATTTATAGAAAGTTATATGAGGAATATTGTTCCTCGTGAACCAAAATGGTTGACAAAAATGAAAAGAGATGACCGGAGACATTTAAGCTGTGCTGTTAGAGACGAATGAAAATAATACCTTGGACGGCAAAGACTACTCATGAAGATACGTGCTTACGAGAGTTGGAGAAAAGAGAAGTCGTTTCTTCACTTCAAATTTTTTTGTATGAAACGGAATAATAGTGTTGCTGTCCATCATTATAATAACTTTAATGATAATAAGCTGGTGGTGTTACTACCGCTCTGTATTTGGAAAAAATTGGCACTTGAATTAACATAATGTAGCTGCTCGTGTGGATAGGCCTTTCCCCACCACCACCACCACCACAAGGACGCGACCGTAGCCTTCATTAAGTTACGGTACCAACATTTGCCTGGTGTGAAAATTGGAAAGCACGATAGTGGGGTTCGAACGTACTATCTCTCGAATGCAAGCTCACAGCTACGCGCCCCCCTTTTTAAGATTATGAGTATCAACCAATTAGAGTATGGTTCCAATTTATGGGACCCACACCAGGACAAAAGAAAGTAGCATGGTTTGCTCTGGGCGATTTCCGAAAAAAGGAGTAGTGTTGCGAAAATATTGCAAACTTTTGGCTGAGAAGACTTGGGAGTAAGGAGACGAGATGTTAGACTATGTGGTATGTTTCGAACTGTCAGTCGAGAGATGGCGTGGAATGATATTAGTAGACGAATAAAGCTTCAGCGGAGCTTTTAAAAGCAGGAAAGATCATAATATGAAGATAAAGTTGGAATTCAAGAGGACGAATTGGAGCAAATATTTATAGGACGATGAGTAAGGGACTGGAATAATTTATCAAAGGAAATGTTCCATCAGTTTTAAGCTCTTTGAAAACATTTAACAAACGGCTAGGTAAAAAACTGATAGGAATCCGGCGTCGGCGGATGCAGAGTGCGTCTCGCCCCACAAGTGGCCACGGCTGGTCCGTGGTCCGACAGCTCTGCACTCTGACCGGCCAACCGAGCAGGGAAGAGGTCGCCACGGCTTTACCGTGGCTCTACACCTCTGTATTCGGGAGACGGAGAGGATCTCGTACCCACCGTCGGCTGTCCTGAGAATGGTTTCCCGTGGTTTTCCATTCTCCTGTACTAAAGCGAATGCCGGGATAGTTCCTGGTATAGGACACGACCACTAACCCTCTCACCTTATCCACATATCTCCTTCTCCGTCACAAATCTCCTGGCCTCAGAGACGGCGTCACCGTCTAAAAGGCCCGCCTTCCCCTTCAGGGGAGGAATGAAAACATTTTTAGTAGTAGTAGGAGGAGGAGGAGAAGAGGAAGAGGAAGAGGAAGAGGAAGAGGAAGAGGAAGAGGAAGAGGAAGAGGAAGAGGAAGAGGATAAATCTGGTGTTAGTGCGACTCAAACCAGAAAAAGTTGTTTACTGGTAGATGTAAGCTGTCAAGTACAGTATTCAGTCAAGTATTCAGGGTCAACGCACAATATGGAAAGAGCTAAGCAGATTTAGAATGTCACAACAAAAGTCTCGTATCAGTATCTTTTTTTCAAGACACTGCTACCTTTTGTTCACCTTTAACTCCCCATCACGTTGATGCCTGGCATAATGCTCTTAGTAGTGGTGTTCTTATCTCAGCTTCCACCGCATCCCCGTCACGAGCAGAACGGCACCACTCAAAAGAACTTGTTGAGGTAATTGATTATATTACGGAGCATGTTGGGTGTATTTCCGCGTGCACTCTAAGGTCAACTACCAGAAAGTCACGTGAGGACCAGCAGCATGCGCTGCGTTCAACTTGACAGGAAGCTAACCTTGGTCCACAGC
This sequence comes from Anabrus simplex, assembly GCF_040414725.1. Lineage (NCBI taxonomy): Eukaryota > Metazoa > Arthropoda > Insecta > Orthoptera > Tettigoniidae > Anabrus > Anabrus simplex. The sequence continues at coordinate 329,305,698 of NC_090270.1, forward strand.
TGAGATATAGCGGCTACCACATGGTATTTATTACACTAATACATGAGTAAATAATTATCAAATACGGTAGCACTTCTAGGCTAATCTGCTGAACAAAGGGTAGGTCATCATTCATGATAATAATAATAATAATAATAATAATAATAATAATAATAATAATAATAATAATAATAATAATAATAATAATAATACTGACTTATGGCTTTGGCATCTCTGGAAACCTTAAAATTAGTTAGTCGAACGAAAAACAGATATCATCATATTTTTCTTCTTTTTCTTTTGTATTTGTATTACGCCGTGCCCACACTGACAGGTCTTACTGCGTCGAAGTGATAGGAAACTGCTAGAACTGGGAAGGAAGTGACAGTCCCAGAATTTACCTGGTTTGAAAATGGGATACCACGGAAAACATCCCCGAGACAGAGGAAATAACCAATTAAGTTAAATTTCTCGACCATACCAGGAATCGAACTCGAGATCCATTGACCAAAGGCCAGCATTCTAACCAGTTAGCGACTGAGCAAGAAAAACTCTCGTCTTCTCCTATATGTCGGGCAGATACAGCTCTGGTGATCTCTGTACCATTTTAACTACATACCAGCCCTCCTACCTCTCTTAAATATCTGGCAGTACGAAGAGTCGAACCTGGCCTCTGACTGAGGCAGCTAACAGCGCTCACCGTTACATTACGGAGGTGGGCATCATCCATTATGATCAGTTTCTACGACATTCCTTTGGGCTTTCCCCCATGATCGTATCGTTTACAGCCGGACTGAGGAGCTCAAGTGGCAGAGCGCAGACTTTCTGAGCCCAAACTGCCGGGTTCGATCCACGCTTAGTCCGGTGGTATTTGAAGGGGCTCACAAGCGTTAGCCTCATGTTGGTAGATTAAGTAAATTTTGCTGGCTCCTAAACGAACTCCTGGGTGGCAATCTTTCAAACTCCCCGGCTTCTTTAAAACTGTGCAAGTAGTTCGCGGTAAGTAAAATTATTATTATTATTATTATTATTATTATTATTATTATTATTATTATTATTATTATTATTATTATTATTATTATTAATGTCCAGCCTCATTACTTTATTCAAACAGTTCTTGGGCTGTATTTGACGTGGATATTTCAGTACAGCAGTAATGACCACCAGATATCCGTGATAGCAAAGTGGTATCTCTCGCCAAAGTGGCCGTTGGTGGAATCTCGGATAATTTCCGTGGTTTTTAAAAATGAAGTCATATACCTGTGTTTTGCAATCCACGTACACACAAAACAGAGAAAGGTCTCGTTGTTAAGAATCACATATAACTACAACCTTCCTTGCTTTCATAGAAACTAGTTTGGTTACAGGATACATTCTGGAAGTGAAACTTATCTGGATCAAATCTTGTCACAACAATATTCTCTACTTGGAAACAAAATTCACAAGGTGTAAAATGACGGTGTAGCTAAATTTAGCTGCCCAGTCGGCCTGCGGACGGACAGACAGACAGACAGACAGACAGACAGACAGACAGACAGACAGACAGACAGACAGACAGACAGACAGACAGACAGACAGACAGACAGACAGACAGACAGACAGACACAAATCAAGTGTCATGTAGCACTTGCAACAGTAGTTACGGTTCTACATTGAAATAATCGTCAATCAAGTGAAGGGGTCTTCCTAAAACTGTTTCAGTTTGGTATTTTAATAAATTAGTTTAAAATTCAAATTCTACTATGTTAACCATCTCAACCTCGTTTATTACCTTGTCAATATTAAAGATACCCGTCAGCTTTCTCGGCTACATACCTTCATAATTATCATTTTTGAATGAGAATATACCGACAATAACTGAAAACTGTAGTTTTAACAAGATCTTCTTTTGTATTGTATTACTGTTAAGTTTACTACTACTACTCCCTTTTATTTGTCTAGGAATCCCTCCGTTTACTCCTCAGGCAGAGGTGCCAACTGTTGAAGTGGATTATCAGTAATCACCCTCCGCACCCCAGAGAATTTTCGAGACAAGTCCAAAGCATGCTCTTCCCTTCTCAATAATGACACCACCTTTCCCCTTCCCGACAGCAATCAGTTTTAAAGTATATCATATTACACAATAACATTTGCATACTACCTCTTAATTCAGGGATAAAACATTCCTTGTAACTCGTTTCGCACCCAGCAGCTGCTTTTCAAGCTTTTCTTCAAGCATCCTTTACCCTCTGATGCTTTCGTCTCCTGAACCATAAGCGATTCCAGTCTAGATGTCCTTAATGTAGGTCTCAATTCTTTCTATCAACTGTCCGGTATACTTAATATAGAAATACATTACTTAAGGATTTATAGCAGAGGAGAGCGTATGGGTAGCAAAAGGAAGTGACGAAAGAATAAGTATCGTTGTCGTCTCACAAACACTGAAACGAGAAGAACTGAGCAGAAATGCTAAAGGATTTAACATTTTTCCTTCTTTTTTTTTCCGTAGAAAATGATTTCGAGTGAATGTCAGCTTTTCCGTAATAATTTCCCCTTTGACCGTAATGCCGTAATCGTGAGGTGAAATCCGTAATAATTACGGACAATCCGTAATAGTTGGTACCTCTGCCTCAGGTAAGTGTAATGTCAGCTGAATGCATTTTCTTTTATTCACGAGAGAAGATAATTCAGTTTATTCTATACTTTATAGGGCGAGCAGTCTGCTGTGGCCAATAGGAGTTAATATTCACTTGTTTATAGAATTTTTCAAAGTCTCTTCTAATGTAATTTTTAATAATATCTCATTTCTTTTGTGTGTTTTTATGTCATATTTAGGTATCTTTTGAGACACAAGTGAAAGCATATTTCCAGAGCTCTCAGGGCGTAGAAATCCAGCCCCAACTGATGAAGAGCCCTACGAATTTCAAATGTGTGTCTGAAAACCTGTTGAGAGGAGTTATGACTGATATATTGCGATGTTTAACTAAAATACGGAATTTTCATTTTTAACCTTTAAAATCCCCCAATGTTTCCTCTTTGAAATCCCGTTCACAGCTTTGCTCTAGCTCTAAGTGGCGGATTTGACTTCAAAGTTTTTTTCGGACTACCATTTCAATACTCCCACTGGAATGTATTTACCTTTTAGTAGGTCTAGGCTGTGTATAAGTGGAGACAGAAATCTGAGAGAGTAACTTACAGTCCAGAGCAGTTTTAATGGAAGTGGAGGAAAACCAACAACCTGTTTTCCGTTCAGTGACCGGGTCAGGGATGGAATGAAGCCCCATCTAGCGGCGAGGATAGGAACTGTGCCGGCTGCCGAAGCCTGTCGCACTCATCTGGGGCAATGATTAATGATCGACAGATGAAATTAAATTATTTTGGAGAGTGTTGCTGGAATGAAATATCACAGGGAAAACCGGAGTACCCGGAGAAAAATCTGTCCCGCCTCCGCTTTGTCCAGCACAAGTCTCACATGGAATGACCGGGATTTGAGCCATGGAACTCAACGGTGAGAGGCCGACGCAATGCCGACTGAGCCACGGAGGCACTCAGTTATAATGCAAGAATGTTTCTTGAATTGTTCAAATGCATTTACATGCTGCTAGCGACAGATCCACCTGAAATTTTCTGATAAAGTTTCTATATGTACAGGAATTAAGAGTAGTTGTGCATTTTGTAATCAGTTGAATATAACCTTCATACTTTTGTTCCTAAAATAGCATCAAAGTAGAGTTTTGCATATTGTATGAATTATTAAAGAAAACTTGTATCTCCAATCATTTGTATCTCACTGCAAAACCCAGAGTCAATAGACTGCGAGCAGTGTCATTGCAAAGAAACGTTATAGAAGGTCGTGTAATATCCGGATGCGGTAAAGGTGAGACGGTACTTATACCACGGATTTCCATCATACCGTCGAATTTTTCCATTGATTTCAAAAGACTGCAATTTCCTATCAATATCAGCTTAGCTATGACAATCAACAAGTCACAAGGGAAAACGCTGAGCAAAGCTTACTAAGTGTATGTGTATTTTTGACAAGTCTGTCGAATTATGACAAAACAATTAGTGAAAAATGTTCCACAAGGAGCACAAAAATAAACGTTATTTGCTAATAACTTTGCAACAAATTAACTAATCAATTTTGTGTGGTGCTCTGTCTTATTCTTTCTTTCTTTTTTTCTTTCTTTCTTAATCTGCTTACCCTCCAGGGTTGGATTTTTTCCTTCGGACTAAGCGAGGGATCCCACCTCTATCTACTCAAGAGCAGCGTCCTGGAGCTTCAGACTCTGGGTCGGAGAATACAACTGGGGAGGATGACCAATACCTCGCCCAGGCGGCCTCACCTGCTTTGCTGAACAGGGGCCTTGCGGGGAGATGGGACGATTGGAAGGGATAGGGAAGAGCACAGGAAATGGCCGTGGCCTTAAGACAGGTACCACTCCCGGCATTTGCCTGGAGGAGAAGTGGGAAACCACGGAAAACCACTTCCAGGATGGCTGAGGTGGGAATCGAACCCTCCTCTACTCAGTTGACCTTCCGAGGCTGAGTGGACTCCGTTCCAGCCCTCGTACCACTTTTCAAATTTCGTGGCAGAGCCGGGAATCGAACCCGGGCCTCCGGGGGTGGCAGCTAATCACACTGTACCACAGAGACGGACGCTCTCTCGCATTAATATTTGTTTGTGTTTTAAATTTGGATGTGATAAGTGGTAAATTGTTAAAGTTCCAATTTCAGTCATGACTCGTCTTAAGTTGTAACAATAATTTCGTGTGGCTATTTCTAGCCGGGTGCAGCCCTTGTACGGCAGGCCCTCCGATTAGGGTGAGTGGCATCTGCCGTATGCAGCTAATTGCGTGTTTTTGTGGTGGAGGATAATGTTATGTGTGGTGTGTGAGTTGCAGGGATGTTGGGGACAGTACAAGCACCCAGCCTCCGAGCCACTGGAATCAATCAATGAAGGTTAAAATCCCCGATCCGGTCGGGAACGGAACCCGGGACCCTCTAAGGTCAGTACGCTGACCATTCAGTCGGACTTAAGTTGAGATGTCTACAATGGAGTGTTTTATAATTTTGGGCTAGGTGTAGAGGAGGAAGCCGTCGTGGTCTGTATTAGATACCATCCCGGCATCCCTTTGATCATTGAAGTTTACAATAGGAAACGTTACCTACAGTACGCGGTGCTTAGAACTCAGTAGTTTTCTTGTCGTGAAGAAAACATACTGACTTATGTAGCAAAATAAACCCTGTAGTCATAACATCGTTAACTTGTGATCTAATACATAAATTTCCAACTAAACATTCTGGACACCGTTATTTTCTCCCTCTTTATTTTTAAAGTGGCGTGATAATAAGGGCATTTAGAGCGTAAGCGAGGCAGTTACATAGACTTACGATACATTTAAATCCCATTAGACAATAATTATTCCATTTTAAATAACGCAAAAGGAACAAAACTGGCTATCAAGGACTACACCTCGATGCTAATGCAGTGACCAGAGCCAGAATTGTTCTTCCCATGCGTTATTTAGAGAAATAGAGGCATTTATGGTAATCAATTCCTTTATGTATGCATGCTGTATTAACAAATTATTACACATTTACATTGGAAGATTTACTCAACTCAAATGCACGCGTTTCTCAAGACATAAACAACTAGATATTTGTAAATACATGAATATTTAATTCTGAATATCTCAAAACAAGTCGGCAACGGGAGTTTAAAACGAGAGCTGAAAAGGTCACTGGCAATGAAATATACAAATTTTTGCAGTTTAATATTCCATAAAGCATCCATTATTAAGTGATCTGTTAAATGGGGACAGTTTCGTAAAATGAAAGCAGTGAATTGCTGCGCTTGAGGAGAACAGCATTTGTTCAACGACTAAATCACTGAACTGATAAAATATCGAAAACATTATCGAGGACATTAAACTGGAATATTCAACAAGTGAATGGCATCACTCCCGTACTGAACATTATATAAACCAAAACAAAGTATAGCAAAGCACAATGTATTCTACCTTCGCCCAATATTATTTAACGCCTTTACTGATTCTTCACAAGCCACTACATTCAGATCAAAAATAATTCTGAAGCATTTTCAACAGTTTCTTACGGATAAGACATATAGAAGGTACAAATAAATAAACTTATTGGTCATCATATTGAACTTGTATTCGTTGTTAGGTGAACAACTGATAGGGAACATGTCACCTAAGCGACAGTCCCAAATGCAGATCAATGCATGAATACACTGCCTTATCATACCCATAACACCGTTCTCGTATTAAGAGATCATTGGTAAACAGATCCTTTTCTTAAAACAATACAATTCTAATATAATACAGAACTACGAAAAGATTAACCTTACCCCATGGTATCACTGATATCCCAGTTCGACTCTCTGTAGGGTGGTATGATTCAGTGCAATAATAATAATAATAATAATAATAATAATAATAATAATAATAATAATAATAAAAAGTCATAAGAATATTTTAGGCCCAAAAGTAGCCGACGGACGTTACCAACTCACAGGCAGACAGAAAATCAAATAATACACAAATATTCACAGTGAAATTGGAAAACGCAAGCGAAGATTCTTTGGGCATATTAAGAGAATGCATCCAGACTTACAAAACAAATAAGCGAATTCTATGAAAAGAGGAATAAAGCCAAAACAGACACAATGAAATGGATTGGTGAAATCAAAACCGCAGGAATTACACAAGCAGCGGTTCAAAATTCACAAATGGTAAGTTGACGAAGAGGAAAGACCGAAGAAGAAGACTGGGGCAACCTGGTATGGAGACAGAAAGGAACCCCACAGTAAAAGAATGAAAGAAATATGGTCACACAAAAAGGCATATGCACGCCGCTAAGTACTTTGCGTAGACGTAATGGACTTATTTGCACGTACGTACATAGTAAAAACAAGCAAAGGCATCTCCGTAAAGGTAAAGGCTTCAACTATCCGTAACTTCGACACTAAATGAGATATAGCGGTTAGCCTTTGCTTCCAGTAATTAATCTGGCACTCTTTTGTTGCAGGCTGAGTGAACCTTAGGACACTGTGCCCCTCCACAAGTGTAAATCTCGTTTCTTGATTTTTCGACTTCCGGACGGGGAATCGAACTCATGTCCTTCCGGGTGAACTGAGTACGCCTTTACTTCCTCGGCCGGTCAGCCCCTCAATAATAATAATAATAATAATAATAATAATAATAATAATAATAATAATAATAATAATAATAATAATAATAATACCGGACTGTGTGGCTAAGACGGTTGAGGCGCTGGCCTTCGAACCTCAACTTGACAGGTTCAGTCCTGGCTCAGTCCGGTGGTATTTGAAGGTGCTCAAATACGTCAACCACGTGTCGACAGATTTACTGGCACGTAAAAGAACTCCTGCGAGACACAATTCCGGCAGCTCGGCATCTCCGAGCACCTGTAAAAGTACTTAGTGGGACGTGAAGCCATTATTATTATTATTATTATTATTATTATTATTATTATTATTATTATTATTATTATTATTATTATTATTATTATTATTGTTACAGTCTCAGCTAATGAGTTGCAGACCTTCCCAAGTAGTGTCAAGTGGACAACTAGCTACCAATTTCGACATATCAATTGCTCTATTAACGAAAGTGAAATTTTACTGGGCGAATACTACGCCTGAGTTAATTTAATTTTGTCAGGTGACAGCGAGGGTCAAGGTTTTAGACCACCCTTCAAACATAAATTACCACAGCTGGGATCGAACCCGTGAACTTGGGATCAGGAGTTTCTGACTCTCTGCCACTGACACACCGACGCAACTACAGTATCTCAAAATCAAATGAAAAAAAATAAAGTATATTTGACCACTTGAGCACACAGCATGTAGCATTAAGAACCCTGTAGTCATTAACATGAATCAAAAAAAAAAAAAATGAACAGTTGGTAGCGAAGATTTTTCTCAAAGTTTCAGAGCATAATGATAATGAAATTCTTTTTAATGACTAAAAATTAGTCTTCTTCTTCGTCCTCTCAACTATGATGGTAGATATTCGTGGTATGCGTGATGTCATGAGAACAATTAATTGTCTGTGTGGCCGCACAGCTCGGACCGCCTTAATGACCAGCCCGGACGGAGAGCTGAGACTACGTGTACAGTTACCTTACCGTAATGGGACATGATTCCACATCCTGGATCCGGTTTGGTAGCACAAGGTCCCTCTCGGCCAATATCAAGGTTTCAGCCAGGTTGGAACAATAGCTCCAAGATCTCATCTATCATACAACAACAGAGCCTCCAGCAACCTGTCAACACACTAACAACATTCCTCTGTCACTGGATCGAATCCGTAAAGATGCTTCGAAATACGAGTTTTTACCTCAAGACAATCTGAACAAAGAGCTCTGAGTAGGGTATCTTCGTGGAAATTCAGCAGAAATTTGTTGAAAGGCTTCTGCTGAAAGAACTAAGAACTGTGAGAAATAGATAACTGTGTCTAAATCTGCGAGAGGTCACTGGAGTACAGAGTGAGAAGGAATTCGATATTTCTACAAGAAATAGGTAAAACCTGCAACAAATAGCCAGGAAGAAATCACAGTACAGGGTTGGGAGGATGTATTCGAGAAGTACAATTCAATATTTCTAAAGATTCTTGTAGAATTAGTTAAAACGTGTAGTTCAGCAAGCCGGCCCCGTGGTGTAGGGTTACGTGCCTGCCTCTTACCCGGAGGCCCCGGGCTCGATTCCCGGCCAGGACAGGGATTTTTACCTGGACCCGAGGGCTGGTTCGAGGTCCACTCAGCCTAGGTGATTAGAATTGAGGAGCTATCTGACGGTGAGATAGCGACCCCGGTCTAGAAAGCCAAGAATAACGGCCGAGAGGATCCGTCGTGCTGACCACACGACACCTCGTAATCTGCAGGTCTTCGGGATGAGCAGCGGTCGCTTGGTAGGCCAAGGCCCTTCAAGGGCTGTAGTGCCATGGGGGGGGGGTGTTGTTCATGAATACGGCATCTTCAAGAAATTCAATTAGATATGTTCGAAGGTTTTTGTAGAAATAATTAGAACCTATGAAGTAAAGATAACAGTTCAATGATTTAAAACTGCTCTATTATAATGCTGTAAGAAATCATATCTATAATTACTTTGCTACTAACCTTTATCTCGGCCAACATAAATGGTGAATGTGTATACTATTGTAGGTAAGCATTCTTTGAATCTGAAGGTGTATAAAATTTTACTCGAAACTATGTTCACTTGAATTCATGATACTGAATGAAATGCAAACGACCTTTGAATTTCATCAGCAATTCATATAAATATTCCTTCCAGGTGTTTACTACGTCCTTAGTTTTGTTTCAATTATTTCCGTGCCAGGATATAACTTTCTAGGTGGATCAGGTTTAATGTCAGTTTTATTGTTTGCAAAATGATCGCTGGAGAGCAGAGTAAGGCAGTCTCTCAGGAAGTCGCTTAAAAATCTGATATTCATTTATCAGCTTTGAAGTTGCGTATAGTATATATAATACACGCCTCAGAGGTGTTAAATATATAGCAAAAATGACCAGCCGGTCACTGGTAGGACTACAAGGCCACCAGAAGTCCATAGAATGCCGAGGGATGCGGGTTCGGATCTCACCGATGGAAGTTTGCCTGGTTTGCTGTGTACTTGACATCTCTTTAACATACACCGTATGCACTTGACACGACTATTCGATGAAGACATATTTTAAGGTACAGTACGGTCTAAAAACTAAGTATTTCTTTATTTTCGTTATGTGCAGCAGGTCCTACATTACAACTGACAATGGAAAAGGAAGTGGTCCCATACACAGTACGGTTCTATGTTGCCACTGTCTCTCTGATGAAAACAAAAAAAATATGTTAATTTTATCCTCCAAAAATTTATTTTTTCCATCAATGAGGAACTTGCTCCAATTTAAGAAAATGATGGTTAACCCCTTTTTGCGTGCATCCATTCAAATATTTTCAACTTGCTTTACGTCGCACCGACACAGATAGGTCTTATGGCGACGATGGGACAGGAAAGGCATAGGACTGGGATGGGAGTGGCCGAGTCCTTGATTCAGGTAAAGCCCGAGCATTAGCCTGGTGTGAAATTGGGAAACCGCGGAAAATCATCTTCGGGCCTGCCGCCAGTGGGGTTCGAACCCACTATCTCGCGGATGCAATCTCACAGCTGCGCATCCTTAACCGCACGACTAACTCGCCCGGTATGAAAAATATACCTTGCTTCCCATGTAACCACAAAGTTCATTATTTACAATATTTATATTGCTACGCATATTGTTAAAAGTTTCTACGAAAATAGTTTCCTAGTTTTGGGAGAGTTCACAGGAGAACAGAGGAGGAGATTTTCACGAAATTAACATAAATTGCTAAATGTTTCTATAGAAATAGTTAAATTCTATGAGATATAACAGACAGGTTTTTGCTATTGCTTTTACGTCGCACCGACACAGGCAGGTCGTATGGCGATGATAAAATACGAAAGGGCTAGAATTGGAAAAGGAGTGACGTGGTCTTAATTAAGGTACAACCACAGCATTTACCAGGTATAAAAATGGGAAACCACGGAAAACCATCTTCAGTACTTTGGGATTCGAACTCACCAACTCCCGAACGGAAGCCTACAGCCACATGGTTGTAACTGCGCGGCCAACAAGGAAAGGGTAAGTGCCCCGTAGTCCACAGTCCATCAAAAGATATAACAATAGCATATGAATCGTTCGGTTTCCGTGAAAATCACGAGGGGTTCCAGGGGAGGACATTTTTGAAAGAAGTTCCTTCTATGATATCTGGTAGTTTCTCCTCCTATTCCTCTTTATTATGTTCTGATATTCAATTCAGCACAGCTTAGTGAGTACCTTCACAATGCAAACTGAGGAACAACCAGTGTGAACCTCAACACCCCTCATACAACACCATCATACCTAAGAAGCATCCACTGTGGTCACTTCTTGGATGGAGACCACTTAAGAAAAACATGGTATTGAAAACAAACACCTCACACATATACAAAATACAGTTTGAGAATTTAACTAATCTTTTTTTTTTCTTGCTAGTTGCTTTACGTAGCACCGACACAGATAGGTCTTATGGCGACGATGGGACAAGGAAGGGCTAGGGGTGAGAAGGAAGCGGCCGTGGCCTTAATTAAGGTACAGCCCCAGCATTTGCCTGGTGTGAAAATGGGAAACCACGGAAAACCATTTTCAGGGCTGCCGAAAGTGGGGTTCGAACCTACTATCTCCCGAAAACTGGATACTGGCCGCACTTAAGCGACTGCAGCTATCGAGATCGGTAATCATAAATATTAACCTAACACATAACTGCATTAAGCCACAGTAAGAAAGATTAACCGTGGCCACCGCTTATAGGCTGCACACATCACGGTGATTGTCTATACGAGAAGTAAGATACTCTAAACCAACATTAATTCCATACCGGTCAAGGAGCACACTGGGCATTGGTTTCGGAAACCGACATCCTCCTTTACTCCCCCATTCGGTACGGTATATGGGGAAGGGGAAAACAGTATTGAATCGAGGTACCGAAGTCCCTTAACTTTACTTCAACTTTGTACACAATTCAAAAGTAAAATTCGAACTATCTGACGTAGAATCCAACGCACGTCTTCCCATATGATACAGTGGAACGTGACATTAGCGCCACGGTCACGCGAAGCCCTGAAGCTGACCAGTGATTGAGTCCCCTCCATCGAAACTGACAGTCAGGTATCTGACCTACTAGATGTTAAAAGGTCATTGAACTCTTGACTAAAGCGTCCATATGACGAGCTCCTTTTATTCTTCTAGAAGACATCCTTAAACTTTAAACTGAAACATAATCAAATACTATTCAGACGCATAAACTGACTTCTTCACTCACATAATTTTAGTTTTATTGGCATAGAATGGAATAAAATAATATTGAATATTCTCTTGCCCCAGTTACGGATCAGCAGGAGTTGAGGAGATGGTATTAATTTACTCTAACTCTGTTTTGATACATGCGTTTTAAATAATCCTTATTTCAGTTATTTGTACCGAGAAGAGTGGCTATGGAGCAAAGCTCTACATTCAGGATAATAACTAATAATATTTGCTTTACGTCCCACTAACTACTTTATCGGTTTTCGGAGACGCCGAGGTGCCGGAATATAGTCCCGCAGGAGTTCTTTTACGTTCCAGTAAATCTATCGACACGAGGTTGACGTATTCGGGCACCTTCAGATAACACCTGCCAAGTTGGGGTCAGAAGACCATCGCCTCAACCGTCTGAGCCACTCAGCCCGGCTCTACATTCAAGAGACGAGCGGGTTCGATCCCCGCTGACAAATGTCATGAGAATAGTTTTCTGTATTTTTCTATTTTCACTTTCAAGTAAATGGAGGAACAGTTCCTGTTCATAGGCCGCAGCCGATTCCTTACACTTTATTCAATTTAATTCGCAATCATGCATTTCATCTTCATCGTCTCCTCCAACGAGGTTGGTGTCAGCAAGGTCATCCGGCCGTAAAAACATGGCATGCGACCTCGTATCAGGAAACGGGACTAACGGGTAGTTATACGTTGGGTTTCATGAAACCAATCTCACTCACGTTATAAGATTTAATATTTATGCCCTAGTTCTTACACGGTGTTACATATTATAAGGGGCAGTCGAATGAAAACCGAACACCCGCTACAACGTGACCATGGAATGGTTTTATTCAAAAGTAATTACCAAAAGCGTTAATACATGTACCCCACTGGGAGACGATACGATCAATTCCAGTTTTGTAGAAAGAGGTAGGTCGCTGATTGAACCACAGCCGCACCCACTCTTGTACTTCCTCGTCCGAATGAAACTGACGTCCACGAATTTCTTCAGGTCGCCAAAAATGTGAAAATCACACGGTGAAAGACTCAGGATGTACGGAGAGAGGGGCGTACATTATCTTGCAACAGGATGACTCCATCCGACAGCATACCACGGTGTTTTGATTTTATGGCGCGTCGGAGTTTCTGCAAAGTGTCTTCATAGCGCTGAGTCAAGAGAAAACCACACTTCTCCTCTCTTCTTTACCTGCCTTCCTTTCTACAGCTGGACGAACATACTAGACAAGTTCGCGCACCAACAAAGACATAACCCAGCAACTACGTGCACATGTGAGTTATCACTGTGCAGTTCTCCTAGCACAGTGATGGCAGTATCGGTAAGTAAAACAGTGTTGCCACCTTTCGCGCGGAATGTCTGTTATGGCGGGTGTTCGGCTTTCATTTGATTGACCCTTATATAAAGTCCTAATAACAAAAGAAGCGCTCTGACAGATAGGGCAGGAGGGAGCGACTACTGTAGTGCTGTTGCTGAGAAGTGAAAGGTCTGGCAACTCCAAGTGGACAGCAGGCTCGTCTCCATGGCGAACACGGAAGGTCCGCCCACGTTTCGATAGCAACCGTACCCCTACTCCCTTCTGTGCAGCCAGGCAGACAGTAAACTGACTCTACCTGTGCTAGCTGTTAGAATGCTTCATTTAATATTAGGACCATAGGACTACCCTATCCTCCATTATTAACATTAGCGCTTATTTTACGTTTACTATCGTCTGTCACTTTCTTTATTGCACAAAATAATTTTGTTGTCTTTCCTGGGCCGATACACTCTTTGTATAAACGTTTCTACAATTTTGTGGAGTAATTTCCGTCTTCCTACTTTAGATTTACTGTCAGGCTATTTGACTAAGGGCTTCCGTGTCCATATTCTTTTTATTATTCCATAAGTCGTTTACGTATTAGACTAAAAGTAGCCATTACCGAGCTCGATAGCTGCAGTCGCTTAAGTGCGGCCAGTATCCAGTATTCGGGAGATAGTAAGTTCGAACCCCACTGTCGGCAGCCCTGAAAATGGTTTTCCGTGGTTTCCCATTTTCACACCAAGCAAATGCTGGGGCTGTACCTTAATTAAGGCCACGGCCGCTTCCTTCCCACTCCCCAGCCCTTCCCTGTCCCATCGTCGCCATAAGACCTATCTGTGTCGACGCGACGTAAAGCAACTGGCAGAAAAAAAAGTAGCCATTATTCTCAAGCGTTTACTGTGAACAAGGATTTCTCTGAAAACCTGTGTTAAGTTGGCATGTAACTTCAAGCTGGCGTTTGGGATAAGGTGGATTCGAATCCCACCGTCAGCAACCCTGAAAATGGTTTACCGTGGTTTCCCATTCCCATACCAAGCTAACGACGGGAGCTTAAACTTACATCAAGCTTCTACTTTCCCAGTCTTAGCCACTTCCTATTTCACTGTCACCGAAAACTTGTATGAGGTAGTATGACAAACAGCTAAAATCTAGAGTGTCGGTGGAGGAACTCGAGGTAAACTCATACGCAGAACAACTGCCATAATTGGTCGCTCAACCTTGGCTTACCAATCTGCGCATAATGTACACTCAAGCGCACCAAAATTGGCCGGCAAGGAAATATTTAATTTTATATATTCTCGAAACGCAAGGCTATTCGTAAAATGTGGACAGCTGGTGGCCGAAGCGACACTTGGAATCGTACCACTGCACAATATATTCATCCTATTTCAAACAAGAGGATTTTGAAAGAAAGTCTTCTTTTCCCTAACCACGCAGGACTCTGATGGAAGGTTGCTCTTGAACTAACCTGTTAATGATGACTCTTTCCGATCCCGCTGTAGGAGAATATGGTAGAATACATCTACTGAATCCCCAACCTGTCGTAAGAGGCGTAAGGGTTCTCAATTTGGGAGCACGAGAACCCTCGTCGAGCCTGGCGTTGAGTCCACTTATTGAGCCAGGTTCCTCGCTCTCACCTCTCCTGTCTGACCTCCCTTGGTTCACTTCCAGACTGACAGCATTAGGTTTGCGAGACCGAGGAAGTCTTTCACTTTCACGCCTTTCGAGGCCCTTCTGCTTTTTTGCTGATACCTCCATTCTTTAAACGATGGTTACCCAGTTGTATTTCCTCTTAAAACAATCACCACCACATAACTTTCTCTGAGCCTGGCAACTTCAGTGCCGCAGTCGGATAGTAGTTGTCCTTCTGCTCGAAAACCAGCAGGTTCGAACCTCACTCAAGTCGGTAATATTTGAGAGTGATGCAGTGCCACAATCCCAATTCGTTAGCTTTAGGAACGTTAAAATTTCCTATGGGGCGGAATTCAGATGCTAAAATCTACTGTATTGAAGGGTCACTAACTTTTAAAAAATACATTTTATTGAGGTGACATTAAAACAGATATCATTATTAACAATCTAATGACTATGGAAATATTCACCGTCAGGTTCTCATCAACCAAAGATGATCGATCTGATTGTGTACAAGCCTCACTTTTCATTATCGATGTGCTACCGGGGAGAACATATAAAAACTTTCCAGCCAGCCAAGCACAGTTTATAAACTTGAATTAAGATATCAAAATGTATTAAAATATGATTAGCATCATGATGACTAAGACTATACTTTTATAACTTAGAGAGGGATATAGAGTTCGCTACAGTAAAGGAGCGTAAGCTTGATTTGTCTGGAAGGGTGTAGGTTTAAATCCCCATCTAGCTACTTTACAGTCCTCCATGGGTCTTCGTGGCCTGTACGGGAATAACTTTACTTATTCACTGCCATTGAAGACCGATATACTTGGAAAATATGGCCTCGTCTACCCGATATTCGTTCTTTTTAATGCTCCATCCCGACTGACATTAAATTCTTTAACACATGTTGATTAGTTTCTAGTAGTTTCTTATACTCTGTCGTTGTAACTTACCGATAGTAGTTAATCTTCTGTTATCATCAGTTAGGTAACACCGATACTCACCTAAAAGAGAAAAAAAGAAGATCATCAGTATAAAAAGACATTTAGCAAGAAGTTTCAGTTCCTGAATTCATTTGAATTCAGAAACTTCGTTTTATACTAAAAACATAACATATAAATTCACAAGGTACATATCAATCAAACAATATTTTGCATACATGAAGCAAATTAAATTTACACTTAAAATACTGTTGCACCGAGCTCGATAGCTGCAGTCGCTTAAGTGCGGCCAGTATCCAGTATTCGGGAGATAGTAGGTTCGAACCCCACTGTCGGCAGCCCTGAAAATGGTTTTCCGTGGTTTCCCATTTTCACACCAGGCAAATGCTGGGGCTGTACCTTAATTAAGGCCACGGTCGCTTCATTCCCACTCCTAGCCCTTTCCTGGCCCATCGTCGCCGTAAGACCTATCTGTGTCGGTGCGACGTAAAATAACTAGCAAAAAAAAAAAACTGTTGCTGCCTATTTGTGGTGCTATAAACAATCCAACGCTCAGTCTGATTTTTTTGCATCATCTTCCCTGTACTAATGCGAAGGCAATCATCCCTTTTCTGATACTAGTGCGTATGGGTTGGTTTCGAGACACACTCCTTTAAACCTCACGCTGAATAATCCCACCGTTGAAACTTACCAATCTTGATTATGTTTTCTACCAAGCCAGTGATCTTAGACACACCGGTAACTACTGTATGAAGCGACCTGCTGCATTACTTACGGTTAGAACCTGGATTTCCATGCAAATGCATGTTTTTAAATAAACTAGTTACACTTCTCTCTTCTTCTTAATTCACAATCCTAAGATTGGTTGGCAGCAATTCGTCTTCTCCACTCTTCTCTGTAATCCACTAATCTCTTCATTTCCACATATGAGCCTGTTCCTACACTTCTCAAACTTTGCAAATATTCGTTTTATGGATTAACGATTCCAAATAACCGTTCCTTTCCCGTTCAAATTTGATTTTGGATTTAACAGCGAATATCTGGACGTCTATATTGCTTAACATGACTTTTCTTACTGAGATAGCAGCTTGTAAACCTTGGTTTTGCACTGAACCCTCTTCTGTTGTTATCCTGGAATTTCCTACCCGGAACTCTCGCTCTTCGCGTCTTTGTTATCACAGCCGGCAATCGCTACCAGTTTTTGAGGATATTCAAAAGTGTCTACAATCATCGCACGGAGAAGTAGCTGCGGCAGCTACAGGTACTGTAGGACGAACGAAGTGATCCTTTCAAATCCTGACTTTGAATTCTCAAGCTCATATAAGACGTATTGTGGAAACGATGGAAAATACGTACAGTTTGATCTCAATTTGTCCCAAATGTCTTCATTTAAGTAAGTACCTGTCACTTCTAGTGACGTACAAAGATAATTTTCTGTGCTTAAGAATGAGCTGACAGATAAACGGATGAACGTTTTTCAGTTTATTGTGCATGTTTTGCCAAATTATAGTGCATGAATGCAAGCATATTTTGAGATTTGATAGTGCATGGAAATCCGGGCTCTACTTATGGTACTCCTCTCAGATAACAGCTGACGAGGGTGCACAGCAGGTAATGGAAGGGAGGGAAAATGTTGGTGCATCTAAACGATCACCAGAGCAACTCAAAGGGTAATTCCGAACACACCGATATTTTCTATTAGCAGATTATAAAGAACAAATGAACAATCGACGAGGTTCAGCATACCTAAAACATGTCCCAAAACTTCCTATATGACGCCACTTCCTGCCTCCTGTAAGTGAGTTAAATGCAAATGTTAGTGCTGAGAAAGGGCCAATTGTGAGGGCAATGACAGCTATGATGACCCGGATACACCAATAGATAGTACGCCCCATCACATGGATTACTGCTCCTGTATTTATACGAGGATCCCACCAACAGGCCACACGAATTCACTGGTCCGTTAAGTTACCTCACGCACAGGAAGCCGTATTGTGCCTCACAATCTGAACGAAGAGCTCTAGAAAACGACAAGTCTGAAACGTAATGCAGCTAGGAACACACAGCACATCGAGTAGCTAAAATATTCAATCATAGTAACAAAATAGAGAGTTACAGAACTTAGGTATTAGAGTGTATTAATTGTCAGTCCCGTACACTTACTCCAAAAGTTGTCTACTTAATGCTTCTTCCATTATTTCTGAATGACCACAGAGTAAAATATTTAGCTCAACAGCAATTTCGAAATACTGTACAATTTCAACTGTACACTCCTGCTACTCGGTAAAACAATATTTATCGCACTTGTTGGTATCTTATATGCAAGCTCATCTGTATATGTAAAGTCGTCTTTTGAATATTAACCTCGTACTTCGTTTTTACACTAGTCAGAATAAATAACAGCCTATGTCAGGTTCTGTTTAACTGTTTTCTGTTTGTCACAGCATCTCGGGAGAATGTATCAATGGATTTCCACGAAACTTGGTGTTTAAGTTAAAGATGAGGGCGAGTACGATCTCAGCTATAACTTGTTCAAAAATTCAGCAGGAGAGGGCCTTAAATATAAAACGCGATACACCTCTCTTACGGTTTTACAGGAAATCTATTCATGGAAAAATGTATACAGAATATTATTTACAAACTTTTTTATTATTACATGTAACTAATCTCATTATTAGACCCATATTGAACTATGCTATGATATACTAACAATTTGTTGGTTATTTTGATCCACCTTTTCAATACAAATTACAGTTTGTTTTGCTAAGTTGTAATGTTACAACACTAATTTACCGGGACATGTTTCGCTTTTATTCACAAGCATCATCAGCCTATACAATTGCCTCAAGGTTTGTCATATTTGGATTGTTGTTACAAATTTCATTACAATGAATGTAAATCTAATTTCAGTGATAACAATATTTAAAACACAAGAATAATATACACATTAAAATTATGACAATATGATTTGCAATGTTAAAATGGAGTAACTCTTAATTCTAAGACACATTGACGTCCAAAACACAGTTTTTACAGTTTGAAAATTTGGCTAAAAATGGTTTGCAATGTTAAAATAAAATTGATTCAACTATAATTTGGCATTAAAATTTGAGTCATAAATATAAATATTGGATGTTAATATATAGGAGCCATAGTTTCTGAAGTGCGTTGGTTTCTAGAATACAGTAACAGCCACAACAGACAATAGTCACAGTAACGCAATAAGGTCCACAAGATTCTGTAGCAGCAGACAAAGGGATGCTTCTTCCATTCTATAAATCGAAAGAAACATAATCAGATACTAAAAATTTGGATTGAAGCCCCCTTTAACCATAACTTACATCAAAACAATCAACTTCCAACGGAGAGCCTGGTCGCTATAAACAAGAATTAAATAATTATGTCAATACTTCCTCTGATGAAATTGCCAAACTGCAGCAGCAAGCCTCATCAAATCTAGAAGCCATTTTCCAACGAGCCCAAGACTTCAATTCTAGATTATCATCATGACTAAACACGCATAATGCAAAATTACAGTCTTTTTAAATAACATTATTTAGAGAGCACAATTCTTAACTAAAAATTCTCAATACTGAAATGTTACAGTATTCTGGAAACCAACGCACTTCAGAAACTATGGCTCCTATATATTAACATCCAATATTTATATTTATGACTCAAATTTTAATGCCAAATTATAGTTGAATCAATTTTATTTTAACATTGCAAACAATTTTTAGCCAAATTTTCAAATTGTAAAAACTGTGTTGTGGACGTCAATGTGTTTTAGAATTAAGAGTTACTCCATTTTAACATTGCAAATCATATTGTGATAATTTTTAATGTGTATATTATTCTTGTGTTTTAAATATTGTTATCACTGAAATTAGATTTACATTCATTGTAATGAAATTTGTAACAACAATCCAAATATGACAAACCTTGAGGCAATTGTATAGGCTGATGATGCTTGTGAATAAAAGCGAAACATGTCCCGGTAAATTAGTGTTGTAACATTACAACTTAGCAACACAAACTGTAATTTGTATTGAAAAGGTGGATCAAAATAACCAACAAATTGTTAGTATATCAAACTTTTTTATTCTATAACTTTTACCGATAAAGTGAAATATAGGGAAATATCACTGCCGGGAGTGTAAAAGTTCAAGTCTACAAAAGCCGGTAACTAACTCTGGAGAGTTGCTACGGAAATCATCCTGGCAACGTTTAAAGACTTTGTACATCTGTCTGAGGTCTATAAATCCCGATTACGGGCAAACAATTTTAAACTACCATACGATACAGTTGTAACGTCTACTTTTAGATAATAAACCGAATACTTTGCTTTTATGCTGGAAAAAACGAAATAACAAAACAATAACACACAGTTGATGAAACTGCGGAGGCTGGGGGTCATCCGAAAATTTGTTTAACGTAACGCGACAAAATGTGTGATGGAAGTGTAACCATAGCAACCGTGCAGGCAGTGATGTAAGGTATTGTTACCTAGCAACCGTGCAGGTTATGTCTTATGGCAAGTTGCCATCTGAAATTAGCAGCCGTTGATGGGTGGCCATGACCAGGAAACATATTTATGATCATCTGATTTTCGCAACTGGAAAAGTACAATAAAAAAAGACGTTACAACTATATCGTATGGTAGTTTAAAATTGTTTGCCCGCAATCGGGATTTATATTATCCATACTGTTGAACTGAAAGATCTCTTCTATATTTGGAAGAATACGTAAAGCGTCATAAAGGAAATCTCGGAAACTGATTTTAAGACATTCAAAATAGCAGCCGCAGAAAGAAACAAACAACCTGGAAGGTACTCAAACACTACAACAAAAACTGACGGTAATATTAAGTCCTAACAGAGGCTATAATCAACGAAGCTACACTTTTTCACTGGCATAAATGTTCTTCTATACAATGAAATGTTTAAGGGCATGATCCCTAATTGAGTGAAAATACGAAAATTAGCTTCCCAAAGCCCTTCTAATTGTGATAGCTCGTCTGAAACAAAGAATCAAGGCACGAAAATAAAAGGGGGTAGTCAATTAATTTCGATCCGAGAGGACATTATGTTCAATTTAATAGAGGCATCTCAATATTATAGCCCGGTGGAACGTTAGGAATAAAATCTGAGGTGGAGAAGCTGTGAAGTCTTAATCTATGAGGAAAACGAGCTTCAGCAGACCTCCCAGAGTGAGGCTAATTGTAGACAATATTACAAAATATACTGAAATGTGGCTTCAAATAGCGTGGAGTGAGAATCTTAATTGGACCACTGCGAGCTAGCTAAGATGACAAGATACATAATAGCGTGCAGAACATTTTATATAAAATAAAATGACCTCTAATAACTGTAAAGTATAATGAATACAGAATTAACATAAAACAGCCATATAAATAGGTGCACAGATGCAAGGTTAAACATAAAATTTAACTATTAGGCAGACAGGATCACTTCACCTCAGAAGGTCACGTCCACCGCCGTGTTCTAGGGAATATTAGTTTCCTGGAGTTCCGATTAACAAAGAATAAATACTAATTTGGGGCTCTGGAAGTCATACGCGGGTATAGAAGTAGCGTTCCCGGCCTTTCCTCGAAGAAACCGGGTTCGATACGAGGTAGTCCAGGAAATCTAACTGGAAATTGCTAGATATTTAACGTTACTGTTGAGACCATAGCCGCGGGACGTGCAGCTCTGTATGGAATCCGAACCAAAGGCCTCTGTACGTAACTTTTAATTTCATAAATCCCACAGCATTGACCGGGATTCGAAGGGCTGTTGCCTTTGTGAGAAGCGAGTTGCGAGGCCATTTTGCTGTCAGGCCTGCTGATATCCAGGCAATACCATCACTCTGACCACGTGGCCTTCGAGAATCTGCAGGCCATCTCTTCGTGCAGCTGTCTTCTTGGCAGGCCAAAGCCCTAATGGGCTTCTTCCCAGGTTTCCTTGTTTCCGTTGGTAGACAGGAAGAGTGCTGCCTTTGTAGTGAAGTTAACATGATCTTTGTGATACAATGAAAACACTTAAGGGATTAGATCGACTCCCACTACGTTTATGATGGCTTCGTTGGATAGTTGTTGATGATTTTCTGCTATCATGTCGTCGTGCTCAGCAATGGGAAAACTGCATCCGGGAGAAAGTGGGTTCGAATCCCACTGTCGGCAGCCCTGAAGATTTTCCGTGGTTTCCCATTTTCACACCAAGCAAATGCTGGGGATGTACTTAATTAAGGCCACGGTCGCTTCCTTCCAACTCCTAACCCTTTCCTATCCCATCGTCGCCATAAGACCTATCTGTGCCGGTGCGACGTAAAGCAACTAGCAGAAAAAAAGAAGAGAAACACTGAAAACTATGTTCAGGGCTACCGACAGTGGGGTTTGAACCCATTATTTCTCGGATTTCTTGGATCGGTCCACCCTGCTGTGAAGTCTTGTGCTCGAAGTTGTCAGCATGGGTCTTCCGGTGGAGCTGGTGTTGGTGGTCTATGATTATGCTGTTGTGGAAGACTGAGATGTTCTTGTTGTTGGCGCGAAACATACTAAGTTACAGAACCGATCCAATTCATTACACGGTATATGCGATGATTGTTAACTGTGAAACCATGAAAACTTACTCAGAACTGACAGCCAGTTCAGCAGTCACATCACATACCCGTACGAACGAACAAGCGTAGAAAATTATTTTCGTAACTAAGTGAAAATAAAAAGCAAAGAATTATTCCTCAGAAGGTGTAACTTTTTTGCTTGCAATAATGACTCCATTGTCTGACGTGGTTCGTAAACGACACGTCAAGAGTTTACGATGCCGCGAAAGCGAATGGCATGCTAATACATAAAGTATCCTTCGGTTAGACCCCAAATTTATGAGCATACTTAAGTCAGATGACTTGCAGTTAATGCGTATGGGAGACCTGATATCTCAAGTGAGGTATGCGTTAATGGGAAGAATGCACCAACAACTGCCGACGTTATAAATTCTAAACGTTTTCTCAAGGAGGTTGAATATGAAATGTAACATTAGATTAACCGTGGGAACACCTAGGGTTGGTAACTGATCAGTAATCCGTCGGTAATTTCGGCAATTTTTTCTTTTGAAGGCGAACCGTGTCTTCACAACCAATTATACTAACCAAAGAATCCATCAAATTAATGTGGGAAAGGATAAGGAATGAGAAAACTTTAACAACTCGTCCATTTGATCAGTGCGCATAATCGGCTATGATAATATCCACTGATACCAGGAAGTTAAAAAAATCCCTTCAATGCTGAAAACATCCTAGGGATATTACGTAAATAAAGTATAATCAAGTACGAGAATATATTCTTTATTTATTCCTAAAATTTACAATCCTTTTCTTAATCAACGTTATCCGGTCGATTAGATTAGCATTTTTTCTTTTTTCTACCACTACGAGCGCTGACGTGAGTCATTGCAGTGTTTCACTTAAACACCACTACGAGCGCTAATGGGAGTCAATGCAGCACTTACAAACTACATTCGGTGTGGACATTTTTAAAAGTCAAAAAACGTCTGCGGGTATTGAACCAAAGGCCACATTACAGAAAGAATTGTTGTAAATAAGTTAATTTGGCTAGGATTTGAATAAAGAAGAAAGCGAGTAAAGAAACAAGCGATTTTACGCTGTTTTTCCGGAACTGCATTTAGGCCTGAAACGATTCTAGAGATGTTTTTTTTAGTTTGATAGAGCTATCCATGACTCACAATCTGACACCTTTCCGGGAATTTTAGCCCTTCAACTTTCGGCACAACTGAGAAAATTGCTTAATTTTATGTTTTTCGTCTTTGTCTGCTAAAAAACGTTTCAACATTAGAAGTGCATTTCATAGGTTAATTTAATATAATTCTGTTGCCGTCTTTGTGACGGCTACATTATCTCACGCTCAACATTGGGTACACACCCTTATCAGCAAGGACTCGATCTGGAACATTAACGAAATAGAAAACTCGTGTACTTCCATTTACATGCTCCATTGCAAGAAAATTACGTTTAACGATGCATATTTTGCCAGGCCAGTAATATTCACAGATTTGTAAAATGTAGTCACATTATTTTAATTGACTACACTCCGGGAGGTATGGAATGTGGGAAGAAATTAGCGGATATGTAGTAATATATCTGGTCTGTGACAACATAAACACTATTATTCGTACTTAAATGCTAAGAGTCTGTCGCCAGAATTTAATCGAATCTCAGTGGTCGAGGTCGCAAAAGATACTCGTTCGAAAACTGCCAAAGGGTTCTACCTGAAGGTCAGATGTAAGTGTAGTGGTTGCAAACAGGATCATCCAGTTCTTAATCAAAATAATACATCAGATGATAGAGCGCTCTGTAGGTGAGGTATGTGGTTTGAACTAAGGTGACAGAACACGAAATTTGTATTGATTTTATGACACGAGAAAATACAAAATCACCAGCTGTGAATGTCGGAGCATCCAGGGAATGTGTGTTTTGAAAGAGACTGTCTCAGGTAAAAGTTTTTATCTATGGCCGTAATATTGAAAGATGAATTCTGACAGTTCTTAGAGGGACGTCCGTTTACTAGGTGTGAAGAAGGAAGTAGGCGGTATGGTTGCCATAGAAACGTGGGTGCGGCCATTGCGGTTGCCATGGAGATAAGCCTGTTGGCCGGGTCGAGTTGCTTGGAGTTGCTAAACCTCTCACTTCTGGGCGGTCTGAACGAACGAACAAGTGAGCCGAAAGCGAGGGGAAGGACAACGGAATGCACGAATGTGGCAACACCGTGTAATGGCACGTGCAATGCTCCTCCTTCCAGCCCTAGCTGTCAGAATGTTTCTTTCAATATGAAAGGTATATTTCCTCCAACGGTCTTATAGAAGTGTCATTTTTTCAGGTGTCTCTCATATGTATACATGCATTGTTGTGTGGTGGTGGTTATTATTGTTTTAAGAGGAGGTACAACTAGACAACCATCTTCTATATAACACTAATCAGAGAAAAAAATGGAAGGGATCCGACACTTCGAAAAGTAAAGGTATCGGCCAAAGAAAGACAGGGGCCACGAAGGGCTTGAAAATGAAAGACTCCCTAGCCCTCGCAACCTAATACCGTCGGGTTCGGAAAAGAACAAGGGCTACGAAGGGAGGTCGGATTGAATAGATGAAAGTGAGGAGCATTGCACAAGTAAGTGGAAGGAATCCCAGGACTCAGCTGAGAGCCCCGTGGTCGCCCACCCACGCTCCCAAGTTCAGAGCTCCCGGCTCTCCTTCCAGTCACCTCTTACGACAGGCAGCGGATACTGTGGGTAGTATTCTTCCGCTTCAACCCACAGGGAGTGAAAGGAGCATAGTTCTGTAATTACGCTGTTTGAAAATTACTTCCCAGGAATTAATTCGCTTGAAAAAATGTGTTATTGCTCTTGTGTTTCAAATCAGAAAAATGCCTATGCATCCCTCTTTCTTTTTTAACCCACAATACGCCCATACGTGTTAACGATGGATGCTGTTCGACGTATTTCAGCGAAACCTCATACGCTTGCTTTCCCGCAGAGACGTCCTCTCCAGCTAGCCACTCTTCTTGAATGTCCCGCTGAAGAGAGTGTAGATGTTCCACGATTTCTATTACATCAGTAATCAGGACGGGCGGTCGGATATCTCGAGGTGGCAATGTCTACAGTGCTGGGCAAAAGCAAACGAAACATCTATCGCCAACCCGGAAGAAAACAAAATCCCCTACAACTGATGAACAATAAGCACTATACCGACAGACTGTTGTTAGATAAGGTGTGCTGTGTTTATTTTATTTTTTGTTTGCTACGTAGTGGCTTAAGGCTGGCGACGTAAGGATGCGAAAGGGCTAGGAGTGGGAAGGAGCGGCTGAGGTCTTAATTAAGGTATAGCCCTAGCATTTGCCTGGAGTGAAAATGGTAACTACGGAAGAACATCTTCCGAGCTATTGAATCGAACCCATCATCTCCCGAATCTAAGCTCACAGCTACGCGACCCTAAACGCGCGGCCAACTCACTCGGCGTGTGCTTTATATCATCTGCTGTCACTCGTCTCCGCAAGATCGCAGACCTCCTGAAATTACGAAAACTAACCCATCAACGACAGATATACAACAGTCTGAGTACAATACGTTCTTCGTCGATCGCGTGACCCTTCACAAAAAGGGCAAAAAATAAATGTGAAAACACATGACACACAGTGAAATCTTCTTAGCAGATTGTGGTTGCTGACCGAAGAGCAAAACCTGTGCCTCGTGATAGTCACACTGCCAGTAGTAACTTGGTCTCCGTGGTCCGACAGCTCTGCACTCCGACCGGCCAACCGTGAAGAGGGAGGTGGGGGGTGGCCACGGCTCCACGGTCGCTCTATACCTCTGTATTTGTGAGACGAAGAGGAGCTGAGCCCCACCATCGGCTGTCCTGAGAATATCATTTCATTTCACCTGCCAGTCATTAATCATTGCCCCTGCCCCAGAGGGGTGCGACAGGCTACGGCAGCCGGCAAGATTCCTATCCTCGCCGCTAAATGGCGGCTTCATTCATTCCATTCCTGACTCGGTCAAATGACTGGAAAAAGGTTGTAGTTTTTTTAGTAGTACCTTCATCGACAGAGAAAACAGGGGCAATGAGTAACCTCACGCCGAATGCAGTGGCAGTAAGTATGAACAAATTGGTTTGCAGTAAGTGAAGAACAATACAGAAAAAAGCACTATCACTCCCGTTGGTGGTACGAGTGCAAAGTGATACTTATTACCTGATAGGCAACAGAAACTAGTTCTGGGATAAGATACAAATATGGCTACCTGCTGCTACACTTGTTCCTGGTTTCCGTTAAACTAGACGTCTTGTCAAGGTCATCCTGTACGCTTCGCTTATGAGTACAGACAAAGCAGAACAATTAATTTAGCTAAAAATGGAAGACAGGCGACAAAATTCAATCTTCTGTCCTGTCCATACATGGTGCGCCATCTTCCAAGAATTCAGGACCACACTCTTGGGGACACATTCCTTTCACGATACTGATTTATGAAAATGTTTCTCAAGTTCATGCAGTTGGGAGAAACAGGAAGTGGTTAAATTAAGCCGGACTATGTTCAGCAAGGATATCGAATTAATGAAGAGAGTATTGTAAATACCACTTTACGAAGACACCAAGAATCTTCTCAGTCATATGGTACTTCAAATAATGTAAAAATAACGAACAAATAAAATGCATTTTTGTGAGAACTACTTAAACGACAGTCATGCGAAATCGGTCTGATTTGCCATGAATGTAATTTACTGGAGTATTTCTAACCAAAAATACACATAGTACACACTTCTTCAAATAATAATAATAATTGTACCGGGAGGTACACCTCAACATCACGCATTCAAAATAAGCGCCTTAATGAACTCCTCTATCGAACAAACGTGGAAATTGATACAACAGGAACTTAGAACTTTAATCAGAAGATGTCTCCACCGAAATATTAAGAAATGTTGTTATTGTGAAGTTTCCTAAACTGACTGAATTTATCCTTGTTTTGTTTTGCTATACATCAAGAAGTTTGGACATTTTTCTACAAATGACACTACTAAAGACTATGATCATGCACCCTGGTGCAAGGTGAAGGAACTTATAATTTAAATAAGTTTTGTATTTCTTGGTTGTCCATAACTGATCTATTTTAATTTATTTTTGGGTTGGCAATACTTCCTTTTCTTTCCGCCAGTTCTGAATATAGCCAATCACTAATTTTTGTAATTAATTTTCAACCAATCCCACATTTCTTGTTCACTTTGTGTTAACCAATAAAAATTAAGAGGGCGTGTCCTGATTAATCTTCTTCGATAGAGGAGTTCATTAAGGCGCTTATTTTGAATGCGCGGCGTTGAGGTGTACCTCCCGGTACAATAATAATAATAATAATAATAATAATAATAATAATAATAATAATCATATGTATTTTACCGAGCGAGTGCTGCGCGGTTTGGGTCACGTAACTGTCAGCTTGCATTCGGGAGATACTGGGTTCGAACTCAACTGTCGGCAAAGGAGTAGTGTTACGAGAATGTTGAAAACTTTGGGCTGGGAAGACTTGGGAGTAGGGACTACATGGTCGTCCGTCCGATGGAGACGTAAAGCCTTGAGCAGACCCCTTGGTGCTATTCGGTAGGAGTAGGCTATATGCCGGCACCGGGTTTCGCCCTCTCCATTCCTACTACCATATATCACATCATTAATTTCATCTCATTAACTGGTCTGATGAGGTTCACGTCAGGAAGGGCGTGCGGTCATAAAAACCCGCCACGACAGATTCATCTCTCCTCATACCCGACTCCGTAGAGAAGCGAGACAAGGGTTGGACAAACAAACAACAGTTCATTTCTAGGACGAGGGGTAAGGGATTGGAATAAATTTGAAAGGGAAATGTTCGATAAAATTCCAAGTTATCTGAAAATGTTTAAGAGAAAGCTAGGTAAACAACTGATAGGGAATCTGCCACTAGGGCGACAGCCCTAAATGCAGATCATTAATGAATAATTGATTGACTGACTGATTGATAGCCCTGAAGATGGTTTTCCGTGGTTTCCCATGCTCACACCAGGCAAATGCTGGGGCTGTATCTTAATTAAGGACACGACAGCTTCCTTTCCACTCCTATCCCATCGTAGCCATAAGACTTCCCGCATAATATTTTTTTTTTTTACAATTGGTTTTACGTCGCACCGACACAGATAGCTCTTATGGCGACGATGGGATAGGAAAGGTCTAGGAGTGGCAAGGAAGCGGGCGCGGCCTTAATTAAGGTACAGGCCCAGCATTTGCCTGGTGTGAAAATGGGAAACCACGGAAAACCATCTTCAGGGCTGCCGACAGTGGGGTTCGAACCCACTATCTCCCGGAAGCAAGCTCACAGCTGCGCGCTCCTAACCGCACGACCAACACGCCCGGTATAATCAGTTTTGACGGAGTACAAAGGGTCACTCGACATTACAGTTTTCCTTCACACCTGTCGATGGACTTAAACAGTTGTAGAACACTAAGTTCTCTTTCGCTCTCTCTTTTCGACCTCTCACCCCCCATTCTTTTTTGTTTTGTTTAAATGACGGTAAATGGTCAGTCTGCTCGCGTGGATCCCAACCAGTCAACTAAATACGCGAGCAGGGGAGCAGCTTCAATCACTTCATTTTGACCAGCAGAGCAATATGTTATCGTATCAGTCTGTAGCAGTCACACAGTCCTGATTTTCACAAGCGCTATTTTGAAAAGAGAACGTTCGTCACGGGATGCCCTTCATTTAACAACACTCTGTGTGGCAAGCAGATAGAATTACACACATGCACCAGCAATCAGCATAACATGAGAATTGAGTCGTTCTTGAATACCTTACTGTACGTAGTTCAGATAGCATGAGAAAAATGAGGTAACTGTCATTTCAAAATATAAATCCGACCTCTTCGATGACTTGGTTAGTTCAAGTTCATCATCAGTAGCAAAGCTATTTCATAACCACACCCGTCTATTTCAAACACATAGGAAAAGAATGTTGCACCTAACAAGAATTTGAGAAGGTTCAGTGTTTAGGAACAAAAAAAATCGACAGTGCTTCACGCATGCAACTCAATGTTGAAAACAACCTAGGGATATGAGCTGCGAATTTTAGGTAAATAAAATATAATAAAATATGATAATAGATTCTTTATTTATTCCCAAAAATGACAATTCTTTTTTTAATCATAGTTATCCCGTCGATGAGATTAGCAGTTTGCCTTTTTCTACCACTACGGGCGCTAATGTGAGTCAATGCAGAGTTTTACTTAAGCATTTATAACTACATTCGGTGAGAACATTTTTCAAAAAATAAAAAAAAACGCCTGAGGGTATTGAACCAAGGAACACATTACAGAAAGCATAATGTAAATAAGATAATTTGGCTAGGATTTTAATAAGAAAGAAAGTGACTAAAGAAACAAGAGATTTCATGCAATTTTTCCGGAACTGCATTTAGGCCGGAAGAGATTTTCGATATTTTTTAAAAGTTTGATAGAGCTATCCAAGACTCGGTATTTACAACATTTCCGGGTCCTTCAGCCCTTCAACTTTCGGCACAATTGAGGAAGTTGTTTTTTAGTATGGGGACCCCTATTTTGTCTGTTTAGATATAGTTTCGACACTAAAATGGTGACCACAGTACTTCTTTATCGCAACAGAATGCGTGCGGTTAGAGACGCGTAGCTGTGAGGTTGCTTTCGGGGGACACTGGGTTTGAACCCCAGTCCTGAGGTTGTTTTCCGTGGTTTCTGATGTTCACACCAGGCAAATGCTGGTCTGTACCTTAGTTAAGGCCACGGTCACTCCCTCTCCACTCTTAGCCCTTTCTTATCCCATCGTCGCCATAAGACCCATCTGTGTCGGTGTGACGTAAAGCAAAACGAAAAAAAAAACTTTTCCCTTTGCGAAAATCAAATGATCATAAATACCGTATTTACGCGAATAATACCCGCACATTAAAAAAGATTGAGGCACGAAATTGGGGTGCGGTTTTATTTGCGTCAATGTTGGCATTTTTTTTCAAAATCAGCTTTTCTAAATTTAGGGTGCGGGATTATTCGGTGGCTGGTATCATTCGTGTAAATACCCGTATTTACGAGAATAATACCCGCACATTTAAAAAAAAATTGAGGCACGAAATTGGGATGCGGTTTTTTGCGTCAGTGTTGGCATTTTTTTCAAAATAAGCCTACCTAAAGTTAGGGTGCGGGGATTATTCGCGTAAATACGGTATGTG
This sequence comes from Anabrus simplex, assembly GCF_040414725.1. Lineage (NCBI taxonomy): Eukaryota > Metazoa > Arthropoda > Insecta > Orthoptera > Tettigoniidae > Anabrus > Anabrus simplex. The sequence continues at coordinate 329,336,219 of NC_090270.1, forward strand.
CCCCGGTCATGGCCATCCACAACGGCTGCTTAATTTCAGATGACAACCAGTTATAAAACATCGTCTCCACGGTTGCTAGGTAACATTCACCAACCATCCATACCTGTACAGTTCTATGGTTTGACATCCGTCACACATTATTTCGCATTACTTTACACAAATTTTCGGCTCACCTCCATCCGAAAGACATATTTATACTAAAAGTGTTCAGAATAAATTTTTAAAAAAACACGATTTATTCGCTCAACTTAATGCTACGAGTACCTCTTATGATATTTAAAGAAATATTTCCAGAAAAATGCATGGTAAATATGTGAAAAAGATTGAAACAAGCTAATCAACTGAACCTGTTAAAGCAGCATCAGGAAATCGAGCTTTAAAAAATGTAAAAGGAATTAATGACCATTAGTAGAGTAGGATACAGTGGAACCTCGATATCTCGAATCACCCCCGGAGCTAAATTTTATTTCGAGTTATCGAAATGTCGATATATAGAGAATACCGTTTTTGAGCATGTACAGTACATAATTTAATCATATATATCTAGGGGCTTATATTGAATACATTATTTTTAACAATATTTAAAAATATACAAACAAACTCTACGGCATCACTTTAACTTTTCAGAAGACATGATACAGTACATGCAATAGTGAAACAAGAAACATACCTCCGTTAACACATTTTGGAAAAAAAATCCGGTAGTCTCTTCTGTTTGTTACTGTTAAACTTTCCTCCCTTCACGCTGGAACTTCTCGTCCATACCACGCAGCCGAGATCCGTAAATGGAACTTGTCATCCGCCACTTCAGGGGTTGCTTTCGTGCGAGTCCGGTAATTAATTCACACCCGAGAAACAGCGAGGCTTCGTCGATTTTCCGATCATTAGAAGTTTTAGTTTTTCAGTTCCCGTCATATTAGCTCCCAGCATCACTGTAAACCTTTCTTTACTTGTTAACTCTTCCTCACAAACCAGAAATGCAGTATTGCACAGTTAATATTGCATACAATTCGAGTTATACAGTATTTTTTGCTTCAAGGGAGGAAATGTTTACTTCGAGAATAAATACACGTGAAGAATAGGACAAATGGCCGGGAAATTTAAGTTACCTGTACTTCACGATACTGAAGATTCGAGTAATGGGATATCGAGGTTTGACTGTACATCTATAAAACGTCCTCTGGTTGTATTGTACAGTCCTTAATAACACGTGATATATATACCTGTTCCTATTTACTGATGCGAAATAAAAGCTATCAGTCGGCAAAAGATGAGCAGTCTGAAGCAAAGCTGTCTTTTCGTTGACTATGAGGGCCCTTGAAGGAGTCAAGGTATAAGAGCTTCCACCTCTTTTAGCCTCAGCACTAAGCGGGATCGGGTGATCTATTTTATGCCTAGCCTCAAGCAATTAACCTAGTAACCAATGATGATTGAATTCCAGAGTCATGAATCTGAGAAAGTATCGTTTCTGTTTTTTTTCTTTTTACGGCTTAAGAGAGGCATTCTTTTAAATGACTTACACGAGCACGATTTTACCGCCTGGAAAGAGAAAAAGCACGATTTCTAAACCAAATGATGAAATAGACGTAAGTAATGAATTTACGATGATCTTCTTATTGCCATACTATAAAACATACCGTAATTATAATCAGCAACATCTACTTCAGAGATAATGGATTTATAATATTACAGAGGAGAAACGTACTTTATTCTTCCATTCGTCCGCACTACAATTTTATTGTTCTCGCTCTTTACAACGGAACAACATCGTATATCACTATGAAGTATTTTGAACATTATCCGTTAACTCAGCGATAACAACCGTGCCTTAAGTATACAAAGTGTCTGGTCCTCGTAGAGAGTACAACCCAAAGATGATACATTCTTTCTTATTATCACCAACGACGACATATTAACGACATACAACGACTGAACAGGAAGAGCTTAAAATAATAATATTATCAGGAACAAGGTTTATAAAATGTTAATGAATCATGTGACGAACAATAAACAATTTATGAGAACCAGTAGGAGGTCTTCATGAGCTCAACACAGTAAACAGGTTCTGGCCATCTTCTCCCGTCGCGCACTGCAATTGTAGTCACCAGGGTAAAGATACATCATCTCTGCAACAGACTTCAGCACAACCCGATGTTAACATTAGCGGAGTTACAAGATTTATAACGGATGAGCTAGCGCAAAGGGCTGCACCAACACACTTGCCAAGAGAATTCCCCTCTTCCACGAACACACACATACAAGCCGAATTTGTTTCGCTACGTTAAATTTCATTTTAATACTCTTCCCTCTGTCATCTTAGTGATGATGGTTTAACCACACAATCCACGAGGAAAGAAAGCAAAAAAAAAAAAATGTAAACCTAGTACATGGAAACGTATTTCTAACTTCAGTCTATCGTGTGCAAATAGACTATTACAAAACAAATAAGCAGAAGTATTTTAATTAAGGCCACGGCCGCTTCCTTCCAACTCCTAGGCCATTCCTATCCCATCGTCGCCATAAGACCTATCTGTGTCGGTGCGACGGAAAGCCCCTAGCAAAAAAAAAATAAAAAAAAAAATAAAATAAAATAAAATAAAATAAAAAAATTCGACAACCTTCCGGCTTTCCTCGTACGAATATTCTAGATATAAACAACGTATCCGTTTCATAAATAATTCTTAACCTTCATCGACCACCGCAGGTGCGAACTGTGCCGCACACTAGGACTTGATTCTATTTTACGGCCGGATGCCCTTCCTGACGTCAACCTTATCAGGAACGAACGAGTGTATTTCACAACTTATAATGCCGCAAATAAAGTTCAAAACCTTCCAAAATCCTCCCTCTTAGTATTTTTTTGAACTTCGTAAAATAGATGCCTTTGCAAGAAGTCTTTTATACTATGAAGTTCAGGTTGGAAAAACAGTACATTGTCCGGAAGAAGTAGGGGAAAGGCTCTCCCTGGACATCGAAGAGTGTTTTTACAATAATAATAATAATAATAATAATAATAATAATAATAATAATAATAATAATAATAATAATAATAATAATAATAATAATAATAATAATCTGCCTCTATGGTGTAGTGGTTAGCACGATTAGCTGCCACCCCCCCCCCCGGAGGCCAGGGTTCGATTCCCGGCTCTGCCACGAAATTTGAAAAGTGGTTCGAGGGCTGGAACGGGGTCCACTCAGCCTCGGGAGGTAAACTGAGTAGAGGTGGGTCCGATTCCTACGTCATCAATCCCGGAAATGGTTTTCCGTGGTTTCACAATTCTCCTCCAGGCAAATGCGGGGAGGGTATCTAACTTACGGCCACGGCCGCTTCCTTCCCTCTTCCTCGCCCATCCCTGGACGAGGTACTTTTCCTCCTCCCCAGTTGTATCTCCCGACCCACAAAGTCTCACCCTCCAGGACACTGTCCTTGAGGCGGCAGAGGTGGGATCCCTCGCTAATTCCGAAGGAAAAACCAACCTTGGAGGGTAAACAGATTAAGAAAGAGAGAATAAGAATAATGTTATTGTTTCTATGGTCGCATTAACTACTATTACAGTTTTCAGAGACGCCCAAATGCCGGAATTTTGTCCCTCAGTAAATCTACCGACACGAGGCTGACGTATTTGAGCACATTCAAATACCACCGGACTGAGCTAGGATCGAAACTGCCAAGTTGTGCTCAGAAGGCCAGCGTTCTACTGTCGGATCTACTCAATTCGATTTACGTCGTGCCGACATAGATAGGTCTTATGGCATGAACCCACTATCTCCCGAATGCAAACTGACAGCTACGTAACCCAAACCGTGCAGCTACTCACTCGGTTAAATGGAGGGATCAAACAGGTTGAAGTGATCTTACATCCAAACAATGCAGAATGTTGTTATCTGTAACTCCTACTTCACGAGGCTCGAGCACCCACTTGCTTTAATGATCTTAAGAAAGTGTCAGGTGTGGTTCAGCCTACTTATCACTCTGCCTGCCGAGCGTCGGTTTTGTTGGAGGATGATACTCACTGGAGGAAGCCGCCATTTCTGACTCACCTTCCAAGCTCCGAGAGCTATTTGCTATCATGTTGCTGTTCTTTCAATTGGCAGATCCCTTCAGACTGTGGAAAACCCACGGCACAGTCTGTTTGAGGATATAAAAAGGCTAGTGGTGTGGAGCGGGAGCTTCAAGAGATTGGCATTGAACACTGTAGAGACATAGTTTACAACAAATGCTCAGCACTTTTAGAAAACATAGTATTTCGAATGTCTAACCAACAACTTCAGCAGTTTGTCACCGTCCAATAATCTACATGAACTTTGCGTCAATCGCGAATATCTGAAAGAAGTTTCTTACGACGTAATCAAACTTTCGCAAGTAGTTGTTTAAAACGTCACTAAACTCAACAACGACTTAAATAATGTATATCAAGAGGTCATTTACGGCGTTGGTTCAGATTCTTTTTTTTTTTTTGCTAGGGACTTTACGTCGCACCGACACAGATAGGTCTTATGGCGACTATGGGATAGGCCTAGGAGTTGGAAGGAAGCGGCCGTGGCCTTAATTAAGGTACAGCCCCAGCATTTGCCTGGTGTGAAAATGGGAAACCACGGAAATCCATCTTCAGGGCTGCCGATAGTGGGATTCGAACCTACTATCTCCCGGATGCAAGCTCACAGCAGGTTCAGATTCTGGACGGCTTTTCTTGTTCCTAATGGAACAAGTAAGCATAAATTGTTTTTGATAAATATGTTGATTGACAGTATAACGAGAAAAAGAAAATAGCTGTCTCTGTAGCTCCATCAGGTATAGCTGCCACTTTGTTAAACTACACGTTCTGCTTTCAAAGTACCGTTTAACTTGAATCTCTCTGAAACTCTTCTGCGTAATATTCCAAAACAGAGTGATAAAAGAGTGCAAGTTTATAGTCTCGGATGAGTTTACTATGGCTAACAAGGGAGGAACTGAAGCGTTGAATATGAAGAGTGTATTTGAACACATATATCAAACACCCAGTCTCTACATACGATTAAACTCCGCAACCGGCGGGAAATCGAACGCAGGACCCTCAGAACCGGAGGCCCCACCGCTGACGATTCATCCCAAGGAGCCGGACACTGCGTTAACAACAATAGTCTAATAATAAGTGGTCTAAAGGCTGAGAACATCTTGGCTACAAGAAACGGGCGATATCCTGCAAGGCCAACTTCAGTACAGTAGTGAAAGAGGCTGAGACGGTACAGCGTTGGCATTCTGGACACAAGCTGGCAGGATCATTGCTAGTGGTACAATACGTCAGCTTGTGTCGGTAGATTTATTGACACGTGGAAGAATGACTACGGTACAAAATTCTGGCATTGCATTGTCTCAGAAAAACCGTTAGTAGTGAAGCTATAGGTAGTGTCTTATAATGAATAAGAAAGAGGAGCTACAGAACTTTACTGGAGACGATAGAAAGGAAAATCACAAGGAAAAAACATTAAGGAGCACAGAAAGCAACAGATAGAATATAAAAGAAAAAGGAGAAAGAAGAGGACCTCTCAAAGAGTACCGAAGAGATCACGGATACAATGCGGTAACACAGCTTGAAATTCTATGGATATTTAGTAAGAAGGGCGAAAATCGACCAAAAATGAATATATCGTGGGATGAAAGGAATTAAGGAGGTCAAGAAGGCTGCAGAAGAGATTGGTATCGATCGAGCACAGTAAATTCACAACAGAAAGGAGTGCAGGAGTAGAAGACGTCTCGAGAAAGAGTTAAAGAGTAGGCACGAGAAAGAGTTAAAGAGTAGGCACAAACTGATAATACACGAGGAGCAGAGAATGATAAGAAGCGATGGAACATAAGAAATGATTGATTAGAAAGTCTTAAGCATTGCAAAATCCACATATGAACAAAATCACGAGAGAGGAAAAAGGTCATTCGTTAATCCACAATAAGTTGAGTTAGCTTATAGAATGAAATGCTGGCGCTATATAACAACCTGTTCTATGGAAATAGTTTTTAAAGACAAATCAAACATTGAAATAAAAAGGAATAAGTTTGAATGTGCAGAACTGAGCAACTGTATTCCACGCAGTAGGGATAATAGCAAAAAAAAAAAAACCAACAACAACTTCGAGAACGATATTACTTTGAAAAATATGCCGACAGTCTTTATGTTCCAATATTATCGCTTTTGCGTGGAGCCCAGGGGAGTGAACACAAACAGAGACCAGCCCGCTCGGTCTCCACGGCGACCGAATGATTTCCCTAGCAGCACCCGAGGTGCACGGGGACAATTTCCGGCCCTCGCCTCACAAACGCCAGCCAATATGGCCGCAGTTTTATTAGCAGGAACTTAACAAAGGATTCCTGTGTAACGACAATATAAAAGACTCAATAATTTCATATAATTCTTCTTCGTGTAATTAATGCCGGGCTGAGCAGCTCGGACGGAGTGCTGGCCTTCTGGCTCAGTCCGGTGGTATTTGAAGGCGCTCAAATACGTCAGCCTCGTATCGGTACATTTATTGGCACGTACAAAAACTCCGGTGGGACTAAATTCCTGCACCGTTCTACTCGACCGACTTGCTTCATTTTTGTTTTCTTCTCTCCGGAATTACCTGCCGGCAAATCATGAGACATTCATACGTCTTTAAGTTCAGCCAACGTTGAGTAATCATAAAATCTAAATGATCATTCCAATAATTGCAGGTGCAGGCTTACCCTAACCCGCAATACATTCTGTACTTAGCAGGTTGCTAAGCGACTAACACTTTCGGTAAGCTCACCCGAGATAAGAGAAATTTAACAATTGTCGTTAGTTTCACAATTCGCTCACCTCGTTCATTAATATTCTGGTATATGTGATTTTCATCCTTAGTAATGTTATTGTATGCAGCCACGTCTCAATACTGCCTGCCAAGCCAGAAATTATAGGCTACACTTCTTCTGATCATGGAAGAATACTATTCTCTGCTAGATACTCTTTGACTGGCTAACCTTCCCCAGCCTCTGATTATACCCAACAGATGGCAGAACGTTCCTAATCACTTACATGCTGCTAAGAGAAAACTGAGCAAGTGGCCGTGCGCTTTGGATCGCGCAGCTGTGAGCTTGCATTCGGGAGATAGTGGGTTCGAACCCCACTGTCGGCAGCCCTGAAGATTTTTTCCGTGGTTTCCCATTTTCACTCCCGGCAAATTCTGGGGCTCTATCTTAATTACGCCCCACGGCCGCTTCCTTCCCACTTCTACTCCTTTCGTCATAAGACCTATCTGTATCCGCGCGACGGAAGCAAATTGTAAAAACGTCTTTCATTCTCTCCAGGGTACCTATTCTGACCAGGTCACAAATGAATATTAAATACCGTGGTTCTTTCCCCATCAATCTCACTTTTGTTTTGCACTATATCTCGGTGCATGAATGTTATGTACCCTGACACGGCATTACTGGCACCTGGTGCAGTAAACACAATGGCGAAAGAACACGTGTGTTACATTTTACTGCTGAAATGGGACCCACACATATTGCCACCTGTACTCTGTGTTTAACTTCCACTTAATTTACATGTTATTAGCCATGTTGCTACTGCGATTCCGTGTTCACAGCAACTATCGTATTCGCACATGTCATGGCGCTCGCAAAAACTCGTTCGCAATATGTAAGCACCATTATTCGATCACTTTTACTGCGTGAAAGATGTTATTTGTACAAGTTATACGGTAAGCATAAGATCCTAGTAGATCTGTGAGGAAATTTATTTATCATGCATTGAACTAAAATACAGATTCCTTTTATTACACAAAAAAAAATTACCGAACATCATCAGAGATTTCCTTACTACTTGGGGTCCATTAGCTAGGCAACATCACGGGATGCATCACTCCAAATTATAAAATCGAACAACACTGCACGTTCATTACCATTCAATACAACCCAGAACCTCCGGTCATCAATATGGGCATGACGACTACAGTGGATCCGAATGGAGATAAGCACGTCACAACAAAAAGCCACCAGTTATAGAAATGTGTGAAGTATATAACAAAATATCTACAGAAATGAAACAAAATAGAGCTTACTTTATTATTCCCTTTATTTTCAAATATGTTAAAACTTTATGTACATAGTGAATATCGTACAGTTTTGGAGGAATTTAATTCAATACAGAAATATGACTTGTCCGCCTGTGGTGTAGTGGTTAGCGTGCTTAGCTGCCATTCCCGGAGCCCGGCTCTGCCACGAAATTTGAAAGGTGGTACGATGGTTGGAACGTGGTTCACTCAGCCTCGGATGGTGAACTGAGTTAGAGGGGGGGTACTATTCCTTCCTCAGCCATCCTGAAAGTGGTTTTCTGTAGTTTCCCACTTCCCTTCCAGGCAAATGCCGGGATGGTACCTAACTTAAGGCCAGGGCCACTTCCTTCCCTCTTCCTTGCCAATCCCTTCCAATCTTCCCATCCCCAAACGGCCCCGTTCAGCACAGAAGGTGAGGCCGCCTGAGCGAGGTACTGCTCCTCTTCCCCAGTTGTGTCCCCCGACCAAAATTTCACGCTCCAGGGCACTGCCCTTGAGGCGGTAGAGGTGGGATCCCTCGCTGAGTCCGACGGAAAAACCAACCCTGGAGGGTAAACGGATTAAGAAGGAGAAGAAAAAGAGGAAGAAGAAGAACAAGAAAAAATATGACTCATGTAATACCAAAAATTGTTTTCGTCAATTAACATTTGTTAGTGTATTTATAACCCTTATTGTTATCTAACTTTTTATCCTAAGGTAATCTTTCCTTCACATTTAATTTTCATAAGTTACATGTAATTACCTTTCATTGAATAGCCTCCGTGGCTCAGGCGGCAGCTCATCCGCCTTTACCGCTGGGTTCCGTGGTTCAAATCCCGGTCACTCTAAGGGAGATTTGTGCTGGACAATGTGGAGGCGGGACAGATGTTTCTCCGGGTTTCCCTGTCATCTTTCATTCCAGCAACATTCTCTACTATCATTTCATTTGTCATTCATTAATCATTGCCCCAGAAGAGTGCGAAAGGCTTCGGCCGCCGGCACAATTCCTATCCTCGCCGCAAGATTGGGGCTTCCTTCATTCCATCCCTGACCTAGTCACAGACTGGAAAACCGGTTGCATGTTTTCGTTCGTACCTTTCATCGAAAATATATCCAGCTCCACGGCTAAACGGTTAGCGTGCTGGCTGGCCTTTGGTTCAGGCGGTCTCGGGGATTCTAACCTTCATTGCTTAATGCCAGTGGCTCGGGGGCTGTTTGTGTGTGCCGGATTTATTATTAGAATTAATTGCAGGAAGGGTCCCATCCTCACAGACGCCCAGGTCGCCTAAACGGCGAAAAAACTGGAAAGACCTGCACCAGACCTCTTTGGAGGCCACATGCCATTATTTATTTATTTATTTATTTATTTATTTATTTATTTATTGAAAATGTGTTTAAGTTAGTTTTGAATTTTGTTTAAATTGTTTATATACAGAGTGGTCGGAAGCAAGGTGGACAGGGTATAAACGCGTCTCGCACCGATGTTATTTTATCAGCCGCTGAGGTTAGCCAAAATGATCGCTTCGCAAGCGAATTCATATGGTCTTTGAGCGGCGGTGTTGATAATCTGTACGTGGCTTAAGACCGGCTTGAAAGCAGCAATCAAAGAATCGGCGCCGGCACCGGGCGGCGATGTTGACACTGACTAGGCTTATGTTGCAATGCGAGTCCAATTCCCGATGCCGAGAAATCAGTATCAAACACAAGCACCCAGTGGTGTCACCGTAACGCACTTGCTATGGGGCGATCCTGTCAGATCCGTGTTCAAAACCCTCCCCTGGCGAGGATTTTTCTTCGACTGGTTTTCTCTAACGTGTCGGATGCCAACATGGAGCCGTCGCATTCAGACAATTCTAAACAAACAACTGGAAACAGAAAGACAACGATGAATCGACAGTAAGCCTGAAGTAATAAAACAATAATAATGTTATTTGCTTTAAGTCCCACTAACTACATTTACGGTTTTTCAGAGACGCCGAGGTGCCGGAATTTAGTCCCGCAGGAGTTATTTTACGTGCCAGTAAATCTGTCGACACGAGGCTGACGTATTTGAGCACCTTTAAATACCACCGGACTGAGCCAGGATATAACCTGCCAAGTTGGGGTCAGAAGGCCAGCGCCTCAACCGTCTGAGCCACTCAGCCCGGCTAAGTCTGAAGTTACCAAAGTACTAGCCAGTCTATAATGAAAGTGCATGTATTAATCATCTGTACTCAACGCCGTTAGTAAAGTAGGCCCAAGTGTCCCTTTTGCATCTGATGAGCCGCGTTAGTCGAATTTACTGCAATATCACTTTTCTGTATTTTTAAAACCCCTCATTTTGCGTTAATTGAGCCTTTCAAAATTCCTGATTCAATAGAACGATCACAGGCCTAATGATCCTCCGTTTAAACAATTTTTGAGTAATTTTCACGTTGCCTCGGGAAAGAGGATAATTAGAGCATTCTCCAAAACTAAATAGCTTATGTACGGAGAATAAGGATCAGTGATTGCGACGAAGGGCTGACGATATATAACACCCGCACCACCGCGCATAATACAGGCAAGCGGACAGAAGGGAATGTGTTCTCAATCAGCTACAACCATCCCTCTAGCACGTCCAGTTGGACAGTAACTTTATCGGCCATAGTAAAGTCCCGGCTTATTGGATTCCGTTTGCCTTGTCTCAGCAGATTTACGATATCAACCGAGAGAGTGCGCCTTTGTTAACCAAAGAACGGATCGAAGTACGCGCTTACAGAGGTGATGTTTTAGGGGACTGAGAGCGTGCCATATACCCTAACCCAAACACATTCAATCTAAAATGACAATCTTCTATTTATATCAATGGATATCTCAGAATTAAAAACATAACTAGAGTAAACTACGCCAGGGTGAAATATCACAAAGAACTCACTTCCACGTCTAATTCTAGAGCTTACACCTGCTCTACTGTCATAATCCTGATAGCATCATCCATTATTTTAAATAAGATGAATGTTATGAACCATTTATTCTCCTCCCTATCCTCGTTTTAAAATAGAAACTTGATTAACTGTAACCTATGGTAAGCGCTGAATCCAACACCGATGCACGAACTTTTACTTTTAACCATACGGAGTTAATTGGCATGAATCAAAATAAATTATTATTATTATTATTATTATTATTATTATTATTATTATTATTATTATTCTCTTTATCACTGCTCTTTACTTCAGAGGGGTATCTCTCGAGTTTTTACAGGTAAAATATCTACAGACTGATAAGACAGAAAAAGCAAACAATACTGAATATTTATAGAAAGTAATGCAAACTGTATATAAAAGTTGAGCGAATTTCCTGGTTTAAAACAAAAATAATAAAAGTGCCACTTCATGAGAGGTGGAAACGACAATAGAATCAACTACCCGATTCGACGTCCGTAAGTCGAGTGTACTGCTTTCGCCGTATGTGTATGTACACCCATCCAACTTTATACATTTTGGACACATCAACTTATTTCAACCTATGTAGGAATACCTCAAAAGCCTACCTGAGAACATGGAGGTTAAGCATTATTTTCCCGGAGCGAGTTCGTCGTGCGGTTAGGGGCGCGAAGCTGTTAGCTTGCATTCGGGACATTGAGGTTTCGAATTCCAGTGTTAGCACGCTGAATATGGTTTTCCGTGGTTTCCTATTTTCACACCAGACAAATGCTGGAACTGGGCTGCACCGTAATTAAGGCCACGGTAGGTTCCTTCCCACTCCCACCTCTTTCCTATCCCATAAGATGTCGGTTAACATGTTAACACTCATAGCATTATTATCACGTACAAGGAGAACTGCTGATCAGTCAGACGACCAGCGGTATTTGAGAGTGACGCGGACTTCCTCAGTCGTATTTGCTTGACTTTTTTTTATATGATTCACTATCTCTCACATCAAAGAGCTGCTCAGATGATGTCAAGAATGGACCCCGTTCCAAACCACGGTTACAATTATTGAAAGAGTCAGGAATTGAACCAAGTGTATCCTGGTAATGTGTAAAGAAGCCACCTCTACACAATCGATTTGGCTTTTCATGTACATATGATACTTTTAATAAGATTATTATTGGTTTCATGTCCCTACAACTACTTTTACGATTTTCGGAGACGCAGAGGTGCTGGACTTTTATCCCACAAGAGTTATTTTTCGTGCCGAAAATCTACCTACTCGAGGCTGACGTATCTGAGCAATTTCAAATACCACCAGACTGAGGCAGGATCGAACCTGCTAAACTGGGCTCAGAAGGCAAGCATTCTACCGTCTGAGCTATTCCACCCGGAATAAGTACAGCTATCAAGAAATAAAATCGCATTCGAACAAGCCGGAATTCAAACTCAGATCGTTGAAGGATGAATCGTCCTGGATTGTTACATTCTCACCCACCAGGATTACAGTATCAGACAAGTTTTAATACGATCAATGCTGCTGAAGCAAGTATAGTACCTCAATAAGAACAAACCATCAGGCTCGAAGGTGGTGCATGGCAAGGTTCAAAGTAAATTATTAATTAAGTCAGGCCCCATAACACGTGACTATGGCTTATGTTGACAGCAGTAACAGCCGGGTGTTAATACATAAAAGAGTTTTAGTGCCTGGGAGACGAGGAATGCTGTATATACAACGCGAGGGAGAGGGAGCCATCCCTTATTACAAGACCAAACAATTCCACACTGCTCACTAAGGAATGCATGTCCAGGGGTTGAGAATATAACGCGTATATTCACAACGAATACACTCGAAAACAGCACAGGATCTTGGCCTGGTATAAATACTGTAGGAAAATATTGTTCCTCGCCTCCTTCTCCTCACAGAAGGTTGGCGACGATGATGGAGTAACGTTTTCTGATTCGTGTCGCCGGTATCAAAGTTGCCATATCGTGGATGTCTACCATCCTGGGAGGATACACATGCTAAATATTAGAAACGATCTACCTGTTTCTGTTTTGTATTCCCAGTCTGACATTCATCCCTCTTAGGTTTATTTCCTACCATAATCACTTTAATCTTGGAAAGGCAATTTTTATATCATACTAATTTACACCGAGCTCGATAGCTGCAGTTGTTGAAGTGCAGCCAGTATCCAGTATTCGGGAGCTAGTGGGTTCGAACCCCACTTTCGGCATCCCTGGAGATGGTTTTCCGTGGTTTCCCATTTTCACACCAGGCAAATGCTGGGGCTGTACCTTTTAAGGTCACGGCCGCTTTCTTCCCACCCCTAGCCCTTTCCTGTCCTATCGTCGCCATAAAACCTATCTGTGTCGGTGCAGCGTAAAACAATTTGTAAACAAAATTATCATTTACCTATTTTCAAGTTCCAAGATAATAGACAGCAGGCTTTCCGTACAGTCTGCCATTAACACTAAATCGTCGGCACAAGCCAAACTGCTTACTACATTTCCACCTAACTGAATACCTCCCTGCCACTTTATACTTTTCAGTAGATGATCCATGTAAACTATGAACAGCAAAGGTGAAAGATTACAGCCTTGTATAACACCTGTAAGTACCTCGAACCAAGAACTCATCCTATCATCAATTCTCACCGCTGTCTAATTGTCAACATAAATGCATTTGATTGGTTTTAATAATCTACACTTAATCCCATAATCCCCCGATACTTCTAATATATTTCCTCTCGGTACTCTGTACTCGGTACACAACTGTCTAGTCATTTCGTAGTATTGTTGAGGAACAATGAAGAAGTTCAATCCACAAAATTACTATTACCAATCGAAATATAATTTTACAATATTCGTGTGATCAAGTGGCTTGTGGCCTCGAACATGCTTTAAAAAGATTTCCGCTTCATATACAGATAGAACATATCAATTGCATTGTGGAAGTTAAGGAGTAACTTTATGAGAAAGGTTTTTTCTTGATCAACAATCCATACATCCTTTGCCACATATACACTAAAATGGATTAATATACTTGAATAGTGGCACGAGCGCAAAGGAATAGTGTTGGCAATCGAGGAACCACAGAAGGCTCTCAACCAAAAACAACGTGTTGCAATATAAATCCACAACAGAACTTGACCCACATAGCTGTGTAACAACCCACATGCAACTACATCCAACGCAAGAAAGCGGGTTCTCATATTCCATCAGCGTTCATTGGAGAGGGAGTTTGGATTCAGAACATTGTAGCGTGTGGAACAACGTTGCCATCGAATACGCGCAATGCCTGGAGTGTTCGACAAGTGCCGGATTAAAGTGTTTGGGGGCCCTGGGCTATTTAAAAATGTGGAGCCCCTTCTTCGTAACATCACGTAACACTAAAGTCGTTTTAGAACTACTTCCACTTAAATTGATGAATAGGGAAGACTACAATTTTTCTCTATTTTTCAGGTTAATATTTCATAATGCCAAAACATATTTTCGTCTCATCATTGCTATAAAATCGACATACAAAATAGATCTTACGTTTCTTGGCACCACTAGGACATATTCTATCCATTTTACAAGAACATTATAGTTATAAATTACGAATGGTTCAATAATCAGAGGTGAACTGGAAGTTCTCTTCCTGATGCAAAGATATAGTATAGCATGCGCATTCCACCATGCTTCCCCTGTCCCCTCCCGCTCACTTCCTAGACCTCTTCCCCCCGTCCCCCTCTGACCGTACTCGCAAGCTGTCAGATTTAAATTTTCGTCAACAATAACCTTCACAATAATTACAGTGCGTAAGTAGCGAGGATTCGTGTCTTCGGACGGTAACTGATTCTAGCAGTGATGAAATATTAACGCCGACAGACGGAAGAGTGCGTGTTCGATATTTTGCGAGCGTAAATATTCATACAGTATACATCCACAAAGGTGGAGAAGCAGGCCTTTTTACACAATTTTAGGTTCGGCCAAGGGCCGGGGCCCCTTGGCACGCGGGGCCCGGGGCTGCAGCCCCTTTAGCCCCCCCCCCCCCAGTTAATCCGGCCCTGTGTTCGACTATCAATAACGGGGCGTGTTCAGACATGATGAACATTTTGATGATTTCTTGTAGTATGCCTCTTGTACACAATTAACATTTTCTTTCAGTTCACAAAGTCTGACAAGGTTTGAAAATATTTGGCAAGGTTTGGTAGCATTTTGTTTTAACATGGAGAAAAGGCAAGCAGTAGTTGTGGTTCTTGGACTAGCTGTGGGATATATGCTTAAAGCGAAGAGAAACGCGCAATATAACGAACTTCACATGGGGAAAATAATAATGCGATTATCTTGAACATAATTTCTAAAACGTATTTAGTGCCATAACATCATTTTCATTTCATTTAATCATATTAACAGAATAACAATAAAAATATAAATATAAATGAAATGGAAATTCAAGTTTTATTACACAAAAACACAGTAGAAATTCAATAATAATAATAATAATAATAATAATAATAATAATAATAATAATAATAATAATAACAATAATAATAATAATAATAATAATAATAATAATAATAATAATAAAAAATTATATATATAATATAATATATATAATATAATATAATATATTATATATATATAATATATATATAATATAATATAATATATTATTATTATTATTATTATTATTATTATTATTATTATTATTATTATTATTATTATTATTATTATTATTTTACCGGAGGCATACCTTCTCCGTCCATTTGAACTGCACGAATTCTAGAAGGCCATCTGTGCTGTGAACCCTGAACTATGTATCTGATGATACTTGGACCTTTAACTTTTAGATATCTCTTCTATCGGCCAATGTGCCCCCTCTGGCGGGAAGACGGACAATTAATTTTTAGGGGAAGTTACATATTTCTATAGTGGTAAACCGATAGTGTTTGTAGATTGCTTTTAATGTGCTGAGGTTGTCAGCATTACTACAGTTTCCTTCTTTCTTACGTCATGAACGAATCAGAATTTTTTTTTTTTATATTTTTCTAGCCAATTAAAATTGGGGGTGTATACAAGCATTCTGCCTTGGTTAAAGGAGTTCTGGAACTTTCCCCTCTGAGTTGCTATAAAAGCTGGGCGCTTTAGGGCCGTTTTGTCATCTTAATCGCTCCGGTCTAAGTACGCTGTAATTGGAGGCAGAGGAAGCCTTGTCGTCGTCGGAAGGCCCAACAACCCAAGGCAATGGCACACATCTCTTAATATGTGATAGTTCCAGGCAGATAACTTGAGGGGAATGTTTCAAACTTCTTTCTTAATGTAAAAGTCTAAAGTTTAATATCGCCTTTTAAATGTAAATTTTCAGGCGTCTAAGGACTCTGTTCAAATTCTTGCTGGGAAATATGTAATTTAGGGAATAACGAGTGTTCACCCTCTATTAATCCCCACTCAACTTGGTATTGGGGTGACTATGATTTTCTAAAACTCTAAATTCTTAACGCTATTTTGGAACTTAATATTTTTGTATCTAGGCACCCCTCTGCAACTTCAAAACGATTGCAAGTGTTTCGCCTCGTAGCATTTTGTTCATGTCCGATCCTCTTAAACTTTTTCTTTTGTGTTTCTGGGCCATTTAGAATGGGCACTAATTGCGCCTGTAAGAATTATCATTATTCAGAGACGAGTGTGTAATAGACTGTCGAGCCGAAATGACAGTAAATACTGTTTTTGAAATTTATCTAGTGTAAATATGCAAGAAGCGTGTGCCTCTGAGAGGCTGGACTTCCGTAAAATTTTGGAGCTCCGTCTCCTACGATGTAAGTGAGTGGAGCAAAAATGCTCCTTGAAATAATGAACCTTTAGATCTACAGTGCTCATTCCTTTGTAAACTACTGTGTCTATGATCTTCTCCATTGCACCTGATTTTGACTTTAAGTCACTGTTGTTATCAGAGCTTACGAGCTCATCCTTATTCCATTTAACTGTTATTTGTTGTTCATTCAGATTATCTATCAAATTTTAACATAGAAAAGGAAAGAAAATATCAAAATTTAGTACTTTAATTTATGCTATGATTTTATCCCTCCAGAAGACCAGGAGGGATAAAATCAGGAATGATGAAGTCAGAGAAGACGTAGGACTAGAAGACTCCTTTTTCCAGAAGGTCCAAAAGGCAAGACTGAAGTGGTTTGGTCACGTGAAAAGAATGAGTGTCAACAGGTCTGCAAGAAAGGAGTATGAAGAGACCAGTGGGCAGACCTAGAGACAAATGGACAGACTTAGTGAAGAAGGATATAGAGGAGAGAGGTCAGAATTGGGAGCGGATTGTGAACTAAGAATGGTTCATGGACCGAACAAAATAGAAGGGGCTCTTATACCACACCTGGGAAACTGGAGCTGGTCAACGATGATGATGATGATGAATTTATGCTCTGATATTTTCTCTGTCTACCCATTCACCCCGGCGCCTTCTTACTACGGAGCTCGATAGCTGCAGTCGCTTAAGTGAGGCCAGTATCCAGTATTCGGGAGATAGTAGGTTCGAACCCCACTGTCGGCAGCCCTGAAAATGGTTTTCCGTGGTTTCCCATTTTCACACCAGGCAAAAGCTGGGGCTGTACCTTAATTAAGGCCACGGCAGCTTCCTTCCCACTCCTAGCCCTTCCCTGTCCCATCGTCGCCATAAGACCTATCTGTGTCGGTGCGATGTAAAGCAAGTAGCAAAAAAGTAGTAGCCTTCTTACTCCTCTGTAAACCACAAAAACACGGTAAAAATTATAAAATGAGAAGATCGTCATAAATCTAGTAAACATTAAAGCTGTCCACTTCCTTGAGATATTTCTCGTGCAATCTCCTCATGCGCTGACGTTTTATTAACTTTTATGTCGTACTGAGTATAGGCAGCGAAGTGCCTCATACCTAGCAATTACTAGACACACAACATTCCTCAGTCATGAGGACGAAGCCATTCTTGTTGTTTTGATTCCCGCTAATCCCAGTATGCCTAGCGGCCTTGCGCGCACCTTTAATACTCGAAGTCCATTGGTCAACTCTGTCGAAGATTTGGCAATCCTTTGATCGATCAGAACATGTTCTAATTCATTTACAATACTTTTCAAGATTTCTCAAGTATTCTCAAGTATTGCAAGCGATTTGACAAGTAAACTTGTAAAGCACTGAAAATTCTTCTGAAGTCTTGCGAAGTCTGGAATATGACAAAAATGTTGATCGTGTAGAACAGGCTTTATAATGCAGTATCCCTGCTCGTACATCATGGTGACAAGTAAGGCTATTACAAATAAGTACCGTACAAAGTTGTACAGTTTTTTTTTTGGTTTTTTTTGCTTTACGTTGCACCGACACAGATAGGTCTTATGGCGACGATGGGACAGGAAAGCCCTAGGAATGGGAGGGAAGCGGCCGTGGCCTTAATTAAGGTACAGCCCCAGCATTTGCCTGGTGTGAAAATTGGAAACCACAGAAAACCATCTTCAGGGATGCTGACAGTGGGGTTCGAACCCACTATCTCCCGGATGCGAGCTCACAGTTGCGCGCTCCTAACCGCAACTCGCCCGGTAATTAAAACATAGTAGGTATCAGCACAATGTGTGTGCTGACAGGGACTGTATTTTAATTAAAGATATGTTATCCTAGCCATCATCATTGGCTTTGATGTTTTACGATGATTATGGTTTATCGTGAGCGAAAAACCGTAGGGACTATTTGGTGTGTACTATCCACCCCACCCCCCTAATTAGTTCCAACAATTTTGGGAAACCCCTGTATTTTTGAGAGAAAAATTATTTTATTGAGTGTATTAGACCTACTGGCAAAAATTCTCTTCCAAATTCACTGCCTGAACATCAAAGGAAACAAGATGGAGAGGACGCTGACAGCACTTGCTCTAGGCAAATAGAATTATCTTCCAAAATACCTCAATAATAACGTTGCTGAATTTGTGATGTTCGGAGACGCCGAGGTGCCAGAAGTTTGTCCCACAGGAGTTCTTTAATATGCCAGTAAATCTACGAAAAAGAGGCTGACGTATCTGAGCACCTTCAAATACCACCGGAATGAGCCAGCTGGGGTCAGACGGTCAGGCCTTTTCTGTCTGAGCCACTCAGCCCGGCGAAAATACGTCACGACGAATCAATACCAAGAGCCACTCTGCACGTAACCTACTCTAATTTGTGACGATCCTTGTAAATCAGCGGATAAACTTTTTTTGACAGTTAGAATAGAACTTACGATCGTCTGACAGTGAATGTCGGTGTGAAATTTGTCACGGCAAACCGCAAGCTGGCCGGTGCGGCGACATCCACATACACTGTTGATGTTTAATAGTGAGATAAACGCTAGATCGTTACAACACCTGTGCCTATGTTCACTTCAATTCCGCGAAGTAGCGAGCGAGAAGCAGTACACCTGAAACGGCGACACTTCATGTGCCAATAAAACTGAGCTTTACAGTAGGTAGCTTCGTGGTTATGAGGCCATCGTCAGACGGCTGTCTGCGCGTAGTGAGAATAGATCGTCGGTTAAGAGGCTAGCAAAAAATCAGGTTCACTTTCACAAAGTGTTGGTATGAACTGAAGAATTGTGACATGCTGCTCTTTTAATTATTTTTTTCAATAAATAAAGTAAGTTTTATGTAGCCTCCGTGGCTCAGGCGGCAGCGTGCCAGCCTCTTACCACCGGATTCCATGGTTCAAATCCCGGTCACTTCATGTGAGATTTTTGCTGGACAAAGCGGAGGCGGGACAGGTTTTTCTCCGGGTACTCCGGTTTCCCCTGTCATCTTCCATTCCAGAAACACTCTCCAATATCATTTTATTTCATCTGTCAGACATTAATCATTGCCCCAGAGGAGTGCGATAGGATTCGGCAGTCGGCACAATTCCTGTCCTCGCCGCTAGATGGGGGCTTCATTCATTCATTCATTCATTCCATTACTGACCCGGTCGAATGACTGGAAACAGGCTGTGGATTTTCACTTTTAAAGTTATTTTAGTATGGTACATAATTTCATGTCCGCCTGTATGGTGTAGTGGTGAGTGTGATTAGCTGCCCCCCCCCCCGGAGGTCCGGGTTCGATTCCCGGCTCTGCCACGAAATTCCAAAATCGGTACGAGGACTGTAACAGGGTCCACTCACCCTCGAGAGGTCCAATGAGTATAGGGAGGGGGTTTCGATTCCCACCTCAGCCATTCTCGAAGTGCTTTTCCATTGTTTCCCACATCTTCAACAGGAAAATGCCGCGATGATACCTGCATTACGACCACGGCCGCTTCCTTTCCTCTTCCTTGCCTATCATTTCCTATCTTCCCATCCCCTACAAGGGGTTAAGCATACCACGTACGTGAGGCTAACTGAACGAGGTACTGGTCCTCCTTGTCAGTTCATCCCTGACCAAGTGTCTCACGCTCCACACTGCCCTTGATACGGTAAAGGTGGGATTCCTGCTGAGTCCGGGGGCAAAACCAACATTGGAGGGGTAAACGGGTTAAATAATAATAATAATAATAATAATAATAATAATAATAATAATAATAATAATAATAATAATAATAATAATAATAATAATAATAGGATCCCAAGATAGCGGGTTCAAACCCGACAGAGGTAGTCAAAACATTTGAAGGGAGGAAAAATGTCCGTTCCGCACTCCATGTCCTACGGTGTCGGCATGTAAAAGATCTCTGGTAACACATTTAGTGTTTACCCGACAGCAATCACGGAAAATCAGCCATAGACACCCAGGAAAGATCCGATTTACTCTGACATCTAGAAGGCCTAGAGTAAAACGGAACGTCGAAGTTGAAGAGCAAACAGTTAGATGGCGTCAAATTAAAAAAACAAATGCTTGTACACCGTTGCTGAGACCATACAATTATTATTATTATTATTATTATTATTATTATTATTATTATTATTATTATTATTATTATTATTATTGCTGGAATAGTCCGGCTCCTTGGTGAATGTACTGGCCTTCGTTTCAGAAAGACCTGAGTTCGATTCCCGGCCGGACCGGGGACTATTAGCTGCGCATGGTTAATCCTCGGACTCCGAGTTTGGAGTGTTTGCATTAGTCTTAATACACTTCTCTTCATCTACAAACAAGGCATCACACTATCAATCTCCACAGAAACACACACTAGCGATTACCTCCGCTGACGTAAGGTTGGAATCAGGAAGGGCATCCGGCCGTAAAACTAAGCCAAATCCACACCTTGTGCAGACCCCAATAAATAGGGAAAATTGTCAGGAAGAAGAAAAGAATAATGCTGAAATAATGGGAACCAAAAAATAAAATATCTTATCGTTTTTACTAATTACTTATACCCGTAATATTAAAAGAAAGGTTTTGACAGATTGGGCTGGAGGGAGGAGCATGGCACGTGCCATTGTTTGGTGTTGCCACATTCCCGTGTTCCATTCTCCTCCCCTCCGCTTCGCTTTCACTTGTTCGTTCGTCCCGACCGCTGTGTTCTATTGTGCGTAATTCAGAAGTGAGAAGTGTGGCAACTCCATGCAGCACTAGCCGGCCAGCAGGCTTATCACCATGCCAACCACAGTGAGTTCACCACTGTTTCCATAGCAACAATACCCCATCCCCCCTTCCCCCATCCAGGCCGGTAGTAAACGAGCCTCCCTCTAAGAACTGTCATAACGTATCTTTCAATATTACGATGTCTGACTCGTTGGCTGAATGGTCAGCGTACTGGACTTCGTTTCAGAGGGTCCCCACTTCGATTCCCAGCCGGGTCGGGGATTTTAACCTTCATTGGTTAATTCCAATTGCTCGGGCAGCTGGGTGTTTGTGCTATCCCCAACATCCCTGCAACTCGCACACCACACATAACACTATCCTCCACCGCCATAACACGCAGTTACCTACATGGCAGATGCCATACACTCTCATCGGAGGGTCTGCCATACAAGGGCTGCACTCGGCTAGAAATAGCAACATGAAATTATTTTTATTAATATTACGACCTGAGGTACGCATTCGATGTTTACTTTTACCTCCTGTATAGCATGTCTCGAAGCAAATATCTCGACGAAAGCCTAGTTTCATTGCAAAGATTTTAAAGAAGTGAGTTTCTGTTCGCCTTTATTTGTTCTGCCTATTACTGCACTTAGCACAGTCCTTTGTAATATTCCAAGTGTGAAGTGTGGCTCTCCGTTCAGTGGCCCCTCATCTTGACTGAAAAAAGCACATTCCGCAAATCGTAAATTGGTACCTTACAAAAGGGTTGATAAAAGCTTAAATGATGCCGTCGACGCACGTTGTTCTTGAAATAAACATAACCAATCAGCATTACGGTTTCGGACCTGGCAATTTCACAGTAGATCCACTGTTTGCCCTTACAATGATTGCTGAAGAATACTGCGATAAAAACAGCCCCCTTTAAACTGTCTTTTGATGGTAAAAGCACTTGACCTAGTGCTTCGAAAGCATTATCCGCCAGAATGGTATTGAGAGGGGATGGTTGCCCTGTTGTATTTCCTCTTAAAATATCACCAACCGAACAAGTGGCTGCGCAGTTTGGGTCATGTATCTATCAGCTTGTATTCGCGAGATAGTGGGTTCGAACCCCACTGTCGGCAGCCCTGAATATGTTTTTCAGTGGTTTCCCTTTTTCACACCAGGCAAATGCTGGGACTCTGCCTTAATTAACGTCATGGTCGCTTGCTTCCCACTCCTAACCAGCAGGCTTATATCCATGGAAACCGCAGAGAGTACACCATTGTTTCCATAGCAAGTATACCCCATCCTCCCTTCCCCCCATCCAGGGAGGTAGTAAACGAGCCTCCCTATAAGTACTGTCAGAACGCATCTTTCAATATTACGATGTCCGACTCATTGGCTGAATGGTCAGCGTACTGGCCTTCGGTTGAGAGGGCCCCGGGTTCGATTCCCGGCCAGGTCGGGGATTTTAACTTTCATTGGTTAATTCCAATGGCTCGGGGGTTGGGGTTTGTGCTGTCCCCAACATCCCTGCAACTCACACACCACACATAACACTATCCTCCACCACAATAACACGCAGTTACCTACACATTGCAGATGCCATAGGAAAGCCTATGCCATCGGCGCCATAAAACCTATCTATGTCGGGGCGACGTAAAGCAGAGTGTAAAAAGAAAAATAATCACCACCATCACCACCATTACAATCACGTAAGCAGTGAATTAGGTTTTTGAGGATCAAGTCAGCTCTCCAAGCTAATAACTTCACAAACATATTGGCAATTTAAACGCAAAGCATTTCCCAAGTCTCATTTCAGGATAGCAGGATGCCAAGCGGATGTTCTGGTAGGGAGATTTGTGGATTAGTGGCCTCTTCTTGCCATGAAAGAGAAGAAGCTATAATTGTGGAGGTTACAGGTAGTCAGGGGGCGGGACTTAGATATTTCACGTGATGAGTTCATCAGCTTCCTAGAAGGCAACGATGACGGTCGGAATACTTGAATGGACATTCCACAGTCTAGGCCGCCTGCCCGGTTTAAATTGACTCAAGTCTAATGAGAAATAATTATACTTTCTAGTCGGTAAACCCGCTGCTACTGGGTGCCGAGGCGGGAAAGAGACTATTATGTTGTTCAGGGGTGTCAAGTGTGAGAAATGTTAAGGCCTTTCGTTTCATTAAAACGAGCGCCAGAGATTTAACACTACAGGAGATAACAGACAAATTATGCCATCGCCACGGTTACAGAAACACCTGAAATCGCGAATGTCCGCTTTCAAGCCCAGGATATTTGGAAGGATGGCCCGACTCCTTTGCTTCAATGTCAGCGTAGTGGCCTTCAGTGCACTGGATCCCGGGTTCAATTTCCGCTCGGATTGCGGATTTGCGTCGCGTTTGGTGGATTTATTTACTTTCAGAAGATGGATTTTTCAAGTAGTCTTAATACAACACATCACGCCACCGAGCACCATAGGAACACGCAATAATGAAGCCATCCCTCCATACAGGGTTGGCGTCATGCAAGGCTAGTATAGGACGTCGGAATGGTTATACAGGCTTTGTCCACATTAGCGCCTATTAGGGCCGGGACCGAAGAGGAAGAATACAACAGTAGGAAGGATGAAGGCAATTGCCAAAACTATTAAACAGCGAGTATGAAAAATAATGATTACTAGGAATGGGAATATAAACCTGACACTATGTCCTTAAATAGACTGCCGACTCCGTGTAGGAGCAGCGTGCCTGTCTCTTACCAGGGTTCAATTCCCAGCCAGTGTTGCCAACTTAGCGGATTTTCTGCTAAATTTGGCGGAATTAGAAGACTGTCGGCGGAGAGATATACCATTTAGCGTACAGCGGATTTTTTTGGCGGAATTCTAGATTTATTATAGCGGAATTTAGCGTTTTATCCATTTTACTTAAAAAAATTGTACTCCAGTCTGTCTCTGAACTATTCCGTATTTCTTGTCAGGAGCTAGCAGTCACATGAGGAAAACATGTTTGATTTGATGTTATGAGATCGGTGGCGTGCCAGATGCGACCCGTGCCACTAGCGACCGCATAATCTGTAACCGTGCCGGATGCGACCGGCGTTGACAAACAAATTGTCATTTGATAAATTGTGTCATCACCCAAGATAAGGTAAGCTAAACGAAGTGCAATGACATTTCAATAAGTCCTACAAGGAGTTACTGCCCCTACTTTACATAACACTTCTGGGGGAAACTCGTTTTACAACACGAAATATGGTGATGCGTTTACGTTTTTTCCCACCGGGCGAGTTGGCCATGCGGTTAGAGGCGCGCGGCCCTGAGCTTGCATCCGGGAGATAGTGGGTTCGAATCCCACTGTCGGCAGCCCTGAAGATGGTTTTCCGTGGTTTCCCATGTTCACACCAGGCGAATGCTGGGTCTGTAGTTGACCAGGGCCGCTTCCTTCCCATTCCCTGCCTAGTGCAGGTCTTTCTACCTGACTCCCTTGGGCGGCCTGCGCGTCTGGATGTGGGATTATGATAATGAAGTAGGGAGAGATGAAACCCGTTTTCGGCACGTAGTCTACTCCTCTCGAATAATACCAAGGGGTCTGCTCAATGCTTTACGTCGCCATCCGACAGCCGAATCACCATCAACAGCATCATATCCCCTCACTCCATTTGAACACTGTGAAAAGGTTTGGATTTGAATCCCGGCTTTTGGCATGCAATCTAATGATTAGAAACTGTCTACCACCAACTTCCCTACCCTGCCGGCCAACATTCTGATGGTGATTTTTTTTTTTTTTTCATCCAGGCTAAGTGGCTCAGACGGTTGAGATGCTGGTCTTCCGACTCCAACTTGGCAGGTTCGATCCTAGCTCAGTCCGGTGGTATTTGAACGTGCTCAAATACGTCAGCTTTGTGTCGGTGGATTTACTGGCACGTAAAATAAGTCCTGCGGGACTAAATTCCAGCACCTTGGCGTCTCATTAAACCATAAAAGTAGTTACTGGGACGTAAAGCCAGCAACATTATTATATTTTTCTTTCGACCAACGGCACTCGAACCTGCTAACAATGGTGTCAGACCTTAATTTTTGAAAATACCAAGTTAGCTACTTATAAGCAATCTGCCACTTGGTGACAGCCCTTAATGCAGATCAATTGTAAGTGATTGATGGGTCGCATGCGGCACGATGCTTATCCGCTCGGTCGCTATTGGCACGATAATGGCCAGGTCGCATCCGGCACGGTCGCATCTGGCACGTAACCATGAGATCATGGCATCATAAATTTGTAATGCGTGAGGAAAGGGTGCTTATCTCTTAGTTGACGAATGACGACAGATAATGAAACTGAGAGAGAGTAGCATTTATATTTGTGCTATGAAGGAAGACTGGCCTGTTCTGTGTGGCACTTGAGGTAGGGGATTCACCTAGTTTGTACCCGGCAGTAAAACGCCTACAAGTTTTAGCTCGCTGGCTCGCAGGTAGGGGTTAATCCCAGTGAAACTCACAGATCAGGTGAGTGCAGACATTTATTATTATTATTATTATTATTATTATTATTATTATTATTATTATTATTATTATTATTGCTCATTATTTGAGATCGGATTTCTTGGCGGAATTTTAGCGGATTTTAGTAGTATTTAGCGGATCTTGAAAATATAAGTTGGCAACACTGTTCCCAGCCAGGTCAGGAACAGAGGGCTGGTTCGAGGTCCACTCAGCCTACGTGATTACAAATTGAGGAGCTATATGACGGTGATAAGCCGGCCGAGGTCTAGAAAGCCAGGAATACCAGTCGAGAAGATTCGTTGTGCTGACACACACGTCTCCTCGTAAACTGCAGGCCTTCTAGCTGAACATCGGTCGCTAGGTAGATCAAGATCCATCAGGCCTGTACTGTCATGGGGATCTTTTACCAGGGGGTTTAACTTCGCCCTAACGAATTGAAGGTTTCCGGCAACGACGGGCAGGAGGCCGTGGTATTTATTACGGTACAGTCCCAGAAGTGAAAATTGAAAACCACGGAAAACTATCTTCAAAATTACTGACAGTAGGATTCGAAACACCATCTTCCGAATGTAAGCTTACAGGTGCATGATCTGAACCATGCAACCAACTCGCTCAGTAACTATTTTATAATTCAAGATGATATAATCCTACCTACCTTCAAAGTTGACCTGATATTCCTCACAATTGCCAGGCTGAGTGACTCAGAAGGTTGGGGCGCTGGCCTTCTGACCCTAACTTGGCAGGTTCGATCCTGGTTCAGTCCGGTGGTATTTGAAGGTGCTGAAATACGTCAGCCCCTCGTCAGCAGATTTACTGGAACGTAAAAGAACTCCTGCGGGTCAAAATTCCGGCGTCTCGAAAAACCGTCGAAAGTAGTTAGTGAGACGTAAAGACAATAACATTATTATTATTATTATTATTATTATTATTATTATTATTATTATTATTATTTTGATTCGTTGTGCCCAGCTGTGGAGCGCGTTTGAACTTATTTTGCACAATGTTTCTTCTTCTTTTCTTCCCAATATTTCTTCATTTTTTCACTGTGTTCCTCTCTGCGTGTTTCTGTCCAGCCTGTATTTTTTCTTGTTGGTTTCTCTGCAAATTTATGTTTGTTTACTAAGCTTCTAAATTTCATTCTATCTTGAATGGTTTCGTCCTCAATACCCATTTCTTGTAGATCTTCATGAATTTCTGCTAACCAATTGTTGCGGATTTTCAGGGTTAGAGCTAGATTTAGAATTTTCTTTGTCAGCCTGTTGTTATCCATTCTGTGTAGGTGTCCGTAGAATTTTAGTCGTCTCTTTCTGATGGTATCTGTGATTTTTTCTGTGAATTGAAAAATTTCGTGTGGTTTCTTTTTCATCCAAATTCCATTTTCGAACTTTGGTCCTAGGATTTTTCTGAGAATTTTCCTCTCTTGTTTCTCAATGCTTTTCATTTGTGACCTGCCGCCAATGATCAGTGTTTCAGATGCATAAAGTGCCTCTGGTTTGATGACTGTATTGTAGTGTCGTAATTTTGCATTTTATGATATACATCTTTTGTTGTATCTGTTCCATGTGATTTTGTAAGTCCTTTGCAGTTTAGCAGTTCTTTCTTTGTTAGCTTCCTGATTTAACCCTGCTGGCTGAATAATTTCACCTAGATATTTGAATTTGTCTACTTGGGAAATTATTCCACAGTTGGTGATTAATGGTTGATTGTCGAATCTTGATTTAGTTCCTTCCATAAACTGCGTCTTTTCAAATGAAATTTGAAGTCCGGTTTTAGCGGCTATTTCATTCAACTTTTCTATGGATTGGATTGCTTCTTGTCTGTTGTTCGAAAGGATCGCAAGGTCATCTGCGAAAGCTAAGCAGTCAAGGTGAATTTTGTCTTTAAGAAGTCTGCCAATGTTTATACCTTTAGTTTCTTTTCTCCATTCACGAATCACTTTTTCCAAAACTAAATTGAATAGTAGTGGGGATAGTCCATCTCCCTGTCGGACGCCAGTTCTGATTTCGAACGGTTCAGAAATTTCTCCCAAGAACTTAACTTTTGATGTTGTGTTGGTCAGAGTTTGTTTAATCAATTCCCTTGTTTTCCTGTCGACTTGAAATTCCTCTAGTATGTTGAACAGGGTCTGCCGATCTATGGAATCATACGCTTTTTTGAAGTCAACAAAGGTGATTACTGTTTGTTTGGTTTTGCGAATCTGTAGTATGGTTTTTAGGTTTAGGATTTGTTCTGCGCAGGATCTCCCTTTTCGGAATCCAGCCTGATAATCTCCGATCAGGTGGTCTGTTTGTTTCTCTAATCTATTAAGTAGAGCTTTAGAGAAGATTTTATATACGAGTGAGTATTTATTTTTAATTACAATTACCAACCAATTCAAATCCCATGGTGATACAAGCCCTGACGGGTCTTAGGCTACCAGGTGATAGCTGTTCAGTTTGAAGGCCTGCAGGTTCCAAGGTGAAACGTGGTCAGCGCAACGAATCTTCTCGATCATTATTTGTTGGCTTTCTAGGTCAGGGCGCCATCGCACTGCCAAATAATTCCTCAATCGATCTCACGCAGGCTCCGTGGACTTCGAACGATCCCTCAAATCCAGGTAAAAATTCCTGAGCCGGCCGGAAATCGAAATCGGAGCCTTCAGGTAAGAGCCAGGCTCGCCAACCCTAGACCACGTGGCGAACAGTGAGCGAGGTAAATGCGACGCTGAGGAAGTTTACAAAATAAGGCGTGATGCTCTCGAGACTGACGAAAGAATACATACAACTCAAAGATAAACGTTCCATAGAGACCAAACTAACCTGAACTCTCAATCCTCCTACCGCACTGCTTCGATAAGAAGAGCATCTGCTGCGAGTTATCAGAACGAAAGTGGAGCGTCGTTGTGCCTCGCGATAAAAACAATCCCCGAGTTCCTTTCTCACACAGCCGAGATTCTCAAGTCCGGGTTCTCTACTGAGAATGCGACAGCTGGTGACAATCCCTTAAGCAAGTGAGCATGCAAACATCATCAGGAGATTGGCTTCACTTCTTTCCCGCATACTCCTAAATGTATTTATATGTGAAATTCTAAAGAAGTGTATTATACGGTCATAATGACTGATGCATTTTATATCTAGATATCTTGGTAAGTGCCAACAAAGAACAGTGCTAATTTATTCGCTCACATTTTTGTTGTTTAGTCATTATCGAGACCTGTGAAAGCACAGATAACAGAAAAAAAAAAACATTTACGATACCAGTAGCGTATATCACGACTCTAAAGGCTCGCTCCCACCTAGTGGAATGGAATCTAACCGAACAGCTGAAATTTCCACTCGACCGCTCACATCTAGCGGAACAGAATCGAACGGGATTCTACGGGAAACTTCACAGGCTTGCAATGGACGGTCTGACAGAAGGTGTGAGGAGGTAGAAAATTATGAGAGATCGGAGAGGTTTCTGGGTGCATGAAATTAACAAGATAGCCAAAAGGAGAGTATTCAAACTTATTTGAATGTTGAATGCGCGATGAAGCTAAGTTTCAACTGTAGGCCTACTTCAGAGTTATTGTATTGCAATTTCAACAACTATTTCAGATAGTAGAATTTAACAGAAATGTTCAATTTTACAGGAGAAAATGCTACATCAGATGCAATGGGATGCCGTGATCATTTTTAAAACTACTTTAATGCAGTAGATTGCGTCCCGTGGTAGGATGAAATCATTAATCGAGGTAGCTTCAACATTCATTTTATTACTTTTTGCTATTTGCTTTACGTCGCACCAACACAGATAGGTCTTGTGGCGACGATGGGATAGGAAAGGGCTAGGACCGTGGCCTTAATTAAGGTACAGACCCAGCATTTGTCTGGTGTGAAAATGGGGAAACCACGGAAAACCATCTTCAGGACTGCCGACAGTGGGTTTCGAACTCACTATCTCCCGAATGAAAACTCATACCTACGCAACCCTAACCGCACAGCACAAATACGACAGTTTGAAACCTAGGGAATGCCACTTACGAAATCGTTCACTGAAAATATAATAAACACTGAAAGATGCATCCCATGTGAGATGTGTCAATTATCGTACTGATATACTGTATGTGAACTCCAACATAACATGATTTGGTGATGAAGTCAACAAAAATTATGAATTAAATTGTATACAGACTACAGAAACCTACCACAAAATTGATTATTATAATAAGTTTGGTTTTCCATAGCCTTGCTTATATCCTCCCAGGCATTATTTTTTACGTTGTTGCACAAATGCTTGTGGGTCTTGAAGTAGAGGAAATTATATTTTTGAACTAAACTAATAAGTTTTTCCGTGTCTAGTACCAATAAGTTAAATAAACGATCACAAAACAACATTTTCCCGACCGTATCCAAGAAACAGCTGACTCTCCAGCTGAAGTTGATACACATTTGCCGCCAAATGGTCGTCCTAAAGATCTCGACTCGACCCGACCGTCTACAAAGTTGCACGAATCTTAACAATTCTGTTCGATTCCGTTCCGCTAGTCGAAAAATATTCTTGGCAGAGAATCCTGTTCCGTTCGGTTCGATTCGATTCGACTCGTGGCGATCGCCATGTCTATCTTTCATTTAAACACATGTTAAAAACAAGTTCTGTTCGGTTCAATTCGATTCCAATCCACTAGGTGGGAGCGGGCCTTAAATCGCTTCTAGGACTATGAAGAGACTGACAACCGCTTCGAGAACGCTGCAGGTAAGTAATCAAAATCACTCACGGACTGTGGGAAAGGG
This sequence comes from Anabrus simplex, assembly GCF_040414725.1. Taxonomy (NCBI): domain Eukaryota; kingdom Metazoa; phylum Arthropoda; class Insecta; order Orthoptera; family Tettigoniidae; genus Anabrus; species Anabrus simplex. The sequence goes on from NC_090270.1 coordinate 329,366,850, forward strand.
TATTCTAAACCGTCCCCATGTTGGTGGGAAATGAATATAAACCACTTCAAGGATGGTCGATCATATTCTAAATCGTTTCTAGAATGGTGGGGGAAAACGATTCTAAACCATCTCTAAGATGGTGGTGAACGATTCTAAACCACTTCTAGGATGGCGGAGAAGGAGAGCTGGGAAAGGAAAACGCCGTTTCTCTTTTCAGTTTTGTTTCTAAGAATGAGTGCACCCAGTTGCAGACCTTCAAAACAGGTTTTAATTCAAGTTGGGTGTTTAAGTCGGGAGAAACAGAATGTGGCGGCACTCCGTTCATCGAAGTGCTGAATCAGATTCAATCCACACTGAGTAAACATCTGAACGAGGGGAATGCGGGATGAAAAGAGAATGTTTGATATTTTGTCTCTCCGTCCAAGTAACGCCTACTGCCGTATCTCAAAACAGTCGACCAGCACTGGTCAACATATCTCGTAGGCGAAGGAAGCACGATCGTCACTTCGTGATGTGCAATATTCATTGTCACATCTGCTGCTTCCGTCGTCATATGATAATATATAATTTCCTGTCGTCTGAATGCAAGTAGTAGACACAGTACGTTAAACGTCTGCTTTACAATCATTCCAGTATGAACAGAAATGTTTTCACTTCATCGAAATGTTTTATGGAATCAAATATCGTCAAGTGTTACATATGTTATTTGCCCCTTCAACTGTTCTACAGTGCTTATTACAGTAGAGGCCTGAGTGCCATTTAAAGATATTCAAATGCGAGAACTCCGTGTCGTTCGCTTCCAGCACAATGAATAACTCCTGTGGGGCAATAGTTCGACTCCTGGAATGTCTTACAATCTACAGCGATTTACGGATAGATACTTTTTCTTTCGGTGTTTAACATCGCACCAACTCAGATTTTTTTGTTTTTGTTTTGATGGCATAAGAAAAAAAACAGGACTGGAACGGAAGCAGCTGTGGTCTTAATTAAGATACAATCCCAGCATTTGCCCGGGGTGAAAACGGGGAAAGAAGGGAAACCAAATTCAGAACTGTTGATAGTGCGATTCGAAATTACCTTCTCCCGCATACAAGCTTAAAGCTTGTAGCCACGCAACTTACTAACTCGGTCGAACGCTAAACAATTTATTATTATTATTATTATTATTATTATTATTATTATTATTATTATTATTATTATTATTATTATTATTATTATTATTAACAAAGTCCTTTATATGCAAAATGATAAAGATTTCGAAAGATTTCATACTGATATAAGCATCGTCAATGAAATGTTCTTAACAAATAAAAACCGAAACGGACGGGCCGGAGTCGAGGGTTCGTGAGATTGGAAATGTTACATGCAGTGCTTTCTGAAATGCTGTACAGTTGATCGCTGGGAAGTAGAATTCGATTTCACACGGATGGACGTTGGTTCGATTCCCCGTTAGGAGATAAAAAATTAAGAAACGAGATCTGCACTTCAGGAGGTGCACACGGCTCTCAGGTTTACTCAGCCTACATCAAAACGTAGTACCAGATTAATTTCTGGGGGGGGGGGGGGAAGGCGGCCGGGCGTGGAGCTGACCACTCTATCCCACCAAGTGCCTTCATGGCCAGTTCTGAGATTAATTAAGGTACAGCCTAAGTTTTTGCCTGGTGTGAAAATGGGAAACCACGGACATCCATCTTCGGGGTTGCCGGCAGTGGGGTTTGAACCCACTATCTCCTGGATGCAAGCTCACAGCTGCGTGCCCCCTAACCGCACGACCAATTGAAAATAGAGAAGAAAAAAGGATTCCGAAGAACAAACATATACGACTTAAACTAAAAACTTTCATATCTGATGAAGTTCGGAACGAAGGTAGTTTTTTAGGACAGGAGGAAGATAATGAAAGATAAATTCCCAGTTAATTTTTTGAAGACTTATATGTATATGGTTTAAGTGCTCTAACGTGGGGGGCCTGCCACGCGGTGTAGGGGTAGCATGCCTGACTCTTAGCCACAAGCCCCGGGTTCGATTCCCGGCCAGGTCACGGATTTTTACTTGCATCTGAGGGCTGGTTCGAGGTCCAGTCAGCCTACGTGATTAAAATTCAGGAGCCATATGACGGTGAGATGGCGGCCCCGGTCCAGAAAGCCAAGAATAACGGCCGAGAGGATCCGTCGCGCTGACCACACGTCACCTCGCAATCTGGAGGCCTTCGGGCTGAGCAGCGATCGCTTGATAGGCGATGGCCCTTCGGGACTGTTGCGCCATGGGGTTTGGTTTCTTAATGTGGGCGTAAAATAAGTATATAAATAAATAATTATTATTTACCAAGTCCCTTCTATGAAACAATGCTAAAAATCTCGAGAAACTTTATACTGATATATGCATCGACAATCACAACTAAAAACCCAAACGGACCGGCGAAGGTTCGTGAGATTGGAAATGTTACCTACAGTGCTTCCTGAAAGATTGTAGAGTTGATTGCTGTGAAGTGGAATTCGATTACTGCAGTGGAAAAATCTTCGTAAATGACAAAATTATGAAACGATAGAATCACTATTCCCGCCATTACCAAGCGGATCGTTCGGAATATGGAATAAACGAAGCTAGTGATTCACTAGCATGCTTCAGTGACATCATCGTCAAAGAACTTGACAGAAAAAAATCTGAAAACGATATCATTCACTTTATAAAAAACATATTCTACACGTCTAGTGAATAACTTTGTGATACATTATCTGTTGAGACATGTTAAAAAGAGAGAGGAAATAAATAAAAAAAAAAAGCACAGACGCAACAAGAACTTTTGTCCGCATTGTGACGTCAGCCGAGGTGGTGCCAAAGCTGCAATATCTGAGGCGATTGTGTTACGTACTTTGATTATTAATTCTCGTTTCCTTGCCAAGCAAACCTCTTTAAAAGTGCAAGTTCAGATGAATCAGGAAGCGGGGGCAGCATGTGAATGAATGCCAACTTGATTATACCCTCTGACAGAAACATCCCAGACATCAATAATACTCAAACGACTGACTCGATAGCGCAGATGATGTGCCCAACGCTGCGGGAACAAGTCCTAGCGCAGATAGAGATTTACGAAGGTTCAAATGAAGAGACATTTGTCATTAAGCCAAGTGGCGTGTTGAAGAACACCGTTTAGTTTTAAATTTCGACATAATGGTGCTTAATGTTCATGTAACCAACAAGATATACGAGAAGGACTACATAATGTTTTTGGTCTTACCCCCCAATAACTAGGTTTACGGTTTTCGGAGACGCCGTGGAGCCGGAATTTTGTCCTGCAGATCTTTTACGTGGCAGAAAACCTGTCGCCACGAGTATGACATGCTGTATTTCAGGCTCGCCGGGGGCAGGAGCAGTGTAAAGTGCTGTTCAGAAAGTTTATTTGTGATGGAGTGTTAGAGCAGTTGTTGCTGAGTAGTATTTGAGTTGGTGCTATGTTGTCATCGAGTGATGTGTGTTAAGTAGTTCAGGGTATGGAGCAGCCACGTGACTTGATTATTCGAATAATCGGCCTTGTCTGGAGTCGTGCCAAGTGAACAGAAGTCGCGCGTTGTGATAGTCAAAAGACCTGTGTTCGAGCCAAATTACAAGGAATTACAACACCAAGCCTCTGTGAATTTAATAAACGCCTACACAATCCTATATTTGTAACTAGCTCAGTGGCTTCGTTTATTTACATACCACTTACCTTTAAATCATTAGAAATAGAGTCTAACCATCGTCGTCTTGGTCTCCCTTTACTTATCCTACCCTCCATGAGGGGGTTCATTATTCTCCTTAGTAATCTATTCTCCTCCATTCGCTGTACCAGACCCCAACACCGAAGCCGGTTTGTGCGTACCGCTTCATACATCGAAGTTCATTCCTTACTTAACCTTTATCCCCACATTCTTTTCTAACGAGAATTCACGTCCATGCGGTTCGGATTCTCCAGAAAACTGAAGTTCACGTGTCTGTAATCACGTTATCTACAGTCACATAACACTATAAGCTTGCTTCACTGCGTAGCCTAGTATTTTATAATGCGGAATGAAAAGTCTGAACAACATTTTTACAATGTACTGTACTCAAACGTCCGCACTTTCTAATGTCCAAGAAGAAACATCACCGGAGAGATTTTTTCCTATTAATTTATGTACGACTTCGCGCTATTTCAGGCTTGCCCCAGCGCTTGAATTTCTCCGTAATCATTTTGTAAAATTATTCATAATAAATCTCATTTGTGTGATTTGTGAATTATTTATGAGAAATAGATATATAAGAGATATATAATCATTCATTTTTCCTTATGTAATATTGATTAGGATTTAATTAGGGAACATTGCTCTTTCACCCAACTTGACTACAGCTTTGGTTAACATGTAAGCTACCTTTTTTAATGCTATTTGTTCGTGGCGTCGACCTCTAAAAATCTTTTGGCACTACTTGCAGCATATGTGGAGGAACCTGCGTGTAACTGTAATTGCGGAAGTGTAAAGTGTTGATTGTGAGGAAAGAAACGTTAAGGACGACACAAACACCCAGTCCCCAGGCAAGGGATATTAATCATTTACAATTAAAAGCCCCTGAATCAGCCGAGAATCGAATCCGGGGCCGCCGGTTACAGGCGGACGTGTTGCCCCCTACACCGCGAGGTCGGATATATAGGCTACTTACTATCACGCTATATTTTAAGTGGGCGGTGTAGGGAAAGAAAATTGTCCGACTGAATTGTCAGCGTTCAGGCCTTTGGTTCAAAGGGTCCTGGGTTCAATTCTCGGCTGGGTCAAGGGTTTCAATCGCGTCTGATCAATTATTTTGACACGGGATCTGGGTGTATGTGTTTGTCCCAACACTTTCACCTTCATATTCAGATAGCACACTACACTGCCAACCACCACAGAAAACGCGATAGTGATTACATCCCTCTCCATATAGGGTTGGCGTCAGGAAGGGCACTCGGCTGTATAATTGGGACAAATCGACATGTGCGACACAGATCGCACCAGCGACCTCACATGTGTGGGAAAAGCGGTAGAAAAAGATGGTGTAGCGAAAAAAAGTAAAGCAAGTCAGAGCAAAACCCTATATCGCCATACCATTAAGGGATTTTCTAGAAAAAACCATTAGAACGATAAAATGCTTTTGTCGAATTCAGAAAACCTTATTTTGTTTTGTTTCCCCTCACACAAGCAATACTGAAGTACAATTTCACGCTCGTTATTTTCCATGAATTTCGCTGAACTTTTTCACTTACTGCAAAATAAGTAAATTTCGCTTTAAAGTGGCTTTATTGCTTTAATTCGCTGTAATTCACAGAAACGAAATTACCAATTTATTAACCAGACTCATATGATTCCTTAAGATATCTCAAAATCGCTTCAAAATACAGTACGTTTTGTCGCGTTTGTCGTTAATGCGAAAAAATCATGCCCCTACCGATCAGATGCAACCACACTACCATTCCAGCAATTCCTTCAATATCAAGTCACTAGGGACAGGCGTTTGCGATCATCGACGAGAGCTCAATATGGCAAGGGAGATGAGAAGACTTTCCCTTCCTCACGGCTGACAGCACTGCAGTAAGAATTGAATGGGGAGCTCGCCTTTAAAAGTGCCCCGCCCTCTTCTCTCCCCCCAGGGAACGGAGAGCAACAGCTCGCAGGCCGCACCGAGAACTGTCAACTAGCCGCACCACTAAATCTGGAAGAAAAGTATTCCATTTTTTTAAAAGGGAAGCAAACATAATTTTATCCCTTTGGTAACAGAAGGGTGTGAGGATAATAAGGAACGTGCTGATAACTGGTGAGGATATCACGTAAAAGGCAACCAAGTGTGCTTGTTGGTTATCTTTAGATGGCAGTGAAACGGGAATGGCCAGCGCAGGTATTCTTTAGGTGCCATCAAACTTCACCCTGGTCGACTGCTATTCAATCACGTAACACTTCCATCTACTTTATGGAGGCGAACGTGTGCGTCATCTGCTCGGAAATGCCTGTAAAGCAAAACTGAAACTCGGTGATAAACCAGAGATAGCCTGGAGGAAGACGAGTTTGCTACATAGCTGAGGGAGGGAACTTTTTCTCACACCTAGACCTGTTCTTAACTTCTCTTTATTTTCTCTCTTTATTTTGACCTTCGTCCATAGGACATTTGGCCATCAATAATGTACAATGATAAAAATTGTTACAGAAAAGAGAGATAAAAAGGGACAACAAGTTAAAAGACATACAAAATAACAGAAATGACCTAGAACAGAGCAAAAAGGAAGCAAAACACACTTGAAATAAAGACACTTACACTTTAGATATTAACACCAGTTTTTGTGAAGAATGTTGCAATTGCACTGTACACACGTAAGTCTCCAGTTGCCAGTAATAGCTGAATATTTGTGGGTAAGGGAACCCGAAGGTGCACAAAGGTAGCGAACAATTCTCTGCGAAAGGATGCACTCGAAGATAATGTGGTTCGCATCTCCCGCGTTTCTTGCGCTACACGGACATTGTGCTGATTGGAGAACACCAATCCTGTTGAGGTGAGCGGGAAATGAAGCATGGTTGAACCTCATCCGAATAATGGTAGTTACTTGGCCTCGGGCCCATCTGACGTCTTGATACCATGGTTTATGGGGGATAGCTGGTTGAATGCAGGCATAGTATCGTCCTTTGTGTTGAGTAGTCCTGTTCCACAGAGCTGTCCATTCAACATAAGTTTTCCTTCTACTAGTAACATAAAAATCAGTACAGGGGAGGTGTAATGAAAGGAATAAGCCAGTACGTGCACCTTGTTTGGCCAGACTGTCAACCAGTTCATTGTATGGAAGTCCTGAGTGTCCTTTCACCCATAAAAATGACACACATTTTCCGCGCGATTTCATGACAGACGATAATTCTAATATTTCATAGATGTAGGAGTGTGTTCGTATGTTTCGTCGAGGATGTCCCAATTTCCTAATAGCACTTTGAGAATCTGAAATGATAAGTATCTTGGGGAAATTTCTGGATTGTGAGTAATACAGTGCCTCCCGGATGGCGACAATTTCAGCAGTCTAGATGGATGCTTCAAAGGGAAGAGAAAAACGGCCATATTCCTGTGTTTGCACGCAAAAATATGCGTTCTTAACTTCAAAAAAGGTCAGTTTCTGAACACCAGAACTACAACTTCTGAATCTTTTCCGTTTACTGAACAGACGAATTAAATTCTTATATTTTTTTCTTTACCTTGGAAAACAGAACGAACTTCTTCAAGAGCAGAATAGACGAATGTGCACATATTGTTAACCCTAGAACTGACAAACGTCGCGCTTGCGTAACACGAGTATCACTAGAATGCCAACGTCGCATGCGCGATGCATAGTACATACATTCGCTTAATCACATCAAACATACGTAAGAGTGATTAAATTTGTTAAAAAAAATAAATGTGCAATGCATAAGTGGATTGCCTGGCATTTAGGAAAAAAAAAAAAAACCACTCGGCCCTTCTAGGTTTGACGTTTTGGTGAAAGTAATTAATAATCCCCAATAGCGTCTCCGAAGACCTTAAAAAAGTAGTTAGTGGGACGTAAAACAAATAACATTAATTATTAATTATAATCCCCAATTACCAATACATGGCGACATCCTGATGTCCATCTGCATCGCCCACTGTCTCGAAATCCACCAATAAGAACTGCAATAGAATTGAAGAATTCCAACTTTAATATAACTAAAGAATGGCAGAGAAGAAAAAATACTGGGCCTGAGTCAACTCTGCCATAAACTGGTTCGTCGCTGCCACCTTGGATTTGAACTTCCTCGTAAAACCTGGCCTACTCAAGGATACGATTGAGCCATGGTAACTGTACAGATTTCTACTACAAATGGAAAAGAATTTCTAAACCTAACTGCGATTTTGGTGCATCTAAGCAGACCATCCAACACATCGTCACCGATTGTCCAAAAGGAAAGTACGGTGGCGACATTAGTGATTTTCCTAATGCGTTTTCCAGAAATGGTTACATCAATAACCTGAACAAAAGTATATAGTTTGTTTTCATGTATGAATGTATTGTTACTGTAAAGCATTTCGCGCATTAAAGAAACGTTTCGGTTCCGAAACTTAGTAGCTCGGATGGTACGGCGCTGGCCTTCTGAAGCAAGTGAGTTGGTTCGACACCCGGTTCAATCCGGCAGTACTTGAAGATGTTCAAAAACGTCAGCTGACTGAAATGTGGTCCAACGGCTGAGTCATACTGAAACACTGGATCCCGTGAGATCTCCGAAGTTATGTAATATTGGGTGTGGATCGAAATCCACGTGCTGTTGGAGGAACGGAAATAAACTGGCGAACCTACCGCAAGTGAACTCCAGCTCTGATCGATGGCCCCTGGAGTAGCTGAGAGCAATTATTAGGTCGCCAATGACCAGGTTTGGAAAAGGCACTGGGTTATGTTACCGACAAGTTAAAGAACTCCTGTGGGACAACATTCTGGCACCTAGGAATTATAGGACATTTTAATCTATCCCCTCCATGCAGGCGATGAAGTGGAACGTAAAAGCTCCCAGTATCCAGAACCTCAAACAGACTGGTTGACTGTTGACTCCAAGTTTAGTCTAGAAATAACTAAGTCCTCATTTCTGTGACTGAGTGGACTTCGCTCTCCAAAAACGTTCCTCTTCGCAGTGTAACGGTTAGCACTATGAGCTGCTGTTCTCGGAGGGCCAGGGTTCGATTCCCGGTACTGCCAGAGATTTAAGAATGGCAGGAGAGCTGGTATGAGATTATAATGGTACACACAGCTTATCTTCATTGGGAATGTGCCTAAAAGGAGCTGCGCCTCACCTCAAGGGTAAAAGGGCACGAGTTTATTGTATCTCCAATTATTGAAAGGTTTTTGTAACTTTCAGGGGTAGAATCAAACCAGCGTCCTTCCAGACAAATCGGGTACGCCCTTACCGCGTCGTCTAACCAGCCTTCACCTACCTTTATTACATACAGAAAATTAAAAACTGGCTTAGGGAAACAGTATAGTCCGAACTTGAGCACTAACTACGGTTTACGGCTTTCGGAGACGCCGAAGTGCCGAAATTTAGTCCAGCAGGAGTTCTTGTATGTGCCAGTAGTCTACCGACACGAGGCTGACATATCTGAGCACCTTCAAATGCTCAAATGCAACAAGACTGGGCTGGGATCGAACCCCCCAAGTTGGGGCCAGAAGGCCAGCGACTCAATCCGACTGCACTGGTTACCTTATCTGTGCTAAGTTATTTGTGCCTTGGTCGTCTCTCTCGGGGAGTTTGTGATAGCGGAGAGTAATAGAGCTGTGATCCAATAAGCCCGGAGCCCTTCTGGTTTTAATAAGTGAGCAGCCACACACGCACAGTGCTCAGCCATGCTTATCAACTTCCTGCAATTATTTCATTTACCACTACTGTCGTGCAGCTACCAGTCAAAGCCCTCGCCCTCTTCAACCAAGAATACCAGGCCCCAAATGCACGTGGAGGTTACTAAGATAAGATACACGAGATGTTTTATGTGTGTTCAACGAATATCCTGTTCGAAACTGGTACAAAACTTTAATCCTTTAATTGTAATGTGAACTCTATCCTAGGTTTCGAAAACCTTCTACGAACAAAGTGAACATTTTAAATAACTAGAGCACGGAACTTTAGGCAGTAATAGGTTAGAATGCAAACTTACAGAAGCGAATAAATAACATGTATGCTCTGTCCCAAACAACAGTTCTGCTATGAGATTTATATTATAAATATTAGGGGTCCGGCCTATTAGAACCCCTAGATCTTATATTACTCTCGCCACAGTACGGAAGAGCGGGCTAGGCTACATTCCCTCGCAGTCAAATTTAGTTTTCATTCTAACCTATTACTGCCTAATCTGGGCTCTACAAATAACCAATATCGCGGGATGAGCCACAAATGGTGATCAATATTAACGGACCAGCCCTACACCTCCCCACAGCAAGAAAAAACTATATGTGAAAAGAAAATCTATTAGATATTATCTACTGATTGTAGGAAGCTAAAATAATATCCTGAAATCACAGATTGTCGATTCAATAATACGACTTACTGCTTTTTTAAATACGGAGAAAAAAACCTTGAAAAGCCTGAGTTCTTCCTATATGGAACACAGCACCTCATGACTCTAAAGTAAGTAAACAATTCAACACTCACTTTGCGCTTAAGCTTGAAAAAGTTTTTGAGAAGAGCGGAAATAAATCGTCACCACCAGCTGAAGCAATTCTTCCAAATGTACGCAAATTACGTAGGAGTTAAAGCTTAATTCCCACATGTGACTCGTCAAGTGAAATTCTCACACCGCAGTCACCAAGATTCAAAACTCAGTCTGTTTGTTAGCCCATAGCTAACTCATATCGTGATCTAATAACTGTTCTTCTCATTAGACGACTTCTGCTCGATGCTAAGTCAGTTGTTCAAATGATGGCAATGATGATCATGATTATGGTTTTACGTCCCACTTTTATGGTGTCTGGAGACGCTGAGGTGCCGGGAATTATCCCCGCAGGAATTCTTACGTGCATACATCCCCTGCATATCCTATATTAAATATTACTGGAAGTCGCTATCTTAACACTGCTACATTTAAGAAACACCAGTTTGAGTGGCACACTAAGACGATATCTGCTCTTGACATAGAAATGGCATCGCTGACAAGAAATTGAGAAGTGACGTCTAACTTGATAAACAACGAAATACGATAAATAATATCCGACAGAAAACTAAATATGAGATACATATTTTATCTAGAACCACACTGACATGAAGACAGGGAGATAGCTACCAATTTAAATGGCTGATAGACAGTCTTAAGCAAGGAACTGTAAATTATTAAACAGTGTACATTTATTTTCTTACTGGACAGCAAGTCCTATATCTCTGGTCAAGTCGGAAGTGATGGTCTGTTTATCTCATGGAAGTGACTTCAATCTAAACTTCAGTCATAAGTCTCATAAGTATTCGTTTACTGGCGTTCGACATGCTTAACACTAGAAAATTAAAATGTATACAGATGCAGGGCCGTTTTATGAATTCTGCTTGAGGATACGTAAGAGATCTCTTTTCTTAGCTATCTCCGAACGAACAAACAAACAAACAAACAAACAAACAAACAAACAAACAAACAAACAAACAAACAAACAAACAAGCAAACAGAGTTTGATGGGGGTTGTAACTTAATTAAGGCCACGGCCACCCTACTGTCATCAAAAATCTCTCAGAGTTAGAGCGACATTAAACTAATAGCATTAAATCAAAATAAAAAACAAAATATGATTCAGACTTGATGACAAGCTACAAGCCCAAGAGTCACTCATATTCGGCATCATATTGTATGACTTCTTTAAGAGGAAAGAATGTGAGCCGGCCTGCGGTGCAGTCAATAATCGTTGACCTTCTGTTAGCCAGGCAGCGGATGAGGTCGGTGTCATTCAGGGTTATTAGACACATTTAGTCTTTGGCTGCCACACGTTAAAATAATCCTTCACTGCAAATTTATTATTCTTCTAGGTCTGTTAACGAGTAACTAGAAGTTAGAGTGGGCGTTAATAATAATAATAATAATAATAATAATAATAATAATAATAATAATAATAATAATAATAAACGCCACGAAGCAGCCTGAATAATAACAAAACGTGGCTGTCAAAACTGGGCTAAGAATACATTTCGATAAAACTATAGTTGTACTTGGACAAAGTGGATCCGTGGAACAGAACTGAAACTATATCTGGGAAAATTCACCATGTTCAAAAATGTAAATATTTGGGAGAAGTTCTAGCCCCTAATGGGGATGAAAAAGGGACTGTTCCAAATCGGTTTTGATTTCGCCAAACCATGTCATTGTGTCTGTTTTGCCTTTACTCCTGTTTTCATAGAATTCGACTATTTGTTTGGCACGTCTTTCTGGATGCATTCTTGTACATGGAATCTTAGCCTGCGTTTTCTAATGTTACTGTGAATACATATTTATTATATATTTATTACTATTAGGCCTATTATTATTATTATTATTATTATTATTATTTCTGGTAGATAATTGCGGCCAAGATTCTATCACAGTCTTTGCCCCGAGTTGAAGTTGAGAAATCGCAGTAGATCATTTCTAGGATGGCTGAGGGTAGAATTCATACTTTGTTCTCTCATGTCTCTCGGGGTGGAATGTATCCTCCTCCCCATTGAATCTAACATTTTTTTTCTATAGCCGATTCAGGGGTTGACCCTGAACCGCCCAGCCATCTTCTGCCTATAGTAAGCAGCGACTGAAAGAGGTGTCGTCCCTAAGGGTTCCAGCTTAGCATTAGTTGGTGACCACAAGGAGCCTAGTTGTGTCCGGTATTACTTACACTTACTTGTGCTAGCCTCATTCATACTCCAGTTATGAGGCCCTTTTCTTGTACCCTCGTATTTCGAGAAGAGTCAAAACTTCTTCAGCCTTGCTGAGTGACTCACGTGGATGAGGTACTGGCCTCCTGAGCCTAACTTGGCAGGTTCGATCCTGGCTCAGTCCGGTGGTATTTGAAGGTGTTCAAGTACTTCACCCTCGTGTAGGTAGATTTACTGGTACATAAAAAGAACTGCGGGACAAAATCCCGGCACCTCGGCGTCTCACGAAAATCGTCAAAAGCAGTGGAATGTAAAAGCGATAACACTTTTGATTAGTGTTAAGAGGGATGGTTACTTAGTTGTACTCCCCTTCAAACAGTAACCACAACCGATAGCTGCAGTCGCTTAAGGGCCAGTATCCAGTATTAGGGAGATAGTGGGTTCGAACCCCACTGTCGGCAGCCCTGAAGATGGTTTTCCGTGGTTTCCCATTTTCACACCAGGCGAATGCTGGGGCTGTACCTTAATTAAGGCCACGGACGTTTCCTTCCCACTCCTAGTCCTTTCCTATCCCATCGTCTTCATAAGACCTATCTGTGCGACGTAAAGCAGTTTGCAAAAAAAAAAAAAAAAAAAAAAAAAAAAAAAAAAAAAAAAAAAAAAAAAAAAACCAACAGTAACCATCACAACAACCACCAGTCACCGCGGAAGAATACTAGTAACTACATACAGTACATACGTTTAAGAAATAGTTCTGCATCTCTTTTTATGAATATTTGTTGGACAGATTTGGAAACAAATAAATGGAACATTTCCCCTGACCGTAGCTTCCAAGAATAAAGTGAATTATAGACCAGTGTTGCATATGCACTTGTCGAAGTATGAAGCAAGAACCGTGTGCTGGCATGGAGCCCGTGACCTATTGTATTATTGTAATGCGAAAGGTTGTCAGCTTGAAGGTTATTGGAACTGCCACCGTAAACAGATCCGCTATGCGAGGCAGGTACAACTCGACACTGGTTAACTAGTTATCTGTCACACTGGTTTACAGATTAGCGATCACGTGTGGTTATCATTGGTTTATGTTTGTGTTTCTAGAAAGGCTACTGATAAATTACCTGAAGATAAAACAAAATAAAATAAAAGGCCTCATCACGATCATAGCTATAGGACCCCAGTCCACAGGAGCGTGTCTTCATTTCAAAAATAAATCTTACAGGTCCAAAATTCACAAATGGAAAGTTGTCCAAGAGGAAAGACCAAGGAAGAAGAATGGAAGAACCTGGTCTGAAGAGAGAAAGGAAGCCCACAGTAAAAGAATAAAAGAAATATGGGCACAGAGAAAGGCAAATATACTTCTCTAAGGACTTTGCATAGTCTTAATGGGCTCATTCGCATACATAATAATAATAATAATAATAATAATAATAATAATAATAATAATAATAATAATAATCCTTCCATCTGCCGCTTGGCTTATGGTCAGCGTAGCAGCCTTCGGTTCAGAGGGCCCTGGGTTAGAGTCCCGGCCGGTCCAGATATTTTAGCGGCGTTTGGTTATTTTTCCCTTGTTCGGGGACTGCTGTTTGTGTTTTCCCCAACACACATCTCTAAACCTAAACACACCACACTACCAACGACCACAGGAAAACATAATAGCGAATACATCCTTCCTCATAGGGTTGGCGTCCGGAAGGGCATCCGGCAGTTAAACTGGGCTTAATCCATACGGAGTACCAACTCCCAGTATTTGAATAATTCTAGGAAGAAAAAGAACCAGATACGTGATGTTTAGCGTTATACTGTCAACTGCTACACATGTACCTTATACTGCTACTAGTACGTCCGGCTCCATGGCTAAATGGTTAACGTGCTAGCCTTTTGTCACAGGGGTCCCGGGTTCGATTCCCGGCAGGGTCGGGAATTTTAACCATCATTTGTTAATTTCGCTGGCACCTGGGGCTGTGTGTATATGTCGTCGTCATCATCATTTCATCCTCATCACGACGCGCAGGTCGCCTACAGGAGTCCAGTCCTAAGACCTGCACCTGGCGAGCCGAACATGTCCTCGGACACCCCCGGCACTAAAAGCCATACGCCATTTCATTACTACTACTACTACTACTACTACTACTACTACTACTAACAATGGCGTGTAACCTCCAAAGAGGTCCCATTTTCTTGACACGGAATAACCTCAAGAGCCTATATCATGTCTATGGTTCCGAAAGTCTGGCTGGGTAAATTTCATTCTATGTTGGAAGAAAACTAATAAAGACAAGACGTTTCAATGACGCAGCGGCATTGAGATTTTGAATTACCCGTGAACACTGATGGTGTCATCTTGCTACTTACGAATGCAAACCACCACTACACACGTTTTAATCTTACTCGCAAGGAGTTAGACGTAAACAGCACACAACTACCTGAGTAGAAACACCAACAGGTTTTCACAACAATTTGTAGAATTTAAATAACATTTCAAGGCCTAATCGAACGATAAGATCCACTGAGTAGGAAGTACGCAAATTTATTGTTTTAGACTGTACTCCGCTATCCTTTCCTTTTTAACAGAATTTTGTGAATATTAACTTTTCCCAGTGAAATAATTATAAAACGAATTAAAGAGTGATAATGGATAAGGGTGAAAGCGCCACAATGGTGAATTATCTTTTCTACTCACCGGGCGAGTTGGCCGTGCGCGTAGAGGCGCGCGGCTGTGAGCTTGCATCCGGGAGATAGTAGGTTCGAATACCACTATCGGCAGCCCTGAAGATGGTTTTCCGTGGTTTCCCATTTTCACACAGGCAAATGCTGGGGCTGTACCTTAATTAAGGCCACGGCCGCTTCCTTCCAACTCCTAGGCCTTTCCTATCCAATCGTCGCCATAAGACCTATCTGTGTTGGTGCGACGTAAAGCCCCTAGCAAAAAAAAAAAAATCTTTTCTACTCGGAATTGGCTGAAAGGGCTGGAAGTCTTCCTTTCCCATTTTCCTTTCTAAAAACTGTTTTACGTCGCAAATAGGTCTTATGACGATGATGGGATAGGAAAGGGCTAGTGAGAAGAAAACGACCGTAGCCTTGATTAAAGTAGAGCCCCAGCATTTGCCTGGTGTGAAAATTGGAATTTACGGAAAACCATCTTCAGGGCTACTCCAGAGCAGTACACGCACAGAACTCCGTACTCCACGCTAGTGCACACACACACACACACACACACTACTCCCTAGCAACTTTCATTCGGGAGATAGTGGGTTCGAACCCCACCTACATGATACAAACCACACACCCACTTGCTCAGTTTTTCCATTTCCACTCTCCAATTAAAGTAATTTGAGGTCATCATGAAAACTGGGTTGAATGCAGATTTATGCAATTCTAACACACTTAACGAAAATGGATTAAAGAAATCGCAATATTTCACATAAAATGTAACCCCCTCTGAGGATTATTGGTAGAGTGTCGGCCTCTGAACCCCAAGATCGACGATTCAAACCCGATGGCGAATTTGTGAAGAGCGGAATAAAAAGTCTATTCTTTATCCCCTGTTGTACGATGTCGGCCTGCAGAAGATCTCTGGTGACACAGTTTGTGGTTATACGTCAAATTTATTTAAAACACAGCCATGCATCGCCCAACAGAGATTTGTTTATCTACCATCTGGTATATTAAAGGCAGATTCACGTATCTTCGAGACGTGGTGGTATTTTCTGTTCCCATATCCGTCCTTTCACGCCTGTTCTCAAAAGAAGAACCAATCGACCACAATTCGGGCGTGACAGGCCGGTGCACTGTCTTGTTGTGAGGGCTCGAGGGATTTTGGCAGACATAGCAGAGGTCCCATTTCATCCCAAGTGAGCAGTCCACGAACGAAAGGATACAGCACCACCAACCCGAACTGTACCTTGTTAGCAAGAGGGATTCATTACCTCGTATGTTTGATGACACATTCGTATACGCGTGCATAGAAATGGTGTCCTGACATAAACAATTAACGCTGCCCCACTCCAGTACTGACAGGGAAGGGAGAGAGTGAACGGGTGGTGCTGAAGGCACAGTGTGTGTATTGCTCTACATCCACCACTACCGAGCTCGATAGCTGCAGTCGCTTAAGTGCGGCCAGTATCCAGTATTCGGGAGATAGTAGGTTCGAATCCCACTGTCGGCAGCCCTGAAAATGGTTTTCCGTGGTTTCCCATTTTCACACCAGGCAAATGCTGGGGCTGTACCTTACTTAAGGCCACGGACGCTTCCTTCCCACTCCTAGCCCTTTCCTGTCCCATCGTCGCCGTAAGACCTATCTGTGTCGGTGCGACGTAAAACAACTACCAAAAAAAAAAAAAAAAAAAACATCCACCACTGTGCCCGTTTCAATCACAGCAGTCTTGTAGCGGGCTGTCTGCCTGCAGCAATGTGTTAAGCGAGGAGGTGTTTTGTTTATATCGGGACATCATTTCTGTGCATGCGTATAGCAACTGGTACCTCGACCCGTCTGTGCAGGCGACCTGTTCCCACTCTTCGGAAGTCCAATCGCAGTGTCTCTTTACCTATGTTATTCTCTGTACATTATGACGTGCAGTGAGCTGAGAAACCTAAGTGGGATGACTGCTTCTCCAGCCCCACTGTGAGGAGATAGTTCTGGATGACATAGCTGCCCACACTTCGTTGTTATCCAGTAATGAATTTGCGAGTGATCTGGTGCATTGTAGCCCGTCTGTCTGCTCATACCATCCAAGATACCAGATGGTAATCCCTGTCATTTACCGGGCGAGTTGGAAGTGCGTGTAGAGGCGCGCGGCTGTGAGCTTGCATCCGGAAGATAGTAGGTTCGAATCCCACTATCGGCAGCCTTGAAGATGGTTTTCCGTGGTTTCCCATTTTCACTCCAGGCAAATGCTGGGGCTGTACCTTAATTAAGGCCACGACCGCTTCCTTCCAACTCCTAGGCCTTTCCTATCCCATCGTCGCCATAAGACCTATCTGTGTCGGTGCGACGTAAAGCCCCTAGCAAAATAATCCCTGTCATTTACAGATTATATACCATGCAGCTGACCCTAGCGGCGGCGTAAACATGGGAAACCCTGGGAACCAGATGATAGTCGAATTCGAACCCAGGTTTAGTTCTGATACGCTATTATCAAATGGCACCGTTAACATATAACACGGGCCGATGACCTTCGATGTTAGGCCCCTTAAAACAAGCCTTATCACAAGCAAGCAGGAACATATTTATTAACTCGGAATACATTACGAAATTCTCAGAATCTAAGTACTTCGTATACAGCCTATCCTCAATCGAGTTCGATGCAGTAAGAAAGTAGCTGGTGATGCATAAACGAGAGGGACATAAAAGAAGACCAAGTTTTACGATCTCACTGGAGAAAGAAGTGGAAGGACGTCTTGATCATTGAATTCACGTACTCCGAGTGAGATCTCATTAAACTTCTTTCGGTTCACATGATAAACATTATGTAGATTGCTTTTCTGGTTGAGGGTCACGATAGCGAGTTGGCTATTGTATTGTATTGTTTCTAAACCTTACAAGCAATAATGTACTTAAGAGAGCTGCGTGGCGAAGTAGCGTGAGATACTAGTTTCCTACGGCTCAAGAATAAGAGTCCGAATAACACCGCAGGCGACAGATATTCAGGAGTTTAAAAGAAATGATAAACGTGTTAAAAACTCACTCCTGGTCATCCTCAAAATTATTTCTGTGGTTTACAACTTGAGGAGAATGCTACGATAGCATATGACAAAGGCCACGGCTGGTTCCTACACCATAACAAAGGAAAGCAGAGCCATCTCCGCAGAGGCCAAGACAATACATGGAGAAGACGACAGTAAATGCTTTCGGTATGTGTAACTGAGAACTTCGTGTAATAGAGTATAAGATAAATGAGCCATATTACTAAGTGACCCTATAACAAATGGAAATCCCATTTTTACACTTCTCGACCTCCTGATGGGGGATCCAACACACGCCCTTCAAAGTGAACTGGACACGTGTCTACCACCTTCACTACGACAAGACTCCTCCTGCGGATCGGGCAGGCCTATCTTCGATAATTTGAATAGTCGATTGGAAGAATTAGTGCTTACAAAGGATTGTGATAGAGGGCAAGGTTAATAGGAAGATACTGCGAGCGAGGCATGAAACTCGGTGGGTGGACCAGCAACAGCCTCTGATAGGGAAGAGGCAACCCACATGGTTTAAAACATTGCCGGACCTGACGTGATAAAGTTAGAAGTGTCAACACATGAGTCGCCACCGCACCTTGTATAGAATAACAAACCACCCCTTGAGGTGCCGGCCCCGCGGTGTAGCGGTAGCGTGCCTGTCTCCTACCCACAGGCCCCGGTTTAGATTCCCGGCCAGGTCAGGCTGGTTCGAGGTCCACTCAGCCTACGTGATTAAAACTGAGGAGCTATCTGACGGTGAGATGACGGCCCCGGTGTAAGAAGCCAAGAATAACGGCCGAGAGGATACGATACCTGCAGGCCATCGGGCTGAGCAGCGGTCGCTTGGTAGGCCATGGCTTTTCGGGACTGTTGTGGCATGGAGTTTGGTTTGGTTTTGGTGGTGATGTTAGACTCTCTTCCTTCACAATCTTAGTTCCAATTACAAGAAAAAAATACATAATATAACGAGCGAGTTAGCCGTGCGGTTAGAAATGCGCAGCTGTGAGATTGCATTCCGGAAATGGAAAGTTCGAACGTCACTGTCGGCAGCCCTGAAAATGGTTTTCCGTGGTTTCCCATTTTCACACCAGCCATACCTTAATTAAAGCCACGGCCGCTTCCTTCCAACTCCTAGCCATATCCTATCCATAGCCACCATAAGACCTATGTGTGAAGGTGCGAGGTAAAGCCATTTATAACATACATACATACATACATACATACATACATACATACATACATACATACATACATACATACATACATACATACATACATACATACATACATACATACATACATAACTCTTTATTATAGACTGTTATGCCTTTCGGCGTTTAGTCTGCAAGCCTCTGCGAATTTACTAATTGCCACCAAAATCCTTTAATTGTAACTAGTTATGCGGCCCTCTTTAGTTCTATATCTCTTTAAATCGTTAGAAATTCAGTATAACCATCGTCATCTTGGTCTCCCTCTCACCGGGCGAGTTAGCCGTGCGATTAGGGGCGCGCAGTTGTGAGCTCGTATCCGGGAGATAGTGGGTTCGAATCCTACTGTCGGCAGCCCTGAAGATGGTTTCCCGTTGTTTCCCATTTTGACACCATAAAAATGCTGGGGCTGTACCCTAATTAAGGCCACGGCTGCTTCCTTCCCATTCCTAGGCCTTTCCTGTCCCATCATCGCCATAAGACCTATCTGTGTCGGTGTGACGTAAAGCAAATAGCAAAGAAAGAGGTCTCCCTCTCCTTCGCTTACTCTCCGTAACAGAGTCCATTATTCTCCTGCGTAACCTATCTTCCTCCATTCGCCTCACATTTTTACAAATGGCTTGTTTTACGCAAGATGCCCCAAGAACATTACATATACCAGCCACCACATTTACAACTAAAAGGCATCGAGAAACGCGACGAAGATCAGCAACTATTGCAAGGTGCACCAGCCTCTTCCATTATACCGAGTGTCCACAATTAAACTGACGGTAACCATAAAGTCTAACAAACGTGCCAGAACCACCGTTATCGTGTGTTTTCCATGCCATTTTCTGCGACCCTACCACTGCTTACAGCGCCATATTTTTGCCTGGTGGCAAGACTTAGAACTAGTAAGTTTTGTGGCATAATTCGCGAGCGCATTGCCATGTTAGCATATCTACGAAGTTTCAGACACCTACGATCATTACAGCCCGTGCTTTGCCACGCTGAACATTGTCAGTTGAATTATCGACACCCTGTAGTAGGTCAATGAAATTGTTGAAATTTTACCTGAAATAAACTTTCAGTCTATTATATCGTGTTGTGTACATACACAGCAGTACTTGCCGAAGGGCTGCATTAACAAGAGAACATTTTCTTTAAGTGAAGAGTACAACTGTTGCACTTTGCGAAGTCACGTACTTTCACTGAGCTTCTCATATACCGAATTTCTAGGTAAATTTGTCAGGTTAATTTCGCCTTAGTTCCATAACAAGATTAGTATGAGTTATGGTCATATTCCGGTCTTTGAATACGGTCTGGGTGCGACAATGTCTGCCGTAAAACAATGTCTAAACAAACCACCTCTAATGCCATTGACGATAATGGCCTGGGATTTCAAGAGAAGAGAATACACCCTTTCCGACTATTCAACTGGACGCCGCTACATGAAAGTCAAGCAATTTTAAAGCGAGGCAGTGAAACCACACCTTCTCTCACTCTCCCCAGATAAATCATAGGAAATAATGTCCCCTCTTCTATTGAATCGCGCTCGTTCCAAAGCCATAGCAAAGCTCATTTGCGACAAGCTGTAGAACGCTTTGTGGCGCGGTCTTTGTCTGTGTTCGTGTACACAAAGGACGTCTGTCTGCTAGTATGTTAAACGTGAAGTGAGGTA